>NW_026294562.1:71883241-72290741 GCF_007827085.1 Peromyscus californicus insignis
TTATCCCGTGGTTATTTATTGAAAGCTATCTCATGCTCAGTTACGTTGCCACTTTCTTTGCCTTTAAACATTAAACAGATACAGTATATTTTCAAATAATTTCAAACAGTACTTGACGACTGAATTTTTCCTTTTTGTCCTGGTAAGATTTTTATTTCTTCTGGTCAAAATTGGAACATTGCTGTCTTTGCAATTAGAGCCTACTGTCCGGTTGGATGTAGATCTTTCCTGTCTCCCAACAGACAGATCAGGCTCTGTTTTGACTTACAGAAAAGTTTCTTACATGAAGAAGGTGTCTCGCAGAGGAAGGATAGGCAACGATCAACAGGACATGCAGAGGTGGTGGGTTCGCCGGGCTTCTGATGCCATGCCCACAGCCATAAGTAACTTGATTTAACTTTAATTAAATGTGGCCACATGTATCTAGTCTGCACAGTATTGGCAGCATAGAGCTAGACCAAGGCTTCTTAAACTTTTTCTGCTTAAAACCTGTTTTGTTGTTTTGTTTTTGAGACAGGATCTCTCTATATACCTCTGGCTGTCCTAGAACTCACTATGTAGATGAGGCTGGCCTCAAACACACAGCGATCTGCCTGCCTCTGTCTCTTGGATTACAGGTGTGCACCACAATAGCTGGCCCAAAACCTGTTTTTTTTTTTCCTAAGAAATTTATACAATACCCTGAGTATATAGGTATGCAAAACAGGCATATGAAATCAAGCATTAACTGAGAATAAGCCACAAAGAAATTTATTTAAAATCAACTCTTTGATATAAATTTAATTTCATTATCAATTAAAGATGAAAGCAAATTTGCATTCTGATGAGATGAATGTGCTTATTTTTTACATAAAGAGTTAAATCTCAGTTGAATATTTGAAACGTCAGGACACAGCACCTTCAACATTTCCCCAAACTGATGGACATTTTGATTTTATAGTTGTCAGTGCTGAGAATGTGGCTTTGCCAAAATACACAGAACAAAATGGTAGATGTACATTCAGGACCATATCAGAAATTGTTGGAAATTCTGTTTAGACTCAAGTCAAAATCATTCAATAATTGTTTTGACACATTTATTTATTTATTTATTTATTTATTTATTTATTTATTTATGTGTGTGTGTGGTGGTTTTTTTTTTTGTTTTTTTGTTTTTTTTTTTTTTTTGCTTGACGCCTTTCATAGTGCAAAGTCTGGGTGTTGTTTGTTTAGAGTCAAGACTTCAGTGAAGTCTCTTGATGCAACACAGGTAAGTGCCGCCTCCAAACTTCAGACTCGTCACACATTGAATTCTGAATTAATTTTTGGTTGCTGTCTCTTCAGAAACAATTTGCTGTTATCTGATTCTTCATTCCCACCTTCAATTCTGTGACTCCATATAGAACCATGACCCATGGTATAAGAAGCTGTATTCTAGGCAGCCAAACATGGCTTGTCCAACTCTGGGAGTGGTTTGATTTATCTAATGAAATAGCAACAATGATGGAAGAGCTAGGTTGTTCTGAGAGTGTGGGCAGTGGGGTGGGGTGGGGGGACTTGGAGCCATCTCCAGCCCCACTCTGAGCTGCTTGGTGATCACAAGTGAGTCAGGGTCCTCCCAAAGCACTGATTGCTTCATCAGTAAAATAATAATGATAATTACAAACTTATAAAATCTTGGGCTGGAGAGATGATAGTTCAACAGTTAAGTGATTGCTCCACAATCATGAGAACCAGAATTTGGATCCCAGTGTCTGTGTAAAAAGTCAGGTGTCCTCTGGCACAGCCTTGGTGCAGTGGGAAGGGGCTTGGGCCTGCCTAGGTTCAGTGTGCTGGGCTCTGCTGACACCCCATGGGAGACCTCGATTTGGGGGATGTGGGGATGCAGGGTGGCTTGGGAAAGAGGGCTGGGGGGGTTGGGAGGAGGAAAGAGGGGTGATCTGTACATAGTATGTGGAGTGAATAGAAAATTTCTTAATAAAGAAAAATGAAAGGAAAAAAAAAGTCAGATGTCCTTGAAAAATGCCTGTAACCCAAGCTCTGAGGAAGATGGAGATAAGAAATCACTGAGGGCTGCTGCTTTTCTTCCTAGTCAAGACTCCAGCCCTGTACAGGGAAGAGACCCTATCTCAGAAGACAGGCAGAGAATGATGGAAAAGGACATCCATCACCCTCTTTTGGCTTCTGTGTGCACATAGGTACATGTGTACATGCACTCACACAGACATACATATACACACATAAAATAAATAAGAATAAATTTTAAAGGTCAAAATTTTATGTCTGTATGCACCTGCATGAGTTTATGCACACCATGAGCATGCAGTACCCATAGAGGCCAGAAGAGGGAGTCAGATTGCCTCTGGAACTGGAATTACAAGCAGTTGTATGCCTCCTGATGTGGGTGGGGCTGGGAAACCTAACCCAGGTCCTCTGAAAGAGCAGTAAGTACTCTTAACCATGTCTTCAGCACCAATAATAATAATAATAATAATAATAATAATAATAATAATAATACAATCAGAACCAAAACAATCTTATAAAAATTAATATTGGAATAAAATGTTATTAACACAAGTGGGAATGCTTCAAAGCAGTGTTGGCAAAGTACCCTGTACATTTAGTATTTGCTAGGCAATTACCATGAATGATCTTGTTCCATTGGTGCAAAAATTCCATGGCACAGTGCTACTGTACCTGTCATTGCTGCTGTTTTCACCTTAGAGACCACACCCAGTCCCTGAAACTGCATCAGACTCCCAATCTCCTCCAACCAGAAGGTGGCAGTGCTGTCCTAAGGGCCATGAGCTCAGCCACTGTGCCAAACACTCTCAGTAGCCAAACCTTGGATGTCAGCAATGACTAATGCCAGCAATCATTTCCAGTTGCCATTGTGTCTTTTGTCTTGGGGAAAGTGAGAACCTAATCTTCTGGTGGGACCTTGTTGGGGGAAATGAGTCTGGAACCAACCAGCATGGGAAACAGTAACTCTACCTGGACCTCCTCACCTGTCCTGCTGGCCTTCCATTGTGGAAGCCACTTCTTGCTTTCAGCTCCTAGGCTTGTTTCAAAGGGTCTGGCTGTCTTGTGACAGTCACCCTTAATGTTGGAATGTGGTCTGCATCTTTTCCTTGTGTTTAGAGGCCTAGGTGTGGGAGCCCACGGTGACATAAAATCAAGTTTATGCCCTGATTTCATCTTGACTCAAGGTCAGAGAGTTCAAGCTTGTCTTTGCTCTCTTAGGCTGGATAACAGGATGTTTGGCCTGGTTACCAGCTGTCTTGAAAATTAAGGAAGTGTTTCCACTTGTTTGTACCTTAAACCATGATGTCCCTGAGAGGGGGAGGTCTTTTGTCCCCCCTTTGCTTTGGGTATAAAAAGGCTGTGAGAAATAAACTCAGGGCTGCTGCGGTGTTGACTCAGAGCCCTCCCGAAGCTACCCTGTGTGTCTGTCTTTTTCTTTGACGTCTATGTCTCTGTTTTTCCTATCTATTATTTCTCAATCCTCACTCCCCTATGCGGGACAGGTCAGGCAAGGCCCAGCATCTAGGGCCCTTTTTACTGGCATCTGAAGGGTCTTTGGAAAATTGTTTATTCCATGAGAGTCATAATTTTTTTCTTCTTTCTTTTTTTATTTTTGTTTTGTTTTGTTTGAGATAGGGTTTCTCTGTGTAGTCCTGGCTGTCCT
Organism: Peromyscus californicus insignis; assembly: GCF_007827085.1. Lineage (NCBI taxonomy): Eukaryota > Metazoa > Chordata > Mammalia > Rodentia > Cricetidae > Peromyscus > Peromyscus californicus. The sequence goes on from NW_026294562.1 coordinate 71,886,909, forward strand.
GGAACTCACCCTACAGACCAGGCTGGCCTTGAACTCACAGAGATCCACCTGCCTCTGCCTCCAGAGTGCTGGGATTAAATGTGTGCGCCACCACCTCCTGGCTGAGAGTTACCATTTTTCACTCAAAAGAATTAACAAGCCATAGACACTGCAGGAGGCAGGTAGGTGATGGGACAAGAGTAGGATCTGTCAGTGGTGACCAGGTGACCACAGCTCTGAACAGCTCTGGGAGGTATGAGATGGGCACCCTCTGATGGAACCCACTAATGGCAAAGACTGCCACAGTGGTCCAGTAACTGCAAACCAGAAACGGCTCTGCCATGTTAGAGGACATGAAAATCCATATGGACTAAGGATGGTGTGTCTAGAACCAGGCTTCCAGCCAGAGTCTCCACCTGCACATTCTGATGGCACACAGCCTAGATGTTGAGCTACTATCTTCAATAGTCATAGAACCAGTAGATTAAGATGTACTGGCAAAGCCAGGGGCGGGTGGTGGCACATGCCTTTAATCCCATCATTTGGGAGGCAGAGCCAGGCAGATCTCTGTGAGTTCAAGGCCAGCCTGGTCTACAGAGTGAGTTCCAGGACAGGCTCCAAAGCTACACAGAGAAACCCCTGCCTCGAAAAACCAAAAAAAAACAAAAAACACAAACAAACAAAAAAAAAACCAACAACAAAAAATTCTGGCAAATCTTGGTCCTTACTTTTCTACTTGTTTTTTAATTACTATTTTCACTTTAAAAAGTTTCATGTGTAGCCAGGAGGTGGTGGCATAGTCCCAGCATTTGAGAGACAGAGGCAGCCAGATCTTTATGAGTTTGAGGCCAGCCTGGTCTACATAGTGAGTATGTAAAAAAAAAAAAAAAAGTTTCACATGTATGGGTGCTTTGCCTGAATATATATCTACACTGCCTGAGTTTCAGCCCTCAGAGGCTAAAAAAGGGCATTGGATCCCATGGAACTAGAGCTAAGGATGGTTGTGAGCCATAAGGTGGATGCTGGGAATCAAGCCCAGGTCCCCTGGAAGAGCAGCCATGCTCTTCACTGCTGAACCATCTCTCGAGCCCCCGCTTCCACTTGTTTTGAGATGGGGGTCTCTTTGCCGTTTACAGCTGCATACACTAGGCTAGCTGCCTTTGAGCTTCTGGGGATTCTCTTGCTTTTGCCTCTCATCTTCTTGTAAGAGCACTAGGGTTCTAAGTGCACTCACCAGGCCTGGCTGGGTTCTAAGTATTTCCCTCATATATGCACAGCAGACACTTTGTCCACCGAGCCATCCCTCAGTTCCCAAACTGTTTTTTTTAAAAAATGACTCTGCTTCATCATTTTATTCAAGAAACATAGTGTCTAATTTTGGTGGTTTGAACCAGTATGGCCTCCATAGACATATATACTTAAATACTCAGGCCCTAGTTGGTGGAACTGTTTGGGAAGGACTAGAAGGTGTGGCCTTGTTGGAAAAGGTGTGTCACTGGGGATGGCTTTGAGGTTTCAAAATCCCACACCATCCCCAGTTAGCTCTCTCTCCCTCCCCCCTCTCCCCTCTCTCTCTTTCTTCCCTCCCTCCCTCCCTCCCTCCCTCCCTCTCTCCCTCTCCCTCTCTCTCTCTGGCTTGTGGATCAGGACATAAGCTGTCAGATACTGCTCCAGCACCATACCTACCTGCCTTGTCTGCTTGCTTCCATGCTCCCTGCCATAATGGTCATGTACTCTAACCCCCTGAAACTGTGAGCAAGCCCCCAATAAACTTTTTGTAGATTGTCTTGGTCCTGGTGACTCTTTATAGAAAAGTAACCAAGACTCTAATGATAATACAAGTATTTAGGAAACTATTTCATTCAACATATTCTTGGGTTTTGACGAGTGACTGCATTGTATTTTTAAGTGAAGTCACACAGAACTGATGCAGGCCATGGTGTAGATGACCCAGGATCTGAGTAAAGAGAAATACTTTGCATGTCTCCCACAGTAGAGAAGAGATTGAAAATAGAGATACAAGATCTGCAAGACCCGTGGTACAGGCCTGTAAAATAGGCTACTTGGGAAGTTGAGGCAGGAGAATGGAGAGGTCAAGGCCAGCCTGGGCTACAGAGTAAGTTCAAGGCCATAGCACTTGAGTGAGACCTTGTTTAAAAAAAGAAGGCTAAGACGTAGCTCAGTGGTAGAGTGCTTGCCTAACAAGCTCAGGGACCTAAGTAGGTTTATCACAGTAACATACACACACACACACACACACACACACACACACACACACACACACACACACGGGGGGGGGGTTGCGGAGCACTTCTGGTTAAATAACATAACTGGAGTTCTGGTATAGGTTTCTCACCTCCAGCCCACTATGTGCAGAAGTCATCAAAAATGAATTCTTGTCTCCATCCTGTAGCTGAAGTTTTCTCCAGTCCTGCCCAGGCCCACAGACCCCGCAGCTGCTTATTGTAGCATGAATCTTAAAAGTTCTTATTAATAAAAACAAACCCAGAGCCAGGTATTGGGGTGAACGCTGAAAGATCAGAGAAGCAGAACAAGCCACAGCTACCTCACCTTGCCAATTCCTCAGCTGATCCTGTTTCCTCAGACTGGAATCCTCTGAATCCTCATCCAGAATGGGTCTCAGCTGAACTGTGCTGCTCAAAGCCTAAAAGCTTAACCAGCTCTAGTTCCTGGTCCTCACGCCATGTATACCTTTCTGCTTTCTGCCATCTCTTCCTGGGATTAAAGGCTCAGTTCCTGGGATTAAAGGTGTGAGTCACCGGCCAGGCAGTGGTGGCGCACGCCTTTAATCCCAGCACTCGGGAGGCAGAGGCCGGCGGATCTCTGTGAGTTCGAGGCCAGCCTGGTCTCCAAAGCGAGTTCCAGGAAAGGCGCAAAGCTACACAGAGAAACCCTGTCTCGAAAAAACCAAAAAAAAAAAAAAAAAAAAAAGGTGTGAGTCACCATGCCTGGCTGTTTCCAGTGTGGCTTTAAACTCACAGAGATCCGGATGGATCTCTGCCTCCCAAGTGATAGGATTAAAGGCGTGTGTGTGCCACCATTTTCTGGCCTCTATATCTAGTGGCTGTTCTGTGCTCTGACCCCAGATAAGTTTATTAAGGGGCACAACATTTTGGGGAACACAATATCACCACAGCTTATAAAATAATCACTCAAAAGCTTGTATTAATTAAAACTGCTTGGCTATTAGCTCAGGCTAACTACTGACTAGCTCTTACACTTAAACTCAGCCCATTTCTGTTAATCTATATGTGGCCACATTTTCCATGGTTTTTTACCTGTATGTTGTTACATGCTGCTTCCTGGATGGTGGGCTGGCGTCTACTGACTCAGCCTTCCTCTCCCAGAAGTCTTCCTCTCTCAGACAAACTTTCAGCTATAAATGGTGCCCAACGGCTCAAGTTTCCACCTGAAACCTGAGAATACTTAATAAGCAATTCTAAAGGGAGTAAAAACTAGGCTCTTCCTTCATGTCTCATGCAGGCGGTGAACATGTGGGCTTGAGCTACTCTATAGCAGGTTCGTGGTGTGCGGGCTTGACCTACACCACGTTGCACAGAGGTGTCTCCAAGCTGAGCACTATACTGCATGGTGGATATAGCTTTGCTAGTACATTAAAAGAGCGGGGTGTTCCTGGGCTGTATGCTGCTTTAATGGACCCACTACCTCCCAGAGTCAGCAGACAGCATGGCTCCCAGAGCTGGTTACCACCATGTTGAAAAGCTGAATTGGACAGAGTCAGCAGCCAAGGCTTCTGCTTCAGTACTATCCACTGCAGTTTAAAGCAATAGTTACACAATAAGGCAGATTCAGATGGAACAAGACTTTAAATGGTTTACACTGTGTATAAAAAATGTACATAGGCTTAGAAGAGAGAAGAAAATGAATATAGACAATTATATAAAGAAATAGTTTTAAAAAATAAAGTCTTTAAAGAAACAGTAAAGGTAGTATAAAAAATACACCCCATAAAGATAGATATTACATAGAGAATCTGGATTGTGTTGTCTTTGATATTTTTAACTGCAGAAAGAAATTTGATTGTAAAAGCTGCTGAGTTAAATCAATATGTATATTTTAAAGGTATCTTGATTTCAAAATTTATGTCTAAGGATACGCTGCTTTGGAAAAGAGGTTCTTCTTTTGTTTCCACAGAAGATGAGAACCTGTGGATTGCTTCTAGGCTCATATGGTTTGATCAAGGAAGACCCCCTGAAAGGTCTCCATATGATCCAACATCTAAAATGAGCTTCAAGGCAACTGGCTCAGACAATGCAGTCTCACAGACTATTCCAGTCAGGACTTAACCATAATTCTTAATTTTCTCAGGATACCCATAAGAATACAGCGCCTTCTATCAGCAGGAAGTAGCCTAGAAAACTGTGCCCACATTCCCAAACAATGGATTATGGATGTTTGTCTTTGTTTAGGTTGTTGGTTACAAATGGTTATTGGTCATAGTCAATATCTTTCTAAAAGAAGAAAGGGGATATGATATAGATATATAGGATATAGATATGATAGGATAAAAGGGTATATTATTGAACCTACTTTTAAAGAGCAACAACTTGTTTGAAATGTTTTACATTGCTATGGATTTTAGTTTATTAATACAAATTTAAAGTTAATTTTGTTATACTGTATGTATATTTCTACTATTGTTTAAAGTATTTTGCTTGGGCAACTCATTTGAAATTGTAGTATGTAGTTGAGAAATAGATTATTATAATAATTAGTCTTCTATTATAGTCAAATTTATAGTCATGTTAAGTTTTCAATTAGTTAGGTAGTCTTCAAACACTTAAAGACCTACAGAATATGGCATTTAAAATGTTTTAAAAACTTAGACTTTCTGGAGAGTGAGACATGTCTGCTCCTGGCAGCACCGATTTACTTCAAAAGGAAAGATGGGCATTGAAGACACCCCATATGGAATTTATCTTCTTCTTGACAAAAATAGCCATTTGGGCAAGAAACTGTTCTTGCCTGGACTGCTTGACAAAATGTTGTATCAACTGGACATGCAGGACCCATAGGAAGGTGACTACTAAACTTTGCAAGGTGAGATAGTCCTTCAGGTTTCTGCTTCACAGAGGAGATGGCTAGCCATTCTATAGGACACAGGAAGAAGTGACTGAGATACTATGGGCTGAAGATAGATAGATGCTCCAACGTTACAGAGGAACTTTGGATGACTGTCCAGGCAGCTGTCTCTGTCATTCTAGATTTTTGGAAGTTGTTTACAATGCATTTCCTGTTTACTTAGGTAATATTATATCTTTCTGGGGTCTTTTTTTTTTTTTTTTTTTTTTTAGTTTTTCGAGACAGGGTTTCTCTGTGTAGCTTTGTGCCTTTCCTGGATCTCACTCTGTAGACCAGGCTGGCCTCAAACTCTTAAAGATCCACCTGCCTCTGCCTCCCAAGTGCTGGGATTAAAGGCATGCATTACCACCGCCCAGCTGAGGTCTTTGATATAGTTGAAGACTAGATAGTTATAATTTTCCTTGGTTATGATAAAAGATAAGTTAGATATAAAACTTCAGACTCACAAATATAGGATAGATAGAATATTTTCTTTAATTTTGTCAAATACAAATAGACTAGATATTGTAACTGTAATTCTTGCTAGATAATTGTTTTGTTATATGTAATTTTACTATGTTGAAGTTAAAACCTTCCTTTTAAATAGAAAGAAAGGGGGAAATGATGGGTAATATTGCTCTGTATGCTGTGAATATGTTGATCTGATTGGTTGGTAAATAAAATGCTGATTGGCCAGTAGCCAGGCAGGAAGTATAGGCGGGATAAGCAGTGAAGGAGAATTCTGGAAGAGGAAGGCTGAATCAGAAGATGCCAGCCCACCGTCCAGGGAGCAGCATGTAACAGCACACAGGTAAAGCCATGGAAAATATGGCGACATATTGATTAACAGAAATGGGCTGAGTTTAAGTGTAAGAGCTAGTCAGTAGTTAGCCTGAGCTAATGGCTGAGCAGTTTTAATTAATATAAGTGCCTGTGTGTTTACTTGGGTCTGAGTGGCTGTGGATCAGGTGGGACACAAGAAAACTTTCAGCTACACCATCCTTTCTCTGTTGTTGGATGCATAGGTCAGGTCCACAACATAGCTATTGTGACAGTGCTACAGTAAGCACTGGTGTGCCAGAATTCCTAGAATATGCTGAGTTAGAGTCCTTAGGGTAAAGACCCAGAACTAGTACAATTGAGTCCCCAGGTAGATCTACTTTAAAATCTTAAAAAAGTATTTCGTAGTTATTTATTTGTATGTGTATATGTACTATAGTGAATGTGAATGCTGGTGCCTGGGGAGGGCGCTGGATCCCCTGAAGCTAGAGTTAAAGTGGTTACGAGTCAATCAGCAGGGGTGTTGGGAAGTGAACTCTGGTCCTCTGAAAGAGCACAAGTGCTCTTACCACTGAGCTAACTCAACAGCTCCCTGACTTTAGTCTTTGAGGAACTCCACAATAACTCCCACAGTGGACAGACAGCCCCACCAGCAATGTGAGGTTCACACACAATGGAATTTTTGTTCCACCCATGAAGAAGAATGAAGTTACATTGTTTGCAGGAAAATGGATGCAACCAGAGGTAATTGTGTTGAGTGACTCACATCACTCTCAGAAAGACAAATGCTGCATATGCTGTGACATGAAACCACATACACACAGATAACAGGAAAGAGGAAGTGAGACTGCCTGGAGAACAAAGGACTAATGGGAAGGGAAGAGGGAGAAGGAGGAGGGGGAGACATGGGGGGAGGAGGGGGAGACATGGGGGGGAGGAGTGGGGACACAGGGCAATTACATGCTTGCATGAAAACAATCTTCTGCAACCAATAATGATCGTGGTGGTGATTTTATTTTATTTGTATTACTTTTTGAGACAAGGTTTCTCTGTGTAACCCTGTCTGTCCTAGAACTTGCTTTAGAGACCAGCCTGGACTTGAACCCACAGAGATCCATCTGCTTCTGCCTCAGTGCTGGGATTAAAGGTGTGTGCCACCACACCTGGCTGCCGTTGCTGACTGTAAAAAGTGAATGCTTTTGCCCCTTCTTGGGGGGGATAGCAAAGAGAATCCGCTGGTGACAAACACCGGTGACTCTGCTGCCTTTATGAGAGGTTTGTATCTTCCAGAGCAGTTCTGGTTTGTGCTGCGTTTAATTATTTGTAACACAGTGTTTTCACAGCCTCCGGTGAAAGCCCGAGTAATGGCAGTGTGTAATGATGTAAGAACCCCAGCTTCTCCCTGGTGGAGGTGGAAGTTTCTGCAGGAAACCTCCTCTGTGTCTTTGCCAAACACCCCCATAATTAGGTCACATTAAGGATGCAATGCCCGTAAAATTGGATTGTTTAAAAATAATGAAACTTTAAACAGGAAAAAAAAAAGGAATTTTAACAATTAAAGATTTTCTCAGGGTGATTAGGGGAAGATTTCCTCCCAGTTCAAACTGATTAAAATGTCACTGAGGAAATTTTTCCTTTGCCCCTTTGAGATATGTGAGACTGTAGTGAGCTTTGACTCCAGAAGTGAGGACCATGTGTCTAGCTGTCTTTGAATTTCCAGCTTGTGGGGCACTAGGCATCACCAAGTTTAGCAGGGCATGGGCTGAATATGGCTCCCACACTTTGAAAGAAGCCCCAATTCTGCCTTCAGGGCTTTGGTCTGAACACTGTGAGGATCGATGAAATCCACCCAGCATCCCCAGCCTTCTCCCACAGCTATCCTTTTGACTCTTTCTCACCATCACTGGAAGTCCACATGTGAGACCGCTGAGTGGGTGAAGGTACGTGCCACCAAGGCTGTTGACCTAAATTTGGTCCCCAGGACCCATATGGTGAAAAGAAAGAGCCAACCCCTGTCAGTTGTCCTCTGACCCACATGTAGCACTGTAGCATGTACACACACACACACACACACACACACACACACACACACACACACACACAGAGAGAGAGAGAGAGAGAGAGAGAGAGAGAGAGAGAGAGAGAGAGAGAGAGAATAAATAGAATGTAATAATTAGATCTCAGCTTGCCTTACTGTAGCAGATCTCCCTGCCACAGGCTTCAAGCCTAAGATCAGTGAGAGGACCCTAAGAGCATTCCTCATTCCTCTGACCTCCCTCAGGCCCTCCACAAAGGTTTCAGATCCTTTCTAGAGAGTTGTAAAATGGCAGTGTGAGTAAGATGGAGAGAGACAGAGACAGAGAGACAGAGACAGTGACAAAGAGAGAGACAGACAGACAGAGGGGAGGAGAGGAGAGGAGAGGACAGGAGAGGAGAGGCTCTGTCTTCACAACCCCTACTCCTCTTTGTAGTAAAACCTCTCCCTACAAAAAAGTCTCCCATCTGCTTCCACAACTTTTCCTTTTCAGTGTCTGTGTCCAAATCTCTTATGGGACTACCAATCAGACTGAATGGAGGCCACCTTAGAGACATACTTTTAAATCAGTTACCTCTTTAAAGAGCCTGTCTCCAAGTCAAGCAAGATAGTGTGCTGTTGTTCCAGAACTCTGGAGGTAGAGGCAGGAGGATCAGAACTTCAAGACCATCCTTAGCAAGTTTAGCCATTCTCAGCTACACAAAACCCAGGATCGTCAATGGTACAATAGTGGTGCTGTTGTCTTGGATGTAACCAACAGCTGACTAATCATACTAAACCTAGGATCGTCAATGGTACAATAGTGGTGCTGTTGTCTTGGATGTAACCAACAGCTGACTAATCGAACTAAACCCAGGATCATCAATGGTACAATAGTGGTGCTGTTGTCTTGGATGTAACCAACAGCTGACTAATCATACTAAACCCAGGATCGTCAATGGTACAATAGTGGTGCTGTTGTCTTGGATGTAACCAACAGCTGACTAATTGTACTAAAGGCTCACCAAATAGGAAGAAATCTGTGCCTGGAGAGGTCATAGACCCTGAAAGAGAACCTACTACTGTCGTTTTAAGAAACAATAGAATGTCTCACTGTATTTTAAATACCTATCCTTATACCCACAGATAAATGTAGATCTTATCCCTCACCAAACAAGTTTATTTTTATGACAGATAGAGGCTAATACAGAAGTCTACAAGTGGACAAAATACAAACAAGTAACCTTCAGGTGCCTGTCTCCAATTGATACATCTATAATGCACCTTCTAATCCCAAGGCTCTGAGAACATCATGAAAGATGGGGTAGAAAGATTATAAGAATCAGAAGACCAGGTCATCTGCTGCTAAGTAGCATCTTCTAGACCTGTCAGGGAAACTGAACCCATGAACTCTCAACAATATGGTTGTCTACCTAAGCCCTGCATATTGACAATATGAGTGGACATGTCAACATGGATGGGGGAAATTTCACAAGGCCCCATCCATAGATGAAGTGCTTCCAATGGCTGCTGAGAGAAAGAGAGAGAGAGAGAGAGAGAATATCAGTCTTTTCTAGGAATAATTTCCCTGATATGTTTTTCAGTTTCAGGGGATCAGCTCTAAACACATATACATAAGAGTAACACTAAACGGACTTAGGTTATGTGTCTGTGTGTCTTCATATAACAACAATAATGATAGAAAAAAAGGTCATGAACTTGGGAGGGAGTTTGGGGATACAGGAGGATTAGGGTAGGCATGGAAATGATAGAAATACATACTCATGTATGAAATTCTCAAACAGTAAAATTTTTTAATTTTTCAAAACAGGGTTTTTCTGTATATCCCGGCTATCTTGGAACTTGCTCTGTAGACCAGGATGGCCTCGAACTCACAGAGATCCGCCTGCCTCTGCCTCCCAAGTGCTGGGATTAAAGGTGTGAGTCACTATACTGGGCTTGTCAAAAAAATTTTTTTAATTTAAATTTTAAAAAAGAAAGAAAAGCAGGGTGTGGTGGTACACACCTTTAACCCCAGCACTCAGGAGGCAGAGACAGGCAGATCTTTCTGAGTTCAAGGCCAATCTGATCTACAGAGCAAGTTCCAAGACAGCCAGGGCTACACAGAGAAACCCTTTCTCAAAACAAAACAAAAAAGACAGAAACAAAACAAACAAACATAAAACAAAAACAAAAGAAGATTCTGCTCTCTAGTATGGTTAGGTCAACAACGTATGAATTGTGAGTGGGACACAGTTGAGCCCCCTACCCACTCTGTGGTATATTCCCTCTTGTCTTTCAAACGGTAATAACATCATTGGAATACTTCCTCCAGGAGGCCCTCCTGGACTTCCTTTTCTCCAGGATAGGTCTTCAGGCAGTGGCATCTATACTGTCTATGATGTGGTTTTCACCTTATGTCTCACAACGAATCACAGGCCAGCTTGTATCCCCTGTGTTAAAATTCCTAGCCACTCCCCCAAAACCGCACATGTGCTGGCAAGATACCTAGTCATCCCAGGGCCTTATGTCCTACCTAATCCGCGCTCTGCATGATCACGTTATTTGCATGCAACGTGATCACATAATCTATAGCTACAAAAGCCCATATTCGTGTGTGCGGGGAATCTACAAAAGCGGGTTCCACATATCCCTCCTCTTCTTCCTGCATGATCTTTCCATAGGCCTAAGCACCCCCTTCTATCTCCTTCCCTTAATAAATAGTGGGTTTTGTTGTACCTCGTGGCTTTTCTCCAACAGTAAACAGTGCTGCTTAATGAATAACATTGTGTCGCTTAATAAATAACACCCTGCACCTCCACCCTCCCTTCTGCCCTGTGCTCCTGGTCCAAGGGCCAGTTCTCACAAGACCCTTGCCAAACTGCACTGATCTCCCACAGATTCGAGGCTCTTGCCTGTAATTCCTGGTAGAAGCTCCGTTATGTTCCTGAGGGGTCTGCAAGCCTGAGACCCTCCAGACTGAGTTGGGGTCTTCAGAGATCTGGGAATCCATGGGGAGCAGATCGTTCAGGGGAACCTACCAGTCTGACTACTGCCTGTTCCTTTCTAGACCACTATGACTTATTGAATATTCCATGTGTGAATTAATTACCAAGGGGGAGGGGAGAGAGGAGCTGGGGCAATGCCTCAGCAGGTAAAGTGCTTGCCACAGGACCTGAGTTCGATCCTTAGGACTCACATAACAGGTCAGGCATGGAGGCCCATGTTTGAAATCCCAGAGCTAGTGTAGCAGAGACCAGCCGATTCCGGGGGTTCTCTGGCCAGCCAGCGTACCTGTTTGGTGAGCTCCAGACCAGTGAGAGACCCTGCTTCAAAGAAAACAGGGTAGATAACATCAGAGGGATGACAGCTGAGGTGGACTTCTGACCTCCGCACATATGTGTGCACATCCCTAAATACAAGTGCACCTACAAACACCCCCCACAATGAAGCATAACCCCAACTGCTCCGAGGCGCTGCTTAGGAGGAGCCACGCGATTGAGAGAGCAGCACCGGATAGTCTAGACACACACTCTCCAAGGGGCCTCCCGCCCTCTGAGTCCGGGCACTTGCTTGCCGCTTGGGACTCACCTGGACACTTTGTTCTGGCATTCATCCTGAGACGGCAAGGGCTGGTCCGGCAAACCAAGCACAGCCATGCACTCGCAAGCTTGTTAGGCCAGGCTCCTGGGAAGGCCATCTGCGGGCAAGCCTGAGGACAGACAAGATGTTTAACTTTTACCAGCTCTCAGTTACGGCACTGACATAGAGAAATGGCTGCCATTCTTTTTCTCAGCTGGGAGAACAGATTTTAAATAAGAAGATATTGGCCAGTATCCAGATGCCCGAAATCTACAAGTCTGGAAATGGCTACTAAAAATCTAAACTTGGGACAAGGATAGAGTGGGCTGGGCTTCCTAGTTCTGGGCCGCTCTCCGGGGCCTTCCTCCCCTCTTACTGTCTCAGTCAGTCACTTTATTCATCCGTCTGTTCGTCGGTGTCAACCTATTTTTTAAAAATTTTAATTCTTATTTATAGACTGACCTTAATAAACTCTCTTCAAGTACTGCAGGTTTATCACTGTCACCGATGAAAACATTATTAATGACTGGCTGGCTGACCCGGACCATGGCTGCCCTTTACACTCCCCCGCAGCTGGCTGGACTATGGAGACGGCTGTGCAGAGGAGGGCGGTCGATGAGGTCAGCTGTGGGACCCATCATCAATGCCTTTTTCCATCACGGCAGTCCACCATGCCTGAAGGTGGAACCTTCCGCTTCATTCTGGCAAACAGGCCCAGCTTGAAAACGCACCAGAAAGCCAGCAGCAATAGCTGAATAGAAAGAAACAGGAAGAGGAGGCCAGGAAAGGACACCGTGTCCTGTCTTGTCCAGCAGGGAGAGTGGCTGGGAGGCTGGGGACCAGTTTGGACCAGGTGAGGACTTGAGACACTCTCACTGAAGTGTCTCAGAGCTGATGCATAAGACCCTCCTTAGCCTTAAAACAAAGGAACTCCTGTCAGGGCCCAGCTCAGCGGCAGAGCACAGGAAACTGTTTCCCTGGAGAAGGATCAGAAGCTTGGGCTAAGTGTAGGAGGCAATGCCAAGGGCCCACAGCAGTGCTGCAATTATTATCATTTCGTTTTTGTTTTGAGACAGGGTCTCTTTATGTAGCCCTGGCTGTCCTGGAACACACTATGGAGACCAGGCTGGCCTCAAACTCACAGATTCTCCTGCTTCTCCTGCACCACTGTATCCAGCTTTTTATCCCCCTTATTTTTTTAAAAAAAAAATTAGAAAAAAAAGGACTATAATAAATTACTATAAAATAATGAATCCATTCTAGATAATGTGAGTCTTGCTAACAATCAGTCATAAAAGATAATTTCATAGCTAGGTACGGTGGCACACACCTTTAATCTCAGCACTCAGGAAGCAGAGGCAAGCAGATCTCCAAGCATTTGAAGCCAGCCTGGTCTCCTGTATTAAGTTTCAGGTCAGCCATGACTACATGTGAAACTCTCTCTCAAAGAACAGTTAGTATAATGATAATAATTTCAATTATGCATTGGAGGGGTTGTTGTGTGCACATGTGCGCATGCATGTGTGTGTGTGCACGTGTGCGTGCAAGCACGAGCATATAGAACAAGGCTCACAAGTACCAAATCACCCAGGAAAAATAAATTCCTAATATGGCTACCAGTCCAGGCTCCCAGACAGTTTTTATTATTATCATTATTATTATTATTATTTATTACTATTATTTGGTTTTTTGAGACAGGGTTTTTCTGTGAAACAGTCCTGTCTGTTTTGGAACTGACTCTGTAGACCAGGCTGGCCTCGGACTCACAGAGATCCACCTGCCTCTGCTTCTCAAGTGCTGGGATTAAAGGTGTGTGCTGCTGCTGCCGCTGCCGCCGCCGCCGCCGCCGCCGCCGCCGCCGCCACCACCACCACCACCTGGTTTTATTATTTTTCATAAGTAAGTAAGTAAGCAATAGAAGAGGTTCATATAAATGTCACAGCACATGCATGGAGGTCAGAGGAAGTCAGTTGCCTCCTTCCACCACATGACCCCTAGGGGTCAAACTCTGGTCTTCAGGCGGGCAGAAGGCGCCTTTACCCACTGAGCCATCTCACCAGTCCCAGGCAGTTTAAAACAGCATCCCACCCTCTTCTCAGATGTTAATCCATAACTTCATAAAAGGCACACCCTCCCTGCCTTTTCGGCCTTCTCTTGCTACCCGCGATCATAAACTTTCCAAAGATGCCAGTATGGCAGGTAGAAAAATACTGCATCAAATTATAAATCAAGGCTGCTCCCATTAGCCCTGAAATTAGACAGTGCTACATTAAGTCCCGGGTACATTCTTAACAGACGGTGGTCACCAGTCTGCCTAGGAAACGATTATAAATCCTTGTGTGTTGGTGGAGAGCCGACCCTTTGGAAACATCCCCACCCTCTGCCCCTATAAGGACATAAAGAAACTTAGCAGTGATTTGGCAGGTATCTCCAATAGCACTCACTTTCATCGCCAAGTCTGATTACACAATGTGGACATTAAATGCAGTGTGTGTGTGTGTGTGTGTGTGTGTGTGTGTGTGTGTGTGTGTGTGTATGTGTGTGTGCAGCTTCCCCCGAGCCTGTGGTCACTTCAACACGGAAGTCCTTCCTCACCACCCCATCTAGAGCCTGTGAGGTAAATCATACCACGTCCCGGTTAACGTCTCATGTTGTTGCAGGGTGGTAATTTTGATGGCAAAGTAAGCCAGCCAGCTGCATATGCTATGGGGTGACATGTGATTTTAACTTCATTGAGGAGCCAGACTTTTGAGACATTGTTACCTGCTGGAGCAAGCAATAAAGCAAGGATGTACAAGAATGTGTCAAATAAAGGGCCTTCCTAAATTACGCCGTGAGGCCCAGATTAATACATTTAATATATTCTGGTCATGAGTGAGGTGCTCCGGGTAGAGCAACTGCTCCTTTGTGATATCATTCACACGAATGAGCTACGGTCGCACTGACAGCCTGGAAAAGTGCCTTCACTTTTCAAACTGTACAAATGGTGGTTGGACACAGTAACTCAAAACTGGACACTTCATTTCAAGTTTAAAGCTAGTGGCCCAGCCACAAACTATTACTCCATCTCCTTTATTTGTGGTCCATGGTTTTGTACTCTTTAAGAATCAAATAAATACTGGTGTAATGTTTGCAACTGCCAGTTCAACGAAAAATACTGCTAAATTCACCAATAAGTCTTCTTTCTACACACACAAATTTATGCCCCCAAGAGCAGAGCCCGCTGCTGCCACAGGGGCTGGGTAGTTTTTTAATGCAGAGGGAGACTCACTTTAGTGATAAGAGTTTAAAGCTGAACCCTTTTTTCCTTTTTTCTTGCTCATAGATCTGGTGCTGGGAGCAGAGAGAGGTAAACGATCGATGTATGTTAAGTGTAGAAGCATTAACAGCCATTTGTGGCTTGGCCAGAAGCAGGCTGGGTTTCCGCCTCCTCACCCTACTAGGTCCAACTGGACCCTGCTTCTGAACTATCTATCCGTGTTGGAACTCTGCAAAGCTGGCAGTAGCTGAGGCTTCCTGGGGGGAAACACATTAAGAGGTGGCCTATACCAGCGCATTGTTGATATGTCTGTCCCTGATAAAAGCAGCTTCCGGGATGCAGCTCCGTGGTGGAGGGCTTGCCTCCCATGCACAAGGTTCTGAGTTTGGTTTTTTTTTTTGTTGTTGTTGCTGCCTCCATTTTAGACTTATTTTATTTATGGTGTAAGTGTTTGCCTGCATCTATGTATGTGCATGCTTTGAGCCCAGAGTTCAGAAGAGGGCATCAGATTCCCCTGGAACTGCAGTTAAGAATGATTATGGGTTCAGATGCTACGCAAAAGCAGCAAATGCTCTTAACCTCTGAGTCATTTTTCCAGCCTCTCCCCAACTCCACATTGTTTTGAGATAGGGTCTCGCTATGTAGCCTTGGCTGGCCTGGAACTTACTAAGGTGGAACCTTGAACTCACAGGGATCTGCCTGCCTCCCCCTCCTGAGTGCTGGGTCTAAAGATGTGTGCCACGACACCGTTTTCTATGAAGTTTAGTGTGATGGCGGATATGTACAACCATCCAACCCCACAGTCAATTTCAGGATTTTTTTTTAACTTCAGAAAGAAAGCCCCATATTCATTAGAAATCACTCCTCTCTGCTCCTTGTCTCTTACCCAGCCTTAGACAATTGCCAAGGCCCTTTCTGTGCATGTAGATTTGCAATGGGAAAAAAACTGTGTGGATCTTTGGGATCCACTTCTTTGGCATAGTTAGCACCATGTCTTGTTGTAGCACGAATCTGTGATATCTCAGTCACCTATAACACACACACACACACACACACACACACATACACACACACACACACACACACACACACACACACACACACACACACATATAATGCAAACTAATATACCACTGACTGCATGGGAGTACCAGTTTATTTACCCATCAGCCAGTTGATGGGCCAGAGTATCTCCATCCCAAGCCCTGTTCCAGCCTTCCGCAGATCTTCACAGCAGGCTTGCTATGTGCCAAACACTCATAGAACAATAACCTGTGTACCTATCTAGAGCTTCAAAGTTTTGTTACATACACCGAACCTTTGAACAACCTGCAATATTCAGAAGGGCTTTTGATTTTCTCTTAAAACATGTTGGCTATTTATAGTTGTGTACGTGCACATGCATTGTGCAAAGGTGCACATGCCATGGCATGTTTGTGGAGGTTAGGGATACCTTTCAGGAGATGGTTCTCTCCTACCATGGGTTCCAAGAATTGAACACAGGACATCAGGCTTGAATGGCAAGCACCTTTATCTGCTGATCCATCTCAGTGGCTCAGAAAGATCTTTTTTAGAAATTTAAATCTATCTACAATACCTGTCACACTAACAAAATAATGATCCCTGAGTTCCCTTCTTCTTATCTGGAAAATCAGCCCATACATGATGGAGAAATGAGAAACTCTTTTAAGCTGACTTTTTTTTTTTTCCGGTTTTTCGAGACAGGGTTTCTCTGTGTAGCTTTGCGCCTTTCCTGGGACTCACTTGGTAGCCCAGGCTGGCCTCGAACTCACAGAGATCCGCCTGGCTCTGCCTCCCGAGTGCTGGGATTAAAGGCGTGCGCCACCACCGCCCGGCTTAAGCTGACTTTTGTCAAAAGTGGAACTTTAAAAAAAAATGGGGCTTAGTTTTGTTTTCCAGGCTAACCTCAAACTCTTTAAAAATATTTTTTTATTGAAAAAAGTGTTTCCATACAATATATTCAGATCACGTTTTTTCCTTCCTCCAACTCCTCTCAGATCCTTTCCACCTCTGCAGGCACACAACTCCACACCCTTTCTTTCTCTCTCTTTAGAAAGCAAACAGGTAAACAAAAAAGTAAAACAAACTGGGGGGGGGGGGGTGGCACAAGAAATTCGCTCTCACACATCCACAACATAAAATCAACAAAAACACAAAAATCAGAAACGATAATGCACAGCAAAAGATCAAGGAGACAAAAATTGCCCAACCAAAGTAACATGATACAAAAAACCAAACAAACAACAACAACAAAAACCTCGACAAAAACACCTTTGAATTTGTTTTTTATTGGCCATCTACTGCTGGGCATGGGGCCTACCCAGAAGCATGGTTAGCATACCCAGAGAGACTCCACTGGAGAAAACTAATTTCTCCTTTGTAAGCAAGTGTCAACTGCAGATAGCTTCTTGTGTAGGGGTGGAGGCTCCTGTCTTAGTGCTGGGACTCTGTCAGGCTTGAATCTGTTCAGACCCTGTGCATTCTGCCTCAGTCTCCCTAGTTTATATGTGCGTCAGTCTTGTGTCTGAAGCACACTGTTTCCTTGTAATCATCCATCCGCTCAGGCTTTTACAATCATTTGCATCCTCTTCCCACAGATCCTTGAACCCTAAGGGGTTTGATGAAGGCATCCTATTTAGGACTGAGGGTTCCAAAATCTCTCACTTTCTGCACATTGTCCAGCTGAGGGTCTCTGTGTTAGTTCCTTTCTATGTCAAGAACCTCTGAGGAGGACTGGGACAGAAACTGAAATATGGGTATAGCAGAATGCTGTTAGGAGTCATCTTATTGCTATGCTCTTTTAGCAGAATAATAGTGTGTAGCTGGAAGATTCTCTGGTCCCACCCGGCTCCACAGTCCTGCAGCCACTTATAAAATAACCATTCAGAGGGTTAATATTAAAAACTTTATGTATGGCCTATGGCTTAAGTTTCTTGCTAGCTAGCTCTGTCATCTTAAATTAACCCATTTCTATTCATCTATATGTTGCCACATGGCCGTGGCATTACCAGTCTACTGGCATCTTGTTCCTTTGGCGGTGACTGGCATCTTCTTTCCCTCTGCCTTTCTTCTTTCCTGTCTCTCTCCTTGGATTTCCTGCCTGCCTCTAAGCTGCCTTGCCATAGGCTGAAGCAGCTTATTTATTAACCAATCAGAGCAACACATATTCACAGCGTACAGAAAGACATCCCACAGCAATAGTGTTTGGCTATTGGTCCATGGCCTATCCAGTCTTAGATTCTTGACCACCCAAGCGGTGTCAGGCATAGGTTCCATCTCATAGAATTGGCCTCAAATTCAATCACAGAGTGGTTGCACCGGCATATCTTGTAGGCAGGTCACTATTGTAGATGGAGGGGGTTTTTAGCTGGGTTATTAGTCACCTTTATCCTCTAGGAGTGTACAGAGTACCTCCCAGCACCATAAACATTAGTTAGTAGGGATTCAGCCTCTAGTTAGGCACCAGCTTGACGTCTCTGTGTTCAATAAGATACGTAAGTGTTGTCTTCGTAAGTCGGGCTTTACCATCTATCAGTTTGTGGAGAACGACCAATAGCCTTGTCAAAAGCCTGTGATGTTAGGGGATTTCCATGGGGCTCCTTTGACCAGTATCTCAACTAAATATAACCCATTCCTGGCCCTAGAGATTTCACATGGTGGTGAAAGGTGTTGAGTTGGGGCTTTGTCTCCCCTGCTACCTAGTGACTCCATTTATATTTATTTCGTATTTGTATATATTTTAGGAAGCTTCTACCGTAGCAGGTTTCTGTATGGCCCCTCCAGTGTTGCCTGGTGTTAGTTGTCCCCCCACCATATTCCCTCCCTTATCCCTCTTTTCCATCTCCCTCCCCATTTATCTTCCCACTCCAGTCTCCCCTTGTCTTTCCACAACTACATATTCTATTTCTCCTTTCTTGGGAGATCCTTCTTTCTCCCCTAGTCCCTGATTCAATATCTAAACTCTGTTATTCGGATTGTAGCATGCATATTGAAGAGTTAAAAGATAACATCCCTATATAAGAGAAAGCATATGATATTTATTTCTGGGGGTCTGGGTTACTTCACTCAGTATGATTTTATTCTAGCTCCATCCATTTACCTGCAAATTTCACAATCTCATTTTTTTTAACAACTGAATAAGATCCCATTGTGTAACTGTACCAGGTTTTCGTTATACATTCATCAGTCAGTGGGCATCTAGGCTGTTTCTAATGTCTGGCTATCATGAATAGCAATGAACATGGATGAGCATGTATCTCTGGGGGAGGATGTAGAGTCCTTTGAGTATATGACCAAGAGTGGTAGAGCTGGATCTTGAGGTAGATCTATTCCCAGCTTCCTGAGGAACTGCCACACTGCTTTCTGTAGTGGCTGTATGAGTTTTCACGCCCACCAGCAATGAATAAGTGTTCCTTAACCTCAGACTCTTGATCCTCTTGTCTCACCTACCCGAGTGTGGGAACTACAGGTGTGTGCCACCATGCCCAGCTGAGACAGTTGCCCTTTCACCCCACTTCCCTTTGTCCCTGAACTTTTCCAAGTCACAAACATAAGAGTGGGTGCTCCAGCAACTATTTTCTGTTTCTGATAAAAGCCAGGAATAAATACGGCAGGGCAACAGATGAGCCCCCACCCCCCCAAAAAAAATCGAAGTAAACAAAGTAAGATTTTTAAAAATCTAAAAAGTAAGTAAACAAAACACCCCAAATATAAGTTTAGTTAGAATTTAAGATACATAATAAATAATTGTTTTATCCCAGATATTTTCTGTACAATATTTGGGACATGCTTATTTAAAAACCAAAGCAAACAAATACGCAAAAAAAAAAAAACCAAATAAACAAACAAAAAAACCCCATTTGTTTCTGCAGCGTCGAACTTCAGCTGAGCACTCTGCATTCTGTCAGGGGTCTCCTTGGCTTGTGGGGCTGCTCAAAACCCTTCTTAGATCCTGAATTATCTGACTAATCCAGTTTAGGGTTGCTTGTTAAGCACCTACTGTGTGCTGGTTTTAGGCAAAGCCTTGTGGGCACAGACGGGCTTATTAGACTCACAGTTTGATGATTACAGCAGATACTAAGGCAAGTACTCAAGTACCTGTGTGGTAAGCAATAAAAGAGGATCCCCCCCCACCCCCGCAAGATGATAAACTCCCAGGTCCTTGAACAACAGGCTGTTGTCCTCCACTGGCCCAAACACCTGCTCACCCACTACTTGCTCTCATTCACTGGCTGAGTCAGGAAGCCTTAAGTACACGGTGTGCTATGTTCTGGGAAATAGCCACACGCTGGGGCTCGAAAGCTCATTGCCTTTCAATGAAGCTTCCCCAGGGGCTACCATGGAGGTGAGACCTGTGTGAGGATGGTGACGCAGGCAGGGAGAGGGTGATTTTATGCTTCTTAAGGTAAAGAAGAAAGGTAGGCCAAAAATGGAATTGGGTCTTGAGGGACAAAACAGGTGCCCAGTAAACATTGGCGTGAATGTAGCCACACACAGGTGTACAGGTCAACTGAGCCAGTGAGACCATTCCCTTCTTGGCCAGCCCCAGTTTTGACCTCTCCTCTCTTTCCCATGGCAGATCAGATGCAGGGAGCCTGCAGCATCTCTGCAGAGTGGATGGAACACTCTGTGGGTGACAAAAGGCTTTTTTCTTGCTTCAGTTGGGGTCTGGTCAAGCCTCTGCTATGTCTGTCTGGAGCTCCTGGGCATTTAAATCACACTCACTATCCAGATTCCTTGACCTCAAACTTGTCACTCTATGCAATGAGGCAGGAAAGCCCTTGAGTTGGCACGGTCTGCCATCTCCTTCTGAAGTTTTGGAGTCTTCTGGGAGATCCGGGTAACTACAGTCTGGTCCAGTCATGGAGGTAACTAACACAGACGGCTTTCCAGTTTGGGTGTATCCAGCAAGTGGTTGCATCACTTACTTGCTGCTGGGACCAACTGCCTGACAGAAAATAAAGAAAATCTTACTTTGGCTCACTGTTTGAGATGATACCATCATCTGCCGTGGTGGGGAGACATGAGGGTCAACAGCTCCACCCTCGTGGACACCTCACCTTCTGACGCCCAAGCAGACAGGAAGCTAGAAACAAAACAGTAAGTGCTGTCTATAAACCACAAGTCCCGCCCCCAGTGATTCACTTCATCCAGCTAGATCTTACCTCCCAAAGGTTCCACAGCCTCCCAGAACAGCGCTACACTCTGGGGACCAAGTGTTTAGACGTGAGCCCGTGAGAGGAGATCTCATGTTCAGACAGTAGCTACAATTGTAGAATTCGGCCCTTCCTAGCTCACCATATATATCAATAATGGGAGTTGCTATGGCAAGTGTTATATATTATATATCATAGCCAACTATTTAAGGCACCCTGGCAGTGGATAAGGTGGTGCAGACCACAATCCAGATATAAGCACCAAACAGCTCAGTGTGTGAGCCTTTCTCAAACACTACTACTTGGGGTACGGAGGCTTGGGCTCCTGAAGCCAACTGATTTTAGAAGTCAACTTAGAAGCCAAAGCCCTACCTTTGACAGATGGTGGGGACATCCTGAGGGGCCCTGCTTCTTCTCAGCCTGTGTGTGTGTGTTGTTTCCTTATCCTGGGAGTTTTACCACCCACACCAGCCTGAGACTAGGGTCAGCAATAGAACAAGAAGGAAGTCAGAGGCCCATTGCTCCTGCAGAGCGAAGCTTGCCCCACCTCGTGGGGACTGGGGCTGAGCAAGGAGGCTAAGGAGAGTAGGGCTGGTCTTCCGGGCTGAGGAGGGAGATGAGGCTGGGGTTGGGAAAGGTTTCCTAGGAAGGCAGACTTGGAGTTGAGGCTCAGAGGACACCTTGAAAGGCTGCTGGGATGATGGCTGATTTGCTAACAAGGTCAGAAAAGACAGCACCAGGCCTGGGTGACCGACAAACAGCACTCAGAACTCACAGAAGGTCAAGGGCCCCGACTCTCCTGGCTCTCCAGACTCTGCCTGCTCTCCAACCTCAGGAAACTCCAACTCCCCTTAACCACAGATGGAGCCTGCTAGGTCTTCTCAGGGAGCCCCAGCGTGTGGTTCTGTGGCCAATCACATGAATGCATCATCTCAGGGGCAAATGGGGCATTGTCCTTCATGGACTCAAAGGTTAGCTGTAGATTCCACCTTATAGCGGGCAATGGGGAGTACAGAAAACAGATGGAGCATCACCACCAGCAGTATGCTAATCCCCTGCGCACCCAGTGGACCAGGAAATGGCCGGCCATTTGTGCTGCCATCAACACGCAGTGAATCTGCCTCCAAGTTCACATGTCCTTAATGCCATTCCCTAGTTAGGACTCCTTAGAACAATTGGTCCAGGCAATTTCCAGGGTTGCAGGCAGCATGAGGAATGGGACAAGAGATGGATGTGTGGGTCTTTTTAGGGAGGGCTTTAAAGGGCCCTCCTGCATACTCATCCTGCCCTACCTGCCGACATTGTTTCCACGTCCTTGGACCTGTCCTCACATTTCCAAACTCTGCTGCTCAGAAAGCGCTGCTGGCCAGTGAGCTGAAGGAAATGGAAACAGAATGTTACAGTGCAGCGAACTGTCCACTTCTGGGATCCCTGCTGAGTCTCAGCCCCACATCGCTTCTGTCCAGTACTCTTGAGGCTGTTGATGACAGGAGCCAAGAACAATGCTTGTATCCATACCGTTTGATCTTCCGATTCTGTGATGTGCGGAAGGCTGTTCTGTTCCAGAGCCATCTCCTCAACCTTCTTTCAGCTTATCTTATTCCACCTTCAGCCCAGTGCTACAGGTGTAACCTCAGTCTTACAGCCCCTTCTCTTCTGTCCATGGATCCTAGAGATCCAGGTGTCCAATACTATGAGGAGTCTCCAAGACGAGTAAGTCCTCCCTAGCAGGATAATGGAGACCTGTCTGCTCCCACCTGTAACCCGAGAATGGATCTGTGTGTGTGTGTGTGTGTGTGTGTGTGTGTGTGTGTGTGTGTGTGTGTGTGTTTTCTGTTCACTCTCCACACCAATGGGGCTCTGTAGCCTCTTGTATGAGAACATATGCATTGTCTCCCCAGGATCTTGAGGTATCATCTGAGGTACCCTGATCCTCGTCATCTTAGAAGGTTAGTGCTGGGAATATCCCACTTTATGCAGATATGCTTACTAAGGGACCCTCTTTCCTAGTGAGTGTGAGAACAGCAGAGGACTGTGGGAGACCACTCCCACTTTTTCCCCAGGGTACTCTTGAGGAGTGAGGGATAAGATATTTAGATAGAAATACAGAGGGGGGAGAGAGAGAGAGAGAGAGAGAGAGAGAGAGAGAGAGAGAGAGAGAGAGAGAGAGAGAGAGAGAAACAGGATAGCCTCGGGAAGGCCTGAGTCAAAACCTACCAGCCCCTTCTGTCGCTTCTAAAGGACTGTTTATAGAAATGCCAAGGGGTGGAGCAAAAGACCTCCCCCTAGCACAGCCAAGTGCAGACCATCCCAGGTACCTGGTAACCATGCTTGTGGTCAATCCCTCCCCTTCTGCAGTCCTGCTGGGTAAAGCAAGCTCAGATCTCAATAGGAAACTTTTGTGGACACCAACAACTGATAAAGAATTTCTCTCGGAACTTAAGTTAGTCTTAAGTAGAAAAACAAACTTATCTCCTTGTCAAGTTAAGGCAGTTAAAGAGTTGCACCTATTATCATAGACTAAGCTAAGAGTAAAGGGCATGTGGCCTGGGTGTGTAGGATTTTCAGCACCAAACTGCACGATAGCTTCCTCTGTGGGTCGATCTTCACAGCTGATTATCACAGCATGGTTTTAGGAGTATCATTTTGGTAAAATTATCCAGGCACCTCAGGCGTCGTCACAAAGGCAGAACTTAGTCCACAGCACTCAGAGCACCTCTACTTTGGGTGTCTTCTGTGTTATGCCCTTCTTGTTCTCTTCTCCTGTAAACTGAAGAATGGCCATTTCCTCATCTGCTAAGAGCCTGCCCTAGATCCATCTCGTCCGCCCGAATCATGTTTACGACCATGTGAAATCCGACGGGGTGGGGGGGGGGGGCACAATTTGGAGATTCATTTTCTACTCAGCTTTCACTGCCTTTGCAATTGCCTCTGACAGAAAATAGCGGTGTGGTGTGAGATGGACTGAGCAAAGGTGACCGGTAGAGTCTGGCAGGAGGGAAGGTCTGTGTGGAGGTGATTTTATTTTTATTTTTATTTATTTTTGTTTAGCTGGCATAGCATTGTGCTGACCTTCACTGTGCTAAGGAAATGACTGGAAGGACACAGGTAGTGGGTTCTGTGCTAACAAGGAGACATGTGGTACGTCTTTTTAAGTATCGGTTCCTCCTCCCTGATTGGAAGTCCTGAAATGTGCACAGTGCCCGGCACAGGGTGAATACTTATCCCAAGTTGTACTTTCTTCTCCATGTTTCCTGCTGGGTCTTTGGTCCAGGCCCTAGAGACAACCTGACAGAAGACACGAGCCCAGAGAGAGAAGCAGCCACGTGCAGCACAGTGGAGCACGGCCCAGAAAAAACTCGAGACCCTCCGGAACCTCCTTGAGCTGAGTTCTAGCAAACCTTTTCCTGGATAGACATAGGGGGAAAACAGTGCCCCGGGCCTTCTCCCCAGGAATCAGGGTGGTGGTGGGTGGTACTTCGGAACACACATACACACACACACACACACACACACACACACACACACACACACACCCCTCATTCAACATCAGCCATCTTCCAGGGTATTAAGTACAACTTGGGATAAGTATTCACCCTGTTCCGGGCACTGTGCACATTTCATTTCGAATGTCTTTTTTTTTTTTTTTTTCCCCTCCATGACCCTGTTAATGTTATTCTCATTTTAAAGTTGAAGAGATAAAGACATAGGAGGATTATTTATTCCAGGGCACACAGTTGTGAGTAGAGATGTGGTCCCGGGCCGTCTGACTCTAGTCCTCATACTTACGACAGATATTGTTTGACAGTGTCTTAGCTTTTTATCACCATGACGAACACTCGAGAGAAACAAAAATAGACGGGTTTCATTCTAGCTCACTGGGAGAATTTAGTCTGTAGTCACTTGGCTCCATGTTCCTGGGCCTAAGGTCAGTCAAGACAGCATGGTGAGAAGGCACAGTGAGGGTGAGCTGCTTACAGGACGCTAATCTGGCCCTGAGGCAGAGACACAGATGAAGAAGCAGCCAGGGATACGATACCCTTCAAAGGCACGTCCTCAGTGACCCACTTCCTCCAACCAGATCCCACATCCCAAAAATAACATCCATCCCTTAGGTCAGAGCCCTCAGCATCCAGTTACCATTTATTAACTGGATCTACCACCTGGGGGCCAAGCCTTGACATTTCGAATTCTGAAGAAGACTTTTTTTTTTTTTTTTGAGACAGGGTTCCTCTGTGTAGCTTTGGAGCCTTTCCTAGAACTCACTCTGTATCCCAGGCTGCCTGCCTTTGCCTCCCGAGTGCTGGGATTAAAGGCGTTCATCACCATCACCCGGCCAAGGAAGACATTTCTTAACTAAGTCTAAACAGACACTAACTTGGCTTTTTCTTCTGGGTTTAGGTAACATCAGGAATCGGCATTGGGCCGTTGCCCCATTCTCACAACTAGTAGGGGTAGAAAAGAGACATGGAAGAACTTGTCCAGTCTGCCCCACTGATATCGCAAAGTGCACCAAATGATATCGCAAAGTGCAAGTTAAAGCCCAGAGTCTCCCAGAACCTTAAGTATACTTTCGATTTAATCATCGGACTATTTTTTTTTCCTTTAAATTCTGCTCAGGAGTCAAGAAGCTGTCTTCTCTCAAAGGCTGACTTGCAAAAGCTACTGTCACTCAGTCTCACTAGGCAGAGTATTTTCGTAAAGACGTTTCTTTTCTTAAAACTAATAAAATAATTGGGTTGAATATGTTCAATGCAGACCTTCCCCTACCAGTGAGCTCTTTTATGGCCACTGAAAAAGTCACTTGGGGGGGGGCTCATTATCCCTCAAGAGCTTGTGCTGCTCATTTGCATATGAAAGAGGAAGTTCATAAAAGCCCTTTCTTATTTTCTAATGTGGGTTCAAATCTGGGGCCATTATCATCCTATAGAAAGACCCAAATGGCATATGGATCATTCTGGAGAGAGGGGGGTGAGCGCCTTTTAAGAGAATTGTTTTAGTTTTTGCAGGAAATTAATCAGAGGGATGGGCTTTGTGGAGCAGGGAGCAAATCTAATCTGTCCTTTGTTCAAATTCGCCTCGCTCCAATTCCTAGCAATTGTACACAACATGCTCTTTTGTTCAGGAGACACTTGTTACATGCATAATTAGAGACTGCGGTAGCTGTGTTTAAAGAAAAACTGTTTTCCAATGTAATGTGTGATCTTGATAATAGTATTTTCATCAAAGGTAGCAATTACATTCATTAAGCTGGGACTGGCGTGGAGGCGAGGAAATTAAGTGGGAAGTGAAGAAAGAGCTCCCCTCCCCCCCCTTTTTTTTTTTAATCTCCTTCCCTTTATAAGTTAAAATGCACCATGGTGAGCTGTAACTGGGAAATACATAGTGAATATAAAAAATAAAGTCCCTTCTTAACCTCTCTGAATAATGACCCTGCAGATAGATATCCCAGGGACAGCCACTATGGATGCACTTTTCAAATTAAAGGGCTTTATTCTGCCTTAATTTCCAATGCAAGTTTTAAACGAGCCCAACATATGATTCAGATCTTTAAAGGCTGCTGGGATCTTCAGGATTAATTCAATGTCCTTTTCACACATAAATTAGTAGTTCTGTGTCCTTAAAAAAAAAAAAAATCACAACAAGGCATAAATCAACCAGTTTAGGAGAGAAACAAGACCGGGCACCTATTTCTAATTATGCCTTTAACTATTCATTAGGCTTCCTTGTATATTCATTTTGAAGGTGTTGTAAATGATGTGAGCACATCTGAGATGAAGCAACAGTATTGGGGGCGGGTGGGGGGGGACGAAAGCCATGAATATCTTTGAATATATATTGCTTCGAGAAAAGACAAAGTGTGTGTGTGTGTGTGTGTGTGTGTGTGTGTGTGTGTGTGTGTGTGTCTGTCTGTCTGTCTGTCTGCCTGCCTGCCTCCTCCATGCAGGCATTCTGTGACCTCACACCGCTAACAACTTGATTAAAAGTCCTGCTTAAAAAAAAAAAATGACCTTGCAAGGTCTCAGAGGATAGGGAGACCAGATTTTATTCAACAGGACAGGAAGCTAGTGAGACACTCCTGGGGAAAGTAGACAGGCCCAGCCCACTTCTCAGCACCCTCACTCCTGCCCATGGTTACCCTGAGAGGCATTCTGAGAAAATGAAAGCCATCCACAGAAATCAACTGAGGATTCCTCTTCTTTCCATGGTGTGTGCACAGCTCTGTGGCAAGGACTGTCCTCTCTGGGTAAACTGACCCACATGCCATACCCATCACCTCAGAGTGGAAATAAAGTACTTAGACAATACTCAACACTTTTGGTGGCTGCACAGAGGCCTTGGTGGCCAACCTATACCCAAGTGGGAGGGGATTTTACTCCCTAAGGGAGTTCTATAATTTGAGGAAGAGTGGAATTTCTGAAGTTATTCAGATTTACCCTCTAACCCACTCACTGGCAGTTGAATTGACTTTAGGGGATAAGAACACTGAATGAGGGTCAGGAGATGCACCTGGTGGTCCAGTCCCAGCTGCTCCTTACTGATGGTTACATATGAGCCTGGTAATTTATGTTTTACAGTAATCCTTTGAGGTGGGTGTCAGCATTGCCATCACACCCACTTTGCATTGTGGGAAATCAAACTTTACAGAGATCAAGCAAGTAGCCATTGCTGTGGTCAGAATATTTTCATTCTTCCAAATCCATAGACTGAAGCCTTGATCCCATGGCATAATGAGATGACATCACTGGGGAGTGATTAAATCATGAGGGTCTCACCCTCAAGCAGGGGATTATTATCATTAGAAAAGAAGCCTGGGGGAGCTCTCATGTAATGAACCCTCAACCACACAGGTTTCCTCAGTACCTGTTCTTAGCTATTTGGGATGCTGATATGGGCAGGGATTGGAGAAAAGGAGAATTCTTTCTCTTGCACCCCAAGCTCAGGATTCTGACTTTTTTTTCTTCCTAAATTCTAATTTTTTTTTTCAGCTAGGAAAAGTATGTGTAATCTTATTTTACAAGTCCCACGGTCCACCTGACTTTTTTTCTCCCCAAATGCCTTGTGTTTCATCTTTCTCCTCCTGAGTCGCTCTGCCCTCCCAGCACACAGTGAACTATGCACAGCAGAGGCCAAGTTCTCCACCACTGCCTGGTGTGTCCCGCATTCGGTAGCTGCCTCTCCAGTGAGGGCAACTAGGAATCTTCCCTTTGGATGTCTTCCTCGCTTTCCAGTGTTGCTGGATGTTTCTAAGCTGGAAGTCGCAGCTTGCTTTCTAAGGTTGCTCCTTTGCCTTTTCTTAAGATTTTGGGCACCCTTTTACCCACATTTGAAGCTCCTGGCCTTATTTCATCTTTCCTCTGTTAAGAAAAAAAAAAGAAGTTGGACTATTTTCCTAGGTTCACCTTCATCCCACTCCAGAGGACATTAGACGTCTTTAGGGACAAGCCGGTAGGGAAGGAGTAGGGCTTCCCCATCCTTTCTGGTCTTGAACCTAAACACTAGTCTGGGAAACAGGAGTGTACTGCTGCCAAACGTGTGTGTGTGTGTGTGTGTGTGTGTGTGTGTGTGTGTGTGTGTATGTGTGTGTGTGTCTTATTCACACAGCAGAACTCACCAGGATGGTACCCAGTTCTGAAGCTTTCCTTGTGTCAGGAGTTTCCCCCATCCCCCGCCCTTTTCCACTAAGAAAGGGTCTCACCATGTAACTCTGGCTGGCCCAGAGCTCACTCACTAAATAGACCAGGCTGGTCTCAAACTCAGAGATGTGCCTGCCTCTGCCTCCCAAGGTCTGGGAGTGAAGGAGTGTACTACTACCTTGCCTGGCAGAAGCCAATTCTTAAGTCAGGAAAGAGCAGCCTATATGAAGATTCAGCAACAAAGGCATTTAAGAAATACAGCCTTTTAATTAATTAATCAGAAGCTTCATCCACATCAACTAACATTTATGGTACTAGATTATTCTTGGTAGCATCACATGCTGCCAGAGAGAAAGTAATCATCAACTTCACCCAGTTACAAATCCTGCAACCTACAACAGAGACCTACCTATATATAATGATGTAACAGTGACACACATGTTATGGGAGTAACCAACTGCTTTTTGATTGGATTTAAGGGCACTCTATGAGATGGAACCCATGCCTTATACTGCTAATGTAGCCAAAATTAAATAGGTCAAGGGACTATGGGAAAACTACTACTATTATTCTACAAAAGGAACATTCAGATCTACCCACATAGATTAATGCTGCAGGGCTCAGCTATCATCAGAGAAATTTCCTCTTGCAGTACATCAGAACTAACACAGACCCACAACTAGACAATGTAGAGAGAGTGAAAGGCTTTGGAGCATTCATCCCTAAATAGGCTGCCTTTATTAAACCCCTCCCCTCAGGGCTCAGGGATCTATGGGGAAGAGGATTCAGAAAGACTGTAAGAGCTAGAGGTGGTGGATGGCACCAAATAAACAGTATCCCTCAGACACAGCAGGACTGACACACACATGAACTTACAGAGACTATGGCAACATGAATGAGACCTGCACAGTTCAAACCACATGAAATCCCAGCACTGAGAAGGCACAGTGGTCCCACTCCTAACCAAGAAGCTGTTTGCAACTGATGCCTGATGAAAAAGAGAAAATCAGTTCCCCTCAATGGAGTGTCACTGTGTGTATCAACCACACCTCAGGGCAGGCCCCACGCCTCTGCCCAGGAGTGTTGGCTAATGCAAAGTGGACTCCATGTTTATTTGTGTGTGTGTGAACTTTTTGTTTTGTTTTTATGTTTTTTTGTATTATTAATTTTCTTCTTAGTTTGTTGATTTTTGTTGTTGTTTTTCTTTTCTTTCTTTCTTTTTGATAGATAAAGAACATGAAGTTGGGTGGATAGGGAGGTGGGGAGGATCTAGAGAAGTTGGATAAGGGAAAGAATATGATCAAAATATATTGTATGAAAAAATATTTTTAGGGACTAGAGAGGTGGCTCAGTGGTTAAGAGTTCTTGCTACTCTTCTAGAGGACCCAGGTTTGATTCCCAGAACCCATGTGGTGGCTCACAATCTTCTGTAACTCCAGTCCCAGGGGGAATCTGACGTCCTCTTCTGGCCTTTATAGGAACTGCATGCACATATTGTACAGACATACATTCAGGCAAACACTCATATACATAAAATAAAAAATACATAGAATCTCAAAAAACACGCTATGATCTAATTATTCCACTACTAAGTATTTACAAGGAGAAATAGCATATGACCATACCAGACTCCTACTTGTGCCTAAACAGATTTAGAAAAACTTCTAAACAAATTTTTTTTTAAAAATGCTGCAACAAGGGCCTTTAAGAAATATAGCTTTTAAGTTAACTATTCAATTTTTAACAGATTTATTTTATGGGTGTTTTGCTTGCATGTATGTCTATGCACTGTGTCCCTGGTACCTAAGGGGGTCAAAAAATGGCATTGGATCCATTGGAACTGGAGTTACAGACAGTTTTAAGCAAAGGTCCTCTGCAAAAGCAATAAGTGCTTTTAGCCACTGAGCCATCGCTCCATCCCCTAATTAATAAGGTAGTAAATTAATTAACCTTTTAGAAAAGAAGAAAGTCTGTCTCCAAAACAGCAGGAGATGCATTGGTAATGGAAGAGCCACCAGCCATGACTTAAAAAATAAGACAGAAGTTTTAGATGTCACACACACACACACCATATACGCAGAGTTGTAGCATGAATCCTAATTGGTCTTAATAAAAGCCCGGTGCCAGATATTGGGGTAAGTGCTGAAAGATCAGAGAGACAAAGGAACAAGCCATAGTCACCTCTCACCTCACCAACTCCTCAGCAGAAAAAGAAGGAGCTCCTCTCTCCTCCTGCCTCATACCCCTTTTCTCCACTCAGCCGTATCACTTCCTGTCTCAACCTCCCTAGTGCTGGGATGAAAGGCGTGTGCTACCACTGCCTGGCCTCTATGGCTAACTAGTGGCTGGCTTTGCCCTCTGATCTTCAGACAAGCTTTATTTGTTAGATCACACACAAACTATCACTACACAGAGTCTTCCCCATTACCAGCTCCACCACCTATCAGACTGATGAGCCTCCATGGCTCCATCCTTTACCTCTGAAGTCCGTAGGTCACATTAGTGTCAACACTTGGTGGTGAATGTCCTGTGGGCTTGGACAAATGAATTAGTCATCATTACAGCACTTCACAAAACAGTTCATTCTGTGTCCCACCAGCTCATCTTTCTCTCCCTCAACTCCCGGAAGCCACTAGTGTCTTCTCCATCTTTATAATTCTGCCTTTTCCAGAATGTCATTGAGACGAATTCCAATCCTATGCTGCCTTTCAATAGCTCCTTCCGGATGGTACTCTGCATTTATTTTGCTTTATTATGTCTTTTCACAGATTGATAGTTCTTTTTTTTTCATTATAAGAATTTATTTTATTCAGCTTGGAATATAAGTACAGATCCCCAGGCATTTGGGATGGGGTATGACAGCTGAAGGATGAGCATGAAGGAGAAGAGACATGGGGCAAGTATAAACATCACAACGACCACATCAGGTCCCTACAGGGGAAGGAGAGTGGGTGGGTTCAACTGAGAGCTCACATCTAGAGGAACACCATGGTGAGGAGGCCTGAGATGTAAGCTGCCACCAGTTTCTGTCCCAGGGACACATGTAAGACTTGAGGCAGCTGGCTGCCAAGTTTGTCCTGTGGTAGTTGTAGTAGGAAGACCTCAGAGACCTGATGGCTAGCAAGAAGAACAGGAAGGAGCTGGCAGCTAGAGGCCAGGAGCCACTGCTGGAGGTGTCTGGCTGGCATTGGTCCTGTCCTCACCGGAGACCCTGAGTTGGCCTCGGAATGTCACTGAAGTTCAAAGGGGTACTCTGGGGCCCAAAGAGCAGAGGTGATGTCTTTTTGTCTGACCACTCATCCTCCCCTCTCCCCAGACAACTCAATGCAGAGTTGGTCCTGGACATCATAGTGGCTGGGGATGGGAGCCACACATCAAGTCACTGTGTCAATGCAAGACTGAGGGGTCACGTGTCCTTCTGCATCACAAACTGTATATTTGGCTGGTGTACACAGGACTTGGAAGCGAAGCACAGTTCTTGTGGGTTGTAGAGGGTCAACAGGTACTGGGAACCACTCCCTTGGTACATCCTGAGTACTAGACCTGGGGAAAGTTCAGCACTACGACAACAGGTCCTGAGGAAGGAGGGGCACCCCACGGTCCACACAGGGTCTGGATTGTAGGACATCAGCAGGAAGAGCTCAGGAGGACAAGAGAGACTTGGAATCTAGGGCTTATCAGTTTCCTTCAGTGAACCTGTAGCCAGGCCAAGAGTGCCATCATCCTGCGACAATTTCTTTCAAGTGAAGAATGATTCTCCACTCTGGCTAGGTTATTGCTTCTTTACCAATCGACTTGCTGACAGGTATCTTGGTTGCTTCCTCCAGATTTGGGCAATTATGAATAGAGCCGCTGCAAACGTCCACTTGGAGGTGTTGGTGTGGGCAAACTCATGGTTTCAGCTCCATTGGGTAAAACTTAGGAAGCGTATTGTAATGTGCTTGGTTGGTAATGGCATGTTTTATCTTCTAAGAAATGGCCAATCTGTCTTCCATTGTGGTTGAGCTGCTTCTCATTTCCACAGGGAAGAACAAAAGCTCCAGTGGCTTCCTGTCTGTGGCAGTTCCAGGCATGCATAGCGGTGGATTTTGGCCACTGTGGCAAGAATGTGGTGATGATTTGCATTCTGACAGCATCCAGTGTAGAGCAGGATTCCATATACTTGCTTGCCATCTGTAATATATATATTATATATAATATATATTATATATATTTGTAATATATATATTTGTAATATATATGTATTTGTAATATATATATTTGTAATATATATATATATATATTTGTTATTTAAGAATGTGTGTGGGTGTGTATGTGAGTGTGAGCACCCACATGTGTATGCAGATGTCTAGAGGCAGGAAGAAAGCCTTAGAGCCTGTAGAGCTGGGGGTTGTGAGCTGCTCAATGGTGGATGCTGGGAACTGACCTCAGGTCCTCCACAAGCACATTCACTCTTAACCATTGAGCTATCTTTCCAAGCCCTGGGACTACTTTTTAATTTGGTTCTTATGGTAGTTTGAGTGTAATTGGCCCCCATAATTGATGGGTGATGTCATTCTCTGTGCTGTGAAAATGTGTTGCTCTGATTGTTTGGTAAATAAAATACTGATTGGCCAATAGTCAGGCAGGAAGTATAGGCAGGATAAGCAGACAAGGAGAATTCTGGGAAGAGGAAGGCTGGGTCAGGAGTCTCCAGCCAGACACAGAGGAAGCAAGATGTGAAGACAGAACTGAAAAAAGGTACCAAGCCACATGGCTAAATATAGATAAGAATTATGGGTTAATTTAAGTGTAAGAGCTAGTCAGTAATAAGCCTGAGCAAGTGGCCAAGCAGTTATAATTAATACTAAGCCTCTGTGTGATTATTTTATAAAAGGCTACAGAACTGTGGATGAGATACTTGTCCCAACTGTGGGCCAGGCAGGACACAGAAAAACTTCCAGCTACACATAATGTCATAGGGAGTGGCACTATTAGGAGGTATGTCTTTGTTGGAGTGGGTATGACCTTTTTAGAGGAAATGTGTCACTGTGGGGGTGGGCTTTGAGGTTTCTTATGCTCAGGATACTTCCCAGTGTTTCAGTCAACTTCCTGTTGCCTGCAAGATGCAGGAGTCTCAGCTGTTACTCCAGTACCATGTCTGCTGCATGCCGACATGCTCCCCGCCATGATGATAATGAACTGAACCTCTGAACTGTAAGAGAGCCACTCCAATGAAATGTTCTCTTTATAAGAGTTGCCATGGTCAATGGTGTCTCTTCACAGCAACAAAAACCCTAACTAAGACAGAAGTTGGTACCAGGGACTGGGGTATTGCTGTGACAGGCCTGAACTTGTTTTTGTTTGGAGTAATGTGGACTTTGGTACTTTGTGTTAAGAAAGCAATGGTTTAAGTCCTGCTTAATGAGCCATACAAGTAGGAGCATGGAAGACAATGGTGCTAAGAATGATTTGAACTGTGAACATCAGAGGAGAAAAATCTTAGTATGTGGCCTAGAGACTGGCCTTGTGATATTTTGGTGAAGGAAGTGGCTGCCTTTTGCCCTTGTCCTGGTCTGCCTGAGACTAACTAAAGTGAAGAGTTTTGGATTAGTTCTGTTGGCAGAAGAAATCTTAAAACAGCCTAGGATAAAATTTATTGTGTGGTTACTAGTGTTAACTCTGATGAAGATTTATCATGAAAAGGAGCAGGCTGAGCAAGACAAAATATTTGAGGTGAAAAGGAGCACCAGAATGGTGGAATGGAGCTAAATTCTGTGTTCAAGGACGTAAACAGATTAAGAAATTGAATAAAAGCAGTGGTGACCTCAGGTCCAGTTCCCATCCAGCTAAGTTTCCAACTTGTGGAAAGGAACTAAAGAAAAGCTTAGAGCCAGGTATGGTGGTACACACCTTTTTTCTTTTTCTTTCTTTCTTTCTTTCTTTCTTTCTTTTTTTTTTTTTTTTTTTTTTTTTACTTTTTTGAGACAGGGTTTCTCCATGTTGTTTTGGTGCCTGTCCTGGATCTAGCTCTGTAGACCAGGCTGGCCTCGAACTCACAGAGATCCACCTGGCTCTGCCTCTGGAGTGATGGGTCAAAAGATATGGCCTTATTAGAGGAAGTGTGTCAGTGTAGGGTTAGATTTTGAGGTTTCCTATGTGTCCAGCATCTCAGTCAACTTCCTGTTGCCTGCAAGATGTAGGACTCTCAGCTACTACTTCGGTGCTACATCTGCCTGCATGCCACCATGCTCATAATGAACTGAACCTCTGAAATTGTAAGTGAGCCACTCCAATTAAATATTTTACTTTATAAAAGTTGCTGTGGTCATGGTGTCTCTTCACAGCAATAAAAACCCAAACTATGACAGTTCTTCTATTGTTGAGTAGTACTTAGTCTATTATGGATGAAGATTCTGGGAAAACATCTCTTAGTTTGTGGTTTGCCTGTTTATTCTCTCAATTATGTCTTCTGCAGAGCAGAGAGTTCATTTCAGTGATGTCCACCTTATCAAGTCTTTCACAGGTCATGTGCTACTCAGTTTTTTATCACTATGACAATACTTGAGATGGTCAACGTTTAGAGACAGTTCATTTGGCTGTGTGTTTCGGTGGTTTCAGCCCACTTTTGTTTACCATGCTGCTTTTGGATTTGGGGAGAGGCAACACATCATAATGGAGGTGGATGGCCGAGGGAAGCTGTTCATCTGATTCCTCATGGTGAGCCAGGGGACAGGAAGAAAGAGAAAGGAACTGGAGTTCTCCTTTAAGGGGATACCCCTAATGACTCAAAGACCTTCTATTAGGATCTACCTTTATGTTTCCACAAACTCCGAAGAGCACTATGTGGGAATAAGAATTTAGCACATGGACTTTAGGGGACATTGAAGATATAAAGTATAGAAGGTCATGTCTTACATGTGTCACATTCTCTAGGTCAGTGAAATGGCTTATTGGGCAAAGGTGCTTGACTTCAAGCCCAACAGCCTGGGTTCAAGCTCTGGGACCCACATGGTTGAGGGAGAGCACTCACTCTTGAAAGTTGTCCTTTGACGTTCACATGCATTCCATGGCATGTGTGTGCCTCTGTGTACATCACACATACTTAAATAAATAATAAATAAATGAAAAAGTCATTGGCAAATCCAAGATCATCTAGATTTTCAATTTTGTGTTTTATTTTTAGTTGTATTATTTAAGTTTTGTGATAGGTATAATCTATCTTTTTTTTTTTTTTTTTTTAAAGAGATAGGGTTTCTCTGTGTAACAGTCCTGGCTGTCCTGGAACTCACTCTGTAGACCATGCTGGCCTCAAAGTCAGAAATCTGCCTGCCTCTGCCTCCCAAGTGCTGGGATTAAAGGCATATGCCACCACTACTTGGCATATCTTTTTTTTTTTTTAATGCATGTGAGTGTTTGATTGTTCTAGTTCAGTTGATAAGGCTATCCTTGACATGTTTTATTGACTTTTCTCCTTTGTTATTGATCAGTTTGCTACACTTATTTGGGCCTATTTCTGGGCTCTGAATTGTGCTCTATGTACCTGTTCCTTGACTAATATTGTACTATCCTGATCAATGTAACTTTATAGTTGAGTCCTGAGGTTGGGCAATGTCAACTCTTTAGCGTTAGTCTGTCCCTTCAATACTGCTTTGCTTAGTTTAATTATTTTACCTCTCCCACATAAACTGTAGAATTCACTTGTTAATATCTACAAAATGGCTTTCTGGGGAATTGGAAATGGATTGTATTGAATCCATAGTTACAGTAATTTGGGAAGAACTAATATCTTGATAAGACAGAGTTTTCATGAACGTACAATATAACTCTGTTTAATTTGCTTCTTTTGTGTATCGGTGTTTTATAATTTTTCTCAACTAGATCTAGTGCATATGTTGTTAGATTTACACCTATTTCATTTTGAGGGGTATCAGTGTAATAGCATTTTTATTTCTTTTTTAACTTCAAATCCCACTTGTTCCTTGGTGGTATATAAGAGACCGGCCTTAAGAGATATTAACTGTGTTTTCTGCCACCTTACTAGCTTCACATATCTCCCTGAGATTTTGTTATTGATTCCTTTAATCTACATAGATCGTGTTGTGTGAATTTTCCTGGGGAGACATGGACAGATGTCTATTTGCCCCAGAACACCAGCAACAGACAAAGGACAAGAGTCTACTAAAGCCAAGCTTGATGAATCAGTGAGTTTCTTGCGGCTACTTAATGGAACATGAATGAATGTATCACCACAAACTCCACCCCCAACACAGGCAGTGACTCTCAGAAGCTGCATCTCTAGAGTTCCCTGAACAATAGCTCCAACAAAGAGACCTTATCTCCCCTTAATTGTTTACTGCTTATATAAGCTTTGGAGGGGGTCCTTGTGAATCTCAAGACTTTCTGATCCTCCTGAATCTTAGACTCCTTCCTTCCAAGGAGGAAATGTTTCAATTAGGAAGAAATAGCAACACAATAATATCATCTGTGAACAAAGAGATTTGTTCCTTCATTTCCAGTCGTATACCTCTCCTTTTTCTTATCTTACTGCATTAGCTAGGATTTCTAGTACAAGGTATAACATAGCATTTAAAAATGATTTTATATATATGGGTGTTTTGCCTGCATATATGTTTGTGCATCATGTGCATACTTGGTGCCAGCTGAAGAGGGAAGAGGGTGTCAGATCCTCTGAAACTAGAGTTACAGATGGTTGTGAGTCACCATGTGGGGCCTGGGAATTGAGATCCCAAAACAAAACAAAACAAAAAACAGCTAGTGCTCTTAACCAAGTCATCTCTCTAGGCCCAATTATTATTTTGAGATTGTAATTTAATTAAACATTTTCCCCTTCCATTTCCTCCCTCCAAACCCTCCCATATACCTCTCCCCACTCTTCTTTAATTCATGGCCTCCTTTAAAAAATTTTATTGAATGTATATATGTATGCTTATAGACATATATATTCTTAAATATAACCTGTTCAAAGTCCATATAATGCTGTGTTTTCAGGGCTGACTGGTACTGGACAGCTAATTGATGTACTCTTCCCTAGTGAAAGTCACCTCTCCCATTCCCAGCTTTCCTCTGTTGCCTATAGTTTTGTGTAGGGTTGAGGCCTTATGGGATATTCTCTGTCCAGCTTGGCCTCTTCACTGGGGTCATCCTTTTTCTCTTACATTTGGGCTGTCATGTTGATGAGTCTTTATGGGTGTAGCTTTTGATGTTACTAAGAGACAGCAGAGTCCCTGATCCTCTGGCTCTTACAATCCTTCCCCTCCCTCTTCTGCAATGCTCCCTAAGTCTTAGGCGTGGAAGTGGTTTGTAGATATATCCACTGGGACTGTGTGCCACAACTCTGCATTTTGATCAGTTGTGGTTTTCTGGAGGTGTCTCTGTCTGTTGCACAGTTTTCTTGATGAGGAATGAAGACTACACTTACCTGTAGGTATAAGGGCAAATGTTTGTAGATTGTTGTTAGGGATAATGGTGGTTTAATAAATTAGTGATCATAGATTATCCTCCAATAATCATGACTTCACTAGCACTGAGTAGTTATCTAGGCTTCCAGTATGGCCCAGGAATGGACTCCCTCTTATTGACTGGGTCTTAGTCCAATTAGAGAGCTGCTGGTTACCGCCAAGGTATTTCTGCCACTACTGCACCCTTAGGGTTATCACACCATGCTGGTTGTCAATGTGGTTCACAGGTGTCATCGACTTTGGAAACTTGCATGATGCCTTCTTGTCCCCTGAAAGCTAGTCCTCAGGTGAGGGAGCACTGAGATCAGTTCCAGCTTTGGGATCTCCTGGCCCTGTTTCTAAAGTGCATGGTGTCTTCAGCAATAGGAACTTACCTTCCACCTCTGGAGTGTAACCGAGGGCCACGGCATTAGGCTGCGTATTTTGGGAGTCTCTTGGACAGCCCTGATCAACAACTCAAAGGAGGGCTTCTCATGTCTGATATTGGGGTTTTTGTTAGGTGGTCTTTGACTCTTGGAGGTAGTACCATCAGCCCAGATGAGAAATGTTTATTAAAACTATATGTATACCTGGAGTTATGTGTAATATATTTTTTTGTAACTATTAACAGTATGATTCCATGTGGTTTTTTTAGATGTTCTTGTGACTTGACTCACCTCCTTCCTTCATTTACAGCTTCACCCTCCCTATAGAATCCCTTCTTTTCCCATTTGCCCTTCAGATCACTTGCATTCTGCTAGTCCCTTTGCCTTCCTCCACCTTCTTCACTTACCTTCCTCCCCCTCCCTAAGGAGCCCTCCCTTTTTCTGTTTCCTTGCTCAGATCACTTGTTCCCTGCCATTCGCCTCTCTATTGCTCCCCAACCCCCCTATCCTGACAATGGTCCCATTTAACTTTTCTGATTTCTGTAGTTGCTACAGACTGTGTATTCACATCTGAAGATTTGGAGCTAGGAGCCTCCAGTAAGAGAGAAGATATGATGTTTGTCTTTCTGGGTTACCTCTCTAGCCCCACTTGCAAAAAAATAATGGAAAGGCAGACTGTTAACCTGTTAGTCCCAAGAATTTGGCACTCAGTCTGAGATCTTTTCAGAACAAATCTTACACATTTTTCCCAAGTTTAACTCAAATGTTCTCTATGTGATTAGTACCCTTAGACCTGTGGAAGAGAGTTCAGGTCTTCGGCTGCCTCGAGCCTGCATTCCATAAACAAACACATACCAATTGTATTTACTGGGATTCACTGCTTCATGCCAGCACACCATGACCTGGAGCCTAAATATCATTCTCCCAACTAACCCTTTCAAGTCACTAGAGCTCCCCCATCTGCCTTGTCCCCAAAGAGTGACACAAAAGGAGGCTGTATTCAAACAGAGAAAACACCAGGAAAAGTCAGCATCAGAGAAAGAGGCTACTCCAGAGGTAAGGAAGGTTTTCTTAGCTAGAAGACAAATTACAAACCTGTGAAGCCCTCAGATGTCGAATGTAACAGATTCTTGTGTAATCAGTGATTATTCCCCATGACACTGAGCTGATCTTTCTTGGCTTCTCTTTGTGTTTTGATGGGCAGCTCCAGAGGCTTACAGGAATTGGCATGGCTTTGGAGCAGTTTCATACTAGGGCTGAGCAATAGCTTAAAGTATTAATAGTTTGTTACCACTCTCTCTTGAACTTGGGTTGCTATAGAAGCCTATGGTAACACTCACAGAATATGACATGAATTCTCTCCATTCATTCATAGACATTGAATGCCAAGTCTGTGAATGGTTTCCTCTCTCTCTGTCTGTCTCTCTCTCTCTTTCGTAAAAAGACAATATTTAAAGTTTCAAAAGTGACATTTAAAGAATTAGTTTTGTGTGAATAATTTATAACTTTAAATGGTTTAAAAGAGAATTAACACTTTTTATTATTTAAAAATTTTATGTGTATCTGTGCTTGAGTGTATATACAGTGCACCATATGTATGCAGGTACCTGAAGAGATCAGAAGAGGACATGGGATTTTCTGGAGCTGGTGTTATAGGGGGTTGTTAAGCCTTTCCAACGCACATGTTAGAAACCAGACCCTGGTCCTCTGCTAGGGCAGCAGATACTCTTAACCACTGAGCCTCCAGCTCTAGCCCCCAACTACATTTTAAATTACATTTAAAAATAATTCCTGGACCATGGGTATATGAAATGATTATATTACAAATAAAAAATGTAGCAGTAGAACTCTGAATATAAAAGCTAGAAAGAATAAGCCCACCGATGGGACTTACAGACATTTGCTAGCTCTAGGCCAGAGTGCAAACCCTCAGAGAATAAGTGCAGAGAGAGTGGAGGCCTCTGGTGTCCTCTGCTGAAATGACCAGGAGACCCTAACTGAGTTCCTAAGATGGTACAGGAACTGGACACCAACATTTTTTAGAAGTCAAGTGAATAGGACAATGGCTAAGGAGTAAGAGGTGGATCTCAAGAGAAATTACGTAAAAGCCTCAAACCAAGGAACCAATTAACCCCAACACAAGTGCACTGCCTGCTCCCGCTGAACCCCGCTGGACATGAACAAGGAAGCGTGAGGGCTGCCTTTCAAGAGCTATTCGGAGTGCCAGCAGGATGTTCTGCCCTTTGCCTAGAACATGCAACACTTTCCTGGAAGGGAGCAGCAGGATGCAGGGTTTCCTTCACACTTCTTCATTCCCTACACTACTAGCCAGAGATGCTGGGGCCAGCTTGTTCAGAAATATTTGTTCTTCTGGAGATTGTCCTGACTGCTGATGCCCAGTAGACGTTTCATACTAAAAAGAAAAGAAAGGAGAAGAAAGATCAGCTAGAACAAGGGAGACATCGTTAACTCAGGATCAACTGAGTTAGGAAGAGAGCTGGCCCAGATGGCACTGTGCCCACACTAAAGTGACTTCTGAGAAGAACACAGATGCTAAGAAGCTAAGTCCTTTTAACACAATGTTCAAAACATAAAGCCCATGTTTGTTTTTTTTACCCGCCCCCCCCACTTTCTTCTTTTTCTCCAGGTTGTCCATATGAACTTGACTGCCTTGGAACTTGCTTTGTAGTCCAGGCTGGTCCGAAACCTATAATCCTCCCACCTCTGCTTTCCCAGCAAGATTTCAGGCATGCACCAATACATCTGGCCATATCTGGCAACCTTTCATATTAATACATTTCAACCTGAGCAATTCCCAGGACTTCCTGCCCACTGGGCAAGTGAAGGTATTATAAAACACATTTGAAAATGAGCATTATCCATCAATAAGCGTATTTTTAGCTTTTGTGCACTTAGGGAAAGCCACTGGCTGGGAAAGATGGAGTACCGCTCTGTAAAGGATATATATATATATATATATATATATTGCACTAAGGCTGACCACTAGGCTGGATGGACCGTCTGACTCCTAGCCCTCCAAGAGTGCAAAACCTTACCATCTGCTGTCACTTTGTTGTTAGTTTGCATCTCCAAAGGGGAAAAGGTCTCTAAAGGAAATGGCTGGATTTTAAAACCTGAAGCTTCAGTGACACATCTTAGCAGCAGCTCCCTCATAGGCTCTCCTGATTAAGGGGAATGCCTGGTGAAGCAATCCCCACGGAGCCTCCCATTTGGGGGTGGGAGTATGGGAGTGGATGACCCCTGACTGGTTGCAGTAGGTATATGGCTTCCCAGGAGGCCCTTGGGGGCAGAAACGGGGCATCTCTGAGAAGTAGAGAAGGTACTGCCTATTCCCTTTCTCTTCCTTAGGCAGGCAGTGTTTCAGGGATCCCTGCTGGGTTTACTGAGCGAGTCTAGCTGGATGGCACGAGGAGAGAAACTGAAAACGGGTCTTTGGGATGAGAGTTGTTTTGAGAAGTCTTCTCAAGTTTGAGTGTGGTAAAGTTCCCAGGGAGGCTTCTAAACAGACAGATTCCCAGGCTCTAGGCCCAACCAGAGAACTTAAGGCTCTAGAGATGAGCCTTTTAAAAGAATCATTTTTGGTCCATCCAC
This sequence comes from Peromyscus californicus insignis, assembly GCF_007827085.1. Classification (NCBI taxonomy): domain Eukaryota; kingdom Metazoa; phylum Chordata; class Mammalia; order Rodentia; family Cricetidae; genus Peromyscus; species Peromyscus californicus. The sequence continues at coordinate 71,928,877 of NW_026294562.1, forward strand.
TCTTACAAAAGGCTTCACATGACTCTACACTGTAATACTGATAGACTAGCAGGTCTCCCACCGCAATCCTTCCTTCTGCACTTGAACTCAAATTTCCTCCTGGAGGGCCTCCTGCAGGGTAATTAGGAGAGACTAGGAGTGCCATTCCACAGCCTGCGCTTCTAAGACACTTGTCATTGCTCTAAAGCACAGTGCAGGCTGTTATAGAGAAAAATTCGGCACAAGGACAGCATCAGGAAAAAAGTGGTCGTTTAAGGGAGGAGAAGCCAGTCAAGAGGAGGAGGTCTCAGGCACCGAGCGAGGCTCCAGGGAAAGCTGCCTGAAACCACAGTAGTTGGGATAGATAGAACAGACCACCAATCAAGGGTAAAAGGAGGACTTGGAGTTTAAATCCACCGATAAAAGCGAAAGCAGACAAGGATTAAGGAACAAAGGAACAAGCTATAAGGATGAGGAGCTACTGGGGATAAGGTAACCCTGGTCCACATCCAGGCCTGCAAAGCAGTGGCTTCCAGAAATGTAGTGAGTTAGCTTTGTGAAACAGGGTTGAGAAAAGATTGGATTCAAATTCACAATACTCCTGTCTCAGACTCCCGAGTGCTAGGATTATGGTCATGTGCCACCACACCAAGCTGGGAAATTCAGCTTTTAAGGATGGGAAGATAAGAACGTATTTGTAGATTAGAGGCAGGAGCCAGTAGGATTACAAATAAAACCAAGAGTGAATACAGCCCAGCCTCCAAGGGGAGGGTTTTTTTGTTTTGGTATTCTACCCAGACAGTCTGACTGACTAACTGCTTCAGAGAAATCCATTAGAGGTAGTCATTCAGTAAAAGAGCTGGACAACTTTCCTCTAAAGGGCCAAAACGTGAATATTTTAGGCTTTATAGCAAGAGGATATACAATGTTGGATATTGTATATATTTACATACTGTTTAAAACAGAAACCCATTTTTATTTGTGGATATGTCATGCATCTTAATATCCACTTATAACACAGAAACCTATTAACTTACAGGCTGTGATGAAACAGGCAATGTGAACAGGAGGTGCACTGGATTGGGCCCAAGTCACATCTCACTCACTCAGTTGAAACCAGGCACCTGGGGTCTTGGGCTAGAGACTTCTGGGGGATTTTCTTTCCTCTGTCCCTTCCCTTTGCTCTTGTATGTAGCTTTGGCTGGCCTCAGACTCATGGCAATCCTCCTGCTTCAGCCTTTCTAGTGCTGGTATTACATAGCTGCACCCCAGCTCCCAGCTTTGACCTGTTGATTTCTAAGACATGCCCATGATTGCAGCTTTGTGGATTATTCTCATTTATTTCTATCTGTTTTGCTCTGCATAGTTCCCAGTTATGTTTTTAGGGGTAATGAAGTCCATGGCTGTTGGATCTTCTTGACAAATTCTTCCTTTTTATGAGATACTTTTTAAAATTAGCTTTGTCTTGAATTCAATTTTGTTAGATACTAAGTTATTTTTATTTTTATTTTTATAGCATTTGCAGTCTTTTTCCATATAGTCCAACTTTCTTTTCTTGTTTTAGGTATTTCTAGCTTCACATAGCTAGGATTTAAATTTTTCTTTGACTTCATTTGAATATCGTTAAAATATTTATTATTATGTGTGTGAGTTTTGCTTGTGGATATGTAAGTGTCTGATGCCTGTAGAAGGTGCATGTGAGGGTACTGCATCCCTGGAGTTCGTGTTACAAATGACTGTGAGTTGACACAGGGTTTGGGAACCAAACCTGGATCCTCTGAAAGAGCAATAAATGCTCTTAACTGCTAACCCATCTGTCTGGCCTCCTCATCTGAACACCTCTTTTATTTTTCCCAAGACAGTGTTTCTCAGTGTAGCTCTGGCTGTCCTGGAACTCACTCTGCAGACCAGGCTGGCCTGGAACTCCTGTCGTCCTGTTTACCTACACCTTTACTGGAGCTCAAACCCATGTCTCATATATGCTAAGCAGGTGCTTCTGCCCAGCCACACGCCCCAAACCCACATTCCCAACCCCACGTGCTTACCTAACTTTGCAGGCTTTGTTCTCAGTTGGAAAAGATGTGAGCCTCTTCTCCAAAGAATGATTAGGTAAGAAAGGACCAATTAGTAGTGGCATTTGATTGGGAAGCCTCTGAAGATGACTCCAAGGAATGAGAGTAGGAGAGCCTTCAGCAGCCAGGTTCCCCCCAAATCCTGCCTCGGTCATGAACCAATGCACACCCTATTTAAACTCTCTGTGCTACAGTCTCCTTATCAGTATAAGATACAAGAGTAGCCACCTCAGGGATTGCTGTTAGCAGGTGTCAAGACCGTAGGATGGAGCTGGGCATGGTGATGCACACCGTTAATCCCAACACCCGGGAGACAGAGGCAGGCAGAATCTCTGAGTTCTCGAGGCCAGCCTGGTCTACATAGTGAGTTCCAGGACAGTCAGGGCTACACAGAGTGACCCTGTCTCTTGGCTGTAGAATGACAGCTGGGATGCAGTAAAGGTGGTAAGTGCTTGCTATCCTTTCGAAGCACTTCCCCTTCATAGGACTAAAAATGGCACTTTTCTGCTCAATGTTTTTTGTGAATATACATTAATGAAAACAGAAAAGGGGCACTGAGATGGGCACACGTTTAAATAAGGGACAATTTATCTTTGTAATGGTAGCTCAGAAACCATACCTTCGATGTAGCAACCACAAAAACACATTTCTGAGTGAAAAAATTTTACCAACGTCTAGATTTAGAAACTGATGTAGGGATAAGGAACACACAAGCTGAAATCTCCTATGGTTCTGTACTGTGGTGGATCCCTGAGTAAAAAGTGCAGTAATATAAATTTAGAAAAGTCCTTCTTTAACACACAGGCATACACATCCGCTGGACAATATCTGGGTTGGGAGGATGTGCTCAAAAGCAGTGGCCTTTCTACTGGAGAGTTACCATGAAAAAAAAAAAAAGTCCTCTGGGGGAAAATTTTTTTAGCACCATGAATTTAAACTTGGTCTATATTACAAGACCTCTTCTCTGAAAACAAACAAAACTGGCTTACCTGAGAAGAGAGCTACTGGCATGGTGGACAGAGGCATTATGTCTGCCTTTCGGGAAGACTACATTCATTCTTCATGTGTATGTGTGACAACTGTACTTTATTCTAGCAGTGAGATTCTTCAGTTAATTTAGTGCTTTATCTTTTCATTCTCCATAGAACACAGATTCTGTAACAATGAGCATAATCTGATACATACTGTTAAAATGGAACTTTTACTTTATGACAGGTCAGCACAAATACTTTGCAGGGTATTTCTTTAAAAGCCAGTATAACAGTGATGCCAAAGGATTTCACACAGCCATCTTCAGATCGGACATCATTGCTACAGATCAAGAGAGCCTTTGGCAAGTGACTGATCAATCACAACACTACTGACATGTTCATTCTTTATCAGTTAAACTTGAAATAAATCAACAACAAAATAAAACAAGGACAAAATCCAAGATCTGTTGAGCAATGACTGTGTTTGGTAATGGGAAGAACACTAAATTTGAGTCAGTCTATCTGAATTCTTGTCTTTGTCCGTGGATGGATTATCTGAGAAAGCAACCTTGATTAAGAGTTCTTCGCTTCTAAATTGACAGAGCTAACTTTATGGTTGTCTAGAGTCTTTCTAGGCTTAAACTTCCACAATCATCAAGTTCTTGGCACTGATCCCTTAGCTGAGTCTCATGTGATAAAGTGAAACCTCTAACAAGGCAAACTCGGCAACCAGTTCCACCTGTAAAGCCCAGGTCAGTTCTTTATCGCCTGTGCTCCATGTCATCTCAGTCCTCAAATTCACAAACAGCTTTAGGTTCCCTACAAGATACAAACTCAAAGTACATAGTTTCATGACAGGTTACAAAGTCACAGAAATCAGAAGAAAAACCAGAACGGAAGAAATATGAGTAGACCCCAAACATCCTCTCCGGTGAAACAATACAAGAACTCACTAACAGAAGAAGGCAAGTTTGTATATTAATTATGCTAATTACTAATGCATATTAACTCTTCTTTGTGAACATGCACAAAATATATATACAAAATTAGTTCTCTTTGAACACATTTAAAGTCCAGATATGTAATTGAGTGTTTCTGGTGCTGTGAGTTAGAACATGGTATTTATCACACTTCCATGTGTTTCTCATTCTGGAGAAGGTAGAACTCTGTTTGCTCATATTGACTCCTACTGTATTATCTGCAAGTCTACCTCTTTCACACAAGCACAGAAATTAAAGAGGTGTGAGCCCCATTAGGGCACTGTATCCATCCCTTGCTTTTCTTATCAGACCTATCCATCTTTCTGTTCGGAAAGACTGGATAAGGGGCTTTCATCTTTTCCCATTTGAAAGTCAAGTAGACTTTATCTCTTTGGATTCAAGGTCTAAATTTGTCCTGTTTCTTCTTACTGTTTTAATGGAATTCCTATCTCAACTGTATTTACACAACCTTGCATATTTAACTATGATTTGCATTGTGGAAATTAATTTAGCTCAATAAACATGACTGTGCAAAGCAAAATTACTTAGAAAATGTCATTTTCTTAATAAACATTATCCTTCTGCAAAAGCACTAAAATACTTTCTGTTTAGCAGTAATGGTTATTTTTAGCAACTGCATGAGCCTTGGAGCATTTTCCACATCTAACTTGTGATTCCTCAGGAAATGTGAAACTCACTTGTCTAGTGTCTGCTTCTCTCTCCAAAGACTGAGGATCTACAGCTAGAGGGTCTCGGGACTAAAAGTTCCTAACACTGATCAATGGCTTCACCAGCTGGATATCTGATTAGGCTTTGCCTGGTTGTCATTTGCATTGTAAAATAAAGACCTTTGTCTTCATAAATATAAAATTACTTAATATACTATATAAATGACTACATATACTTATACTGAATGTGTCTTTTCAGACTATCTAGTCTCCTCCTGCTCTCCATTCCTTATGAGATTGTGATATTATTTCCTTATGGGGGTAAAATATTTCTCTTGAGAATCACTAAAACCAAAATTGAATTTCTCAATTAATTACTATTTAGGATAAAGTCCAATAACCAAGTTTGAGGGGAAAAATAATTAAGACACAGAAATAAATCATACTACTGAAAAATAGTGCATGATCTAATGAATATTATACCTGAATGTTTTCAGACGATTAAGCCAAATTATTTAAACTTTTTGTTTGTTTGTTTGTTTTTTGAGACAGGGTTTCTCTGTGTAGTTTTGGTGCCTGTTCTGGATCTCTCTCTGCAGACCAGTCTGGCCTCGAACTCACAGAGATCTGACAGGATCTGCCTCCTGAGTGCTGGGATTAAAGGCATGCACCACTACCGCCTGGCTTTATTTAAACTTTATAGTTGAAAACTAACACAGGGCCATGTTTTTAAATGTCCTGCTGAAGCCATCATGTAACACAGCTTTCATACAGGTCAATTACAGCAGCCAAACATGCTGCATTTGTTGGTTAAAATAATATTTTGGGCTTTTGTTGTTGTCAGTTATATGACCTACAAGTTACATCTTTATTTTCTACTATTTCTTTGATATTAGAACTAGGAGTTCTCGATTTTCCAAATAAATTTTATCGGTTTCTACCCTGTTTAGCAACTTACCACTGAATTTATAAAGTATTGAATAAAAATTGCCTACTGTAACAAATGTTCCTCTGGCTCATACCACAGTACAAAGATTTAGTAGGAATATAAAGTGACTATTTCTGTCAGCAATACCAATACTTCAAAAATTTTCACCTTCCCAGATGTTGGTACAGTGAAACTTGGGTATACTCAAAAACTAGGATGAGAAATATAAATGTGTACAGAAGCTTAAAACTCGTTTTAGAGTAAACTGGAAAGAAAGAGGAACAAAAGCCAGGTCTGAGAACAGGACAAGGGCCTTCCAATAGAACCCTGCAATGCTCTATAGGCTCCACGTAATAAGGCACAACAGTTGGAAATGGTACGCCAGTGACACCAGAGAGGGCCCTGATCCCACAGGCATCAGTATTCTGCATCAATGTGCTTTGCAATGGTGTTCAGCTGGATGTTGGATGTTCCTTCGTATATTGTACCTTAAACAAAAGAGAGAGAAAAGGGCAATTAGGAGTTCACCCACAGCCATGTAAGACATGAGTGCTAAAGACATTAGCCCGCATTTGCACTAAGTACCAGGATTCAGTGTCCACAGTAATTCTGACTAAGGTAACACTTTTCCATTTGATCTGTAGAGGACTAGAATCAGCTTTGAACAGTTAAGGATTTAGCTCTCAGAGCACCAGTGTATAAACCCAGCCACTTCTAAGGACCTTGCAGCTTTCAGAGCTGCTATTTACTCTCCTCACTGCTGGTGGAGCACTGGAGCACTGAGGCATGATGAGGCAGCTGCCTTCTGAAATTAGAACCATACTTCAAAGAACAGTATTAGACTACGGGAACGGCAAATACTAACAATTTTAGTAACAGAAAAATGAAGACAGTGGACTTTGTTGCAGATTTCTTAGAAGGTCTACTGGGGCATTTTAAGAGTCAATTTGATGTTTTTAGAAATATAAATTCATTTTTCTGATAGGACGAAGAAGGAAGAAATCTAGCTATGAAGAAAGTCAATAAACACACTGCGGAGATTAAAACTGCTTTTACCTAAGTACTAGTAATACAAAATCGACAAATACTCTAGCCCAAACACCCGCAGTGGCAAACAAACCAAACCAAACCAAACCATCAAAAGTCTACTGACCGATCTTGGCGTCTCGGAAGAATTTCTCCACAGGGTAATCTTTGGTGTAGCCGACTCCTCCCATCCACTCAATGCACTTACTGGTTGTTATTCCGGCCACCTACCAGAGGCAAGTAGTAAATTAGAGAGTAGAAGTCCGCAAACGTGTGCACGATGAGCCTGTGAGGGACAGTTTCAGGAGCACGGATTGACTGTGAGCAAGTGGAAGGGCTCCAGTTATTTTTAAGTCTCCACACCACTTTTCTAAAATACCCTATTAATTCACAGAAATTTTTTTTTAAAAGAAATCAGACTTGTTAATATGCACATGCTTGCCAACAGGGCATCATTTATTAGCAATGTTTATTGAGGGTGGGAGAAGACAGACACTGCCCCTTCGGTCCTTGTGTTCATTTAGAGACAGCCATTAAACCAACTGGCATAGAAATGTATAAGCTGCAGAGGGCAGAAGAGCTTGTCAGAAAAACTGTTGTGATTTAGATGGTGAGCTGAGGAAAGAGTGTGGCTAGGCCCCACAACACCAATTAGGGGTATTACAAGTTGAGGAGCCACATGTACAGGGCTCCAGGGAGAGCAGGGGCCCATTGGTCTCAAGGACCAGAGAGACTGGGGTCAGGGTGAGAGGGGAGGAGAGACTTGGAGGAGGTCAAGCAGCTTGGCTTCCGCAATGACTCCTCAAGGATGTCCAGAGAGAGTCTAACCCCTAGAAACCAAATGTGCTATCTTACGTGATAACAGAGGGGCTTTACAGCTGGGACTAAGTTAAGGTCTGGAGATCAGAAAATTAACCTCGATTATTGAGATGGAGCATGTGATCCCAACAGTGCTTCTAAAGAAGGAAGGATGCTGGAGAGCTAGTCACTGAAGGCAATCTGACCACAGCAACAAGAGGGAGTCCGAGAGAGAAAGAAAGAGCTCTGAATGTGCCACATTACTGGCCATGAAGAGAGACAAAAGGGCTGTGACTCAGGGATGCAAGCAGCCCTTGGGAGCTGGAACATTTTCCCCTGGAGCCGCCAGAAAGCCTTTCTGCTAACAGGTTCATTTGATAGCTGTAAGGTCCATCTTACATTTCCGACTTCCCAAAATGGCAGCTGATGAAATTGCCCATTTCGGGACACTTAATTTTGGGGAATTTGCTTGCTATAGCATTGTGAGAAATTAATATGAATATTGTTCTGTTTACTGTGAGAAGTCACTATAAAGTTCCAATGGACATCAAAACAACAGCAAGATTGGGCTAGGGACAGCAATAGGGACCACGAGATCAGCTGGGTGACCCAGGAGTTAGGTTAAGGAATGATGCATCCTGGACAGATAGGTGACAGAGAAAGAGAGAGAGAGAAATACAGAAAGAGGGTTGGGGGAGGGAAGGAAGGGGACAAGGGAGAAAGGGAGAGAGGGATGGAAGGAGGGAGGGAGAAAGGAATGGGGAGAGAGAGATTTAGAGAGAGAGAGGGAAAGAGAGAGAGAGAGAGTCTGGGGGTTAGGCTCTGGGGGTTAGACTCTCTCTGGACATCCTTGAGACACCATTAAAACAGTCAAACTGTTCATCCCCCTCCAAGGCCAGCTTGCCTTTCCAATTTCTTTTCCTCTCTCACCCTGACCCCAGTTCATGGCAGTCTCTCATTTTAGGAGCTGTAAGGGTTAAATGAGCATTTGTCAGCATATCCAACCTGGAGCCCATGGACTGTATGTACTGCAGGAAAGCTATGAAGGCAGTCCAATACATCTAGAGATGAGAATGTCCAAAGGTTGGATATCCTAAATCTTGACTCGGTGTCTAGACTGGGAGAGACCTGCCCCATGATGTAGGTCAACTCTCTTGCCATAGTTCCATGTGTACACAGAGAATGGGTATGTCTGAGTAGAAGGTATTACAAATGTAGATCATCTTTTGTTGGTGCTTTAAATCTCGTATGATCCTGTCAAGAACACATCTTCCATGGCATCCACTTTATCCCAACTGAAACCATGGACCTAAGGCCATCACTCAGAGGCGGCCTCTATGTACTTGGGGTGGTGTGTTTCAACCTGAACTGGCCATTCATGAAAACACTGAGACACCACAGAAGTAATACATCTTTCCATAGCAGCTTCACCATTTCCCATTTCTACTGCAGGAAGTGGAAAGAGAACGTTTTCTTCCTTGGAGGATAACCTAAGCTCAATCAATATTCCCAAGTGAAAGACTAATAACCTCATGTATTTTTTTTTAAAGGAGACTGAATAACTCCTTCTGTTTACCTCTGATGTATAATACTTGGCCATAGATGCTTCTTTAATAAATGGCTTTCCGGCTTCTAGGAGCCTAGCAGCGTTGTACGTTAGTAACCGCGCGGCTTCCAGCTGGGTGGCCACCTGGGCCACTTGGTGTTGGAGCCCCTGTAACATTCAGACCATGTTAGAAAATGACAGTTCGCAAAACGCGGCTTACCTCTAACTGCAAGGAAGATACACAATGCCCACGGACTCAAAATACACCCCAAAGAAATCCAAACCCATTCCTTTCAAATACCCTAAATCTGCCATCTAAAGTTAAATAATACACTGCAGGTATTATTGAATCTTTTTTGGGAAAATTTCAAAACTCATGTAATCCTTCACGGTTTGCTATGATTTTAAATAATGTCATCATAAAGTTAGGTTTTAAAACCTTGACTCCCATATTTAATAATTACTTTTAACTGTCTATGATGAAAATTGAGCTTACACTAAGTCCCAATAGAACAAAATTCTTAAATACTCTTTGCCTGATTGAATTAAGAAAATTTTGATTTTTGAACATGGTCTCAACACATCAAGTTGTTAGCTGTAAAGTAGTGAAAGAATATTGGAAGCACAAATTTTCTTCCTTCAACTAAATTTTATTGATGTGAGTCTATCCCCATGTTCAAGAAGTTCAAGTTGTGCCCAGTGGTAGTGGCACACACCTTTAATCCCAGCTCTCAGGAGGCAGAGACAGGTGGATCTCTGTGAGTTCAAGGCCAGCTTGGTCTAGAGTTCTAGGACAGCCAGGACTACAGGGAAACCCTGTCTCATAAACAAACAAACAAACAAACAAATAAATAAATAAGAATAGCAGTTGCTCTACTTTAAAAACCTTTAACTTCAGTGCGTACGCGTGTAGTGTGCATTTGCCCATGTGTGCTTGTGTGGAGGCAGAGAATGCTATTGTCTTCCTCTAATGCTCTTTACTATTTTTTGAGACAAGGATCTCACTGAACCTGGTGTGCATCCTTCCGGCTGCTGGCTAGTGAGCCTCTGGGATGTGACGCCCTACCCCAGTACTTCCATGTTAGCCTCACTCGGCTTTTATCTGAGCTCAGATTTCCAAGCTTGCCCCTCAAGTCTTTTACCAATTAAGCCATGTCCCCAGCTCCCATATATTCTATTTTTAAAGAATAACTTTTAAAAGTATTATTTAAAAATTACTATCACCCTGAAATTTTATTCGTCGACGAGGTGCCACTAAGCGCCTGGCAATGACCAGAATGACTTAGTGAGAAAATGAACGTCAACTGTGGTAGTGATCAACAGTCCACTAAGCTTTGTTGGGCCATGGAGGGACATACTTGTAACCCCAGTACTCGGGAATGAGAAACAAGAGAGGTTGCTGCAAGATCACATTCAGCCTGGGCTATACACGGAGACACTGTCTTAAAACAAAACAAAAACCAGAAACAAACCCCAAAGACCTGATTTTCTAGAAATATAGCTTCATTGTTTATGACAGACTGGAATGATTTTCATACCCAACCTATCTAGCTGTTCAAGCATTTACTGTATGCTGGTTCTGTGTTGAGCAACGGGAGGCACAACATTGAACACCATAGCCAGAATTCCTTGTACTCATTGTTTGAGTCTAACAAGAATAGTCAAATAAATAACTTCAGTAAAATGTGATGAAGATTAAGACATTCTCAATTAAAGCAATTTCTTAATATTCCCATTAATGAAAAGCCTTTCCTAAATGAAAGGAGTGAAAACTGGGGAGGTGGGGGAGATGGCTTATAAATATCTAATAGATTCTTTTCTGTGACATTTGATATTTGCAATATTTTGATATGCACAAAGTCTATCATAGATATGTAAGTTATGAAGTATCACAACAAATGGGACACCTGCAAACCTATGCAAAGAGTATCTCCCTGCTGTGACATGTCTTTTCGCTTATGCCATCTCTTTCTGTGTTATGGGCATTGACTTTTGCTACAAGCTAGGCAGGCACTCTACCATCAAGCTACACCCCAAGGCCACTGTCAGACCACTACGACTTTTTCTTTTTTTTTGGGGGAGAAAAATTTATTTGGTAATCAAATTCTCTGCTTTCCTTCCTTCCTTCCTTTCTTTTTTTGAGATAATGTTTTGGTATATATCCTGACTGCTGGCTGGCTTCTGACTTGCTGTGTACCCAAGGCTGGTCCTGAATTCATGGCAATCTTCCTGCCTTAGTCATGCCATGCTAGTACTACAAGCGTGTGCCACTGTGCTTGGAAAATTTACTAATTCTTTTCATTTACGACTAGTCTTTTTTATGTCTCACTTATAAAATCCCTTCTTATCTTAATGTCATAAACATAGTCTCCTACTTCTTTCTCAAAATTTAAACTTGCTTTTTTTACATGATTTCTTTGATGTATCTGAATTCTCTTTGCTGTAAGAAGCAAAGATAATTTCATTTTTTTCCACATGGAGAGAGTAGTCTCACTTTGTGGCCTACGAGGCTGCTTCTACCATGTATCAGTCTGCACACACGCATGTCTGTTGCTGGCCTTTTTGTCTTTGCCTATTAGTCAATTTTCCTGTTTTATGTGGATATCACTGTTCTATAGGTTTTTGATGGCTTTTTATGTGGAATTCAGAGATTATAATCATTTTTGCAAAATACATTTGGGTCAATAAACTAGTCACCAAGGTGTTGTTTATTCAATGACCACATGAGGTACCATGGGAGGCAGAAAAGTAACAAAGGTATGCCTCCTGCCTTGAAAAAACACCCTCCTACACACAAAAAACTCCTCATGATAGCTAGATGTGGGTCCCCTGAGAGCACTGTAAACACAGGCATTGCATGGAAGACATGCTCAAATCTATGCTGAATAATCAAGTGAGGATAGAAGGATGAGGTGATAGGCCGGCCTACCCGTAAAGCTCGGGAGCCTAGAGAATCCAAGGATGCCAGCGACACACCCAGGTGAAAAACCAGTCCTTGGTGAGAGGATAGGCAGGTATTACCCGACTGACTCTCATTAAAGCTTCGCATAGTTAATGATCAAATTCCTCTCCCCACTTTTGAGGCAGGGTCTTTCTACATAGTCCCGGCTGTCCTGGAACTCACTATGTAGACCAGGCCAGCTTCAAACTCACAGAGATCTGCCTGCCTCTGTCTCCCAAGTGCTGGGATTAAAGGCGTGTGCCACCACTGTCCCAGCAATCAAATTTTGAATATCAAATTTCTGCCTTAAAAAATTTATATACCTCAATAGTTTCTAAAAATGCTACCATGGTTATACTCAGTAGTTTACCAGACCCATATATATTTACCAGACCCACATACATACATACATACATACATACATACATACATACATACATAAACATATACTGATTCCTAGCTAGCAGGGAAAATCAAAGCCCCCTTTAACCTGTCTCACTGATGGTCTTTCTGGCTGCCATCGGGAATCCATCATCTGTGTCTATCCTGAGACAGTGTGCTGCTATACTGAAATGGAAACTAGACTAGAAGCCACCACAGAGCATCATACCAGCTACACAATTTTGGGAACCCATCTTCTGTGTGTCCCAGTTTCTCTTGTGTAGGATGGGGCTAATGGTAGGAGCTGCGGCCAGTACAGGGTAAGCAGTCCTAATCTGAAAATCTGAAATCCAAAATGCTCCAAAATCTAAAACTTTTTGAGTATCAAGATGGTGCCACAAGTAGAAAGTTCAACCCAGGTTCTTTTGTTTCATATATAAAATTATTAAAAGCATTGTATGAAATTACCTCAAAGCTACATATGAGGCATATATGGAATATAAATGAATTTTGTTTCATCTCACATCTCCAGGATGTCTTACCATGTCCACAAAAATGTCCCAAACTCTGAAAACATCTGAAATCTGAAACATTTGTAGTGCCAGGCATTTCAGACAAAGTCATATGAACCTGCACCGGGCAGAGCCAGGATGTGAACTCAGGAGATGGCAGACTTCTGAGGTCGTGAGGAGACAGCTCTCTAGGGCTCACCACAGCATCCCCAACACACAACAGCTGCCTCAAGCACTATGGTTCTGCCCTCGGAAAAGATTAAGGTGGCCGCATGCCCATTAATCCTCCCCCATTAAACATCCTTGCAGGACTCTCCATGGCTTTCAGCACAGGAAGAGGGAAAGCCCAAGGCAACAGAGTTTCATTATACACACCTGAAAATCAAATACTCGTTTGCCAAACTGTATCCTTTCTTTAATGTATGGAATGGTGTAGTCAAAACATCCTTGGGCCAGTCCTAGCATCTGTTAAAGAGAGAGAGAGAGAGGAAAAAAAAAAACCGTAAGATTAAAATGTATTTTGTTACAAGTTTATGCCTTTAGTTACCCAAGTTGCAATTCCTCTCAAGGGAGGCTGAAGCATTCGGGAAGGGAGAAGCGGAATGAAGAGTTGAAGAGTCGGGTGTGTTGGGTATTCACTGCATACCTTTACCCCTCTGGAGTATCTGACCATCTGGAGACAATGTGGGCTGATTTCATGTACGGAGGAGTGAGTGTATCTAATTCTAGCACAGAGCTATGCAGAGAGAACCGGGAAACTGCTCCCAAGTCCTCTCCACTAAGCTCTGATTCTCCAGGCCTAAAGCGAGCCCTAGGAGCTTAGACCAGGCTGACCCAAGACTCCAGACCGCAGACTGTCCCTCCAGTCCTCCTCAGAGCCACGTGTGGGAAGCCACTTCTCTTTGTTTGGTTTTGCTTTCTTAAGTCCAGAGAGGGCAAACCCAGGGTGTGGACAAGCACTCTCCCCGTCAGGGGGGTGGAGAGGGGTGAGGGGGTGTGGCCAGAGCATCTGCATTTTCAAAAGCTCCTTGGGTGACTTAACTGGGGTTCAGACAGCCGAGGAAGGAATCTTGCAAAAACATTAATGTACACGCTTGAGGAACAAGTCAGGATGGGGTAACAATTTTAGCTGAACTGTCTCATTGCTAACCAATTTCCATATCTATTGAACGATCCAAGCTTAAAAATGGTTTCTAAACTTCAACATAAGGTAGCTAGTAAATCACTATCTAATTATGTCAAACTATGTAGGTTTTTAAAAAAGAAAAAAAAATCAATAGTTAAAGCTTTGGGGGGAACTGCTCACAAACATCAATATTTCATTAGTGTTCATTCACATTTTCTTTTAGCCTTTATTTAGTATTCTCTGGAGAAGAGAAGATCATATCTAAAACTAAGGGACAATGCCCCACAATTCCCAAATTAAAATGCCGTAGCAAGTGTTTTTGTGGTTAGAGATGATATCATCTTCCAGCATGTCTCTATTGATGTGAAGACTGATTTCGGTCTTTAAATATTTTTTTCATCATTTTTAAATGTGTATGGGTGTTTTGCCTGCATGTATGTCTGCACCACATGTGCATGCAGGACCTTCAGATGCTAGAAGAGATCACCGGACCCCTGAGACTGGAGTTACAGCTGGCTGTGAGCCATCACGCATGCTGGGAATTGAACCTGGGTTCTCCGGAAGAACAGCCAGCGTTCTTGACTGCTGAGTTATCCCTCTAGCCCCTGATTTTGTTTTTTAGATAGGTTTACTATGTACCCAGGCTGCCCTTGAACTTGCCATGTCTATTCTCAAGCCCTCAACCCTTCTGCGTCAAGCCTTGTGAGAACTGAGATCACAAGCATGTGCCAATACCACTGAAATTATCAACTGTGAGTGAAAATATGCATTTCTATCTTGGCAAAATGTTTCCATTGTAAACAGTAAAGAAATAAATTCTCTACCACTGCAAGATTTTGAGGAACTGTGACTCTGGTTCACTGTGACATATACCTTTTCCTCTACAAGCACACACTGAGACACTAGATACCTGCTCTTAACATTTCACTGGGTTATGAGATATTGTAGAGTAATTGGAATAAAGCCCATGTCATGGACTTCATGATCAGAACATCTATATTATGTATATGTCTAGGAACCATGAGGTCTCATACTGGAGCTTTAATGCTGCTTCTGATGGCGTTACATAACAAGAAAACCTTTAAAAGCACAGGTATGCCAGTACTCTTTCTAGCTTTGTTAGAAACCGAAGTTGAATATTGGTCTAAGAATAGTTTGTTAGGGTGAGGGTATTGCTCAGAGGTAGAGCAGATGGTTAGCACATTTGGGTTCCCGGATTCAATCCTCAGCAACCCAACCCAAAAAAAACCCAGTTTGTTAATGAAGTTATGAACAGCAGAAAAGGGCTGGAGAGATGGTTCAATTCCCAGCAACCACGTGATGGCTCACAACCATCTGTAAGGGGATCTGATTCCCTTTCTGGTATGGATGAAAATAAAGCACTCATATACATAAAAAAAATAGGCAAATAAGTAAATATTTTGGCCAGGTAGCACACCTTTAATCCCAGCACTCGGGAGGCAGAGCCAGGTGGATCTCTGTGAGTTTGAGGCCAGCCTGGTCTACAGAGTAAGATCCAGGGCGGGCACCAAAACTACACAGAGAAAGCCTGTCTTGAAAAAACAAAAAAAAAGAAAAAAAGAAAAAAATGTGGAGTAATAATAATTCAACATTCAACTATTTCAATAGCTAACAGATGTAATTTTTATCAAAAATCTAAAAGCTGTAAGTTAGTAATTATAGTGAGTGATTAAAAACAAATACGTATCTGACTATTGATGAGTCCAGGAAGGGCTTAGGGGGCCCCAACTCTCACTGTAGAACTACCTGCTACTGACAATTTTGGGTGGGGGTAAGTCATTGTCTTCAGTTGTGTCCCCACCGGTGACTCCACCAGGCTCCAATGCACAGCCCCAACCCAGTGCTCACACAGATGGCCCTGGAAATGGTCACTGAACAAAACCAGTAGTCACAAACCCTGAATCTGGTAAGACGAAGGGCTTATGGTGTTGCCATACATACATACATATACATGGATCCTCACATAATAGAATATGTATCCTTATATAACAGGATGGTTGTTCTTAATTTTAAAAATTTCTAAAAGAATGAACTTCAGGTTTTAAAAAGTTAACTGAAAAATAATGCCATATTTAATATGTAATATACTTGGAAGTTACTGGTAATAGATAGTATTGTAATGTTCTCAAAGCAGAAAACAGCTGTCACTAATCCATTGTTTGATCTTGTGGACACTTACATAATTGACCAAAGTGGAATTCAAGAGAAATAATCTGAACCCATTCCTTTTCTTCACTCAAGGGCAGGGTGCCACCTTGTGGTCATAAGCTTCCAGATACTGCTCTTATTGCAATTCTTTTTTTTTTTTTTTTAATTTTATTTGGCTCAAAACATGAACGAGCTAAGATGTGACTTACCTGTGCAGCAATTCCTATTCTACCTTCATTAAGACTTCCTATGGCATACTTATAACCATGTCCAACTTTTCCCAAAACACTGGATTCCGGAACCTGAAAATACAAATACATACTTACTTCTACATTTAGATTTACACAATTTGTTTTGATTCTAAATATACATAACATGTAAATACACATACACAATTGAATGAATGTATAACCCCAACTTGTGAGCTATTACTCTATCACAGTATCGAGTAAGCTTCAATGAGCCAGGCTGCAGCTGGCTCAGGGGTTGGGAGCACTTGTTTTTCCAAAGGGCCTGAGTTCAATTCCTAGCACTCAGTATGATGGCTCAAACCATCCATATCTCCAGTGTCAGGGATCTGACATCCTTCTCTGACTTCTGAAGGCACCAGGCACCCATGAGCTACACATACATGCTCTCAGGCAAAACATTAATACACAGAAAATAAAATAAATAAATCTAACACAATTAAGAAAAAAAAAAACCCAAAACTCCAGTTTGACTGCCTGCTGACATCTGTGTCTCCTCACTATTACATACTCCCAAGCCTAAGCACCATCTACTTAGTAATGAATGAGTTTAGAAAAAAAGAACCTCATCTAATTTGTCAATAACATAAATGAATAACAATTTACCTCCAATCCTTACTTGTATGTTAATAGTGTTGAGATAACTTATTAGAAACTTCAAAAATATGAAGTATTTTAAAGGCAATTCATTGAGACAATTTATTTCTAGAAAAGTCTACTGTGGTGTGTGTATGTGTGTGTGTGTGTGTGCACATGTGTGAGTGTACACTCTCCTGCTCAGTAGTAGAGGAGGAAGGAAGAAAACAAACTATAATATTTCTTTATAATATAAAAAAATTAATACTTGAAGTGGAGAGATGGCTCAGTGGTTCAGAGGATTTGTCTATAATTCCAGTTCCTACATTCTCTTCTGGCCTCCCAGGGCCAGGCACTCTATCTCTCTCTCTTTCAGGCATGCGTGAGAAAACGCAAAACAAAATTCATATACATAAAGAAAAATATCCTTGATACTTAATACTAGGAACAATAGAGAATACTTGGCTTTAGTTAGGAGTGAGAGCAGGGAGGAACTGAGGAGGATAAGGGAAAGCAGGAAGAAGGAAGGAGTGAGGCTCAAAGACATCTGTAAAGACATCTCAGTACCTCCCATACACATGTGCCCACAAAAATCCCGGAACAGTGGAATATCTGTAGCGACCCACCCTCCCCAAGACAGGCTCCATCTAGCTCAGTTTCAGAATCCTGGAGATCTTGTTTTGTGGAATGTTGCCTGGCTGCTTTCCACTCTCACTGAGCAACATCCCCATCTTGTGGCCACTGGTGTACCGACCTCAGAATTCCTTCTTCCAGCAATGTTTGGTTCACAAGTGCCAAGCTTATAAAGTGTAAATGTTTCAGAAGTGTGTAAGTTGTAAAGACAACAATAATTGAGGCTAACTTCTGGTATTTTCTCTCTAGGTCAGAGGCCGGACAGAAAAGTTTCCACTCTGGGCCTCAACTCCTGTGAAAAATGCCCTTGGTCAGGGCCTGATTGCTGACCAGTTCCACCAAGGACCCTTCTGTGCACACTTAACACCATTTGCTGTTTTGACATTTCTCTTGTACACTTCCTGTGGTCCTATGTAAGGCTTATTTCTCATTAGTCTCTTACTGAATGTTCTAGAGTATTCTAGAATACCTACCTTGACATTTTCAAACGTTAACTGGCACGTGGAGGAAGCTCTGATCCCCATCTTGTTTTCCCTCTTGCCTATATGAAAACCGTCTGTGTCTCGATCTACTAAGAAGCAGGTGATGCCTCTGTATCCCTAAAAAGATTTAAAATGTGATTATCACTTGGGCTTTTAAGATCCTTGCTTATAGAATTCAGAATAAGAAAACTAAAAGGTTGCAGAGATGGTTCAGCAGTTAAGAGTATCATTGTCCTTCCAGAGTACCAGAATTTGGTTCCCAGCACCCACGTGGTGGCTCACAACTGTCTGCAATTCTAGTTTCATGGGATCCAGCTCCTTCTTCTGGCTTCCATGAGCATCAGACATGCATGCGGTTCATGATACATGCAGGCAAAACACTCACACACATAAAAAAGTAAAAATAAAATGAAAACGAAAAAACATGAAGAGTTCAAGGTGAACTGAAAGTCACAGGGCTGGAGAGACAGCTCAGCTGGGAAAGTGCTGCTGTGCCAACATGAGGATGTGTGTTTGGTCCTAAGTACCCATGTGAACTTAGCACGCTTGCAACGACTGTGCTAGGGAGGCAGAGACAGGTGAATCCCTGGGGCTTGCTGGCCAGTCAGCCAAGCTTTAGCAGTGAGGCCCAGATCCCAGTGGACCCAAGTGACCTTGCCTCAAAAAGAGCTGGGGGGGGGGGGCGTGGAGAGAGGATTCAGTAGTTAAGAGCACATACTGCTCTTGCAGGGCACTCAAGTTTGGCTCCCCGAACTACATGGGGTGGCTCACCACCACCTGTAATTCCAGTTGCCATGGATCTGACATCTTCTGGACTCCATGGGCACCTGTACCCATGTGTACATACCCCTACACAGACAAATACAAATACACATAGCTAAAAATTAATTAAAAAAAATCAATCTTTAAAACAAAAGTGGCCAGTTCTTGAGAAACAGTGTCTGAGGTTGACTTCTGGTTTCCTCACAGACGTACCCACATCTACACAAATACACACATGTACAAAAAGAAAGGAAAAATAACATGGACTTTAGTAATAGATACTGAAGGACTCTAAATTGCAATATGTGCATTACAAAACCAGAATAACTGGAGAACATGAGTCACTAAGTCTATGCCAGACATGGTGGTGCATCCTTTAAGTACACCTCAGCGCTTGGGAAGCTGAGGCAGGCAGGTCTCCATGAGTTTGAGACTAGCCTGGTCTACATATCAAGTTCTAGGATGGCCAGGGTTACCCAGAGAGGAGCCTTACTACTACCTGTACTTCTCCAGAAACCACAGTGGGTGTTAAAATTATTTTTATAATTAAGTATGTGATCATGAGACCATCAAGTTTTAAATTCAATATTCTTAAATCAGAAGACAAAATAAAGCATACTTACCATTTTTGCTGTATGTCTCTTCCATCTGAATAAAATACTTTTAAAGTAATATTCTTCAAAGTATAAATGTATTTCACAAATATTTAAATCCTTCATTATGACACAGAATAACTGAAGTTCTACCCAATTAAAGATTAGGATATTAGGAGAGAAGTAATAAGTGGTCCTCTATGTAATTAATCATTTTGTCAACAATGGTTATTTTAAATGAATAAGAGTGGGGAAAAAAATGGTCAATTCAACTCACAGAGAATAAGGAACTTAAGCCCAGTCCTAAAAAGGGACTGAAAGAAGGAAAAGAACAAAAATAAAAGGTGAGAAGAGGGAGGAAAGATTTTTCTTTAAACTTACCGAGGTGGGGTCCACATTTGCAAAAACCAGGAAGATGTCTGCGTGTTCAGCATTGCTGATCCACATCTTGGACCCATTGATGATATAGTAATTTCCATTTTTATCAGCTCTTGTTTTCAAAGCAAAAGAGTCACTACCAGCTCCAGCTTCAGAAAGGCAGAAGCTCCCTAACTATACATGTGAGGGGGAAAAAACAAATTAATTGTATTTATTATTTGCATTTTTCGGGGGGTTTGATTTTTCAAGACAGGGTTTCTTTGTGTAGCCCTGGCTATCCTAGGAACTCACTCTGTAGACCAGGCTAGCCTGGAACTCAGAGATCCACCTGCCTCTGTCTCCTGAGTGCTGGGATTTAAGGTATGTACTGACAATGCCTAGCTTTAAAAATGGACATTTGTAAGTCAAACCTTTAGTTACTTTTCCAAAAAAAATCTATATTTGGGCTGGGCATGGGGGCCTATGCCTTTAATCCCAGCACTCAGGAAGCAAAGGCAGGCAGAACTCTGTGAGTTCAAGGCCAGCCTGGTTTATATAGCAAGTTCCAGACCAGCTAAGGCTACATAATAAGACCCTGTATTAAAAATAAGTCTATATTGTCAAAATAGAATTGTGATTATTATTTTTTAAAAGCACCCTTACTATTTAAGATAAAATAAGGATTTAGGAACATATGCTTGCTATGTAGCATTTCCTGGTCTGCCTTCTTTAAGACTTCCCATGGCACACTTCGAGCTACTAGCCATCTCAGGTAGACGATGCAGGGAGATCACTGGAAGTTTGAAACCAGAAAAAAAAAAAAAAAAAAAAAAAAAAAAAAAAAAAAAAAAAAAACAAAATAACACATGCTTAACTTTATTAAATTCTAGTAGATAGTTGTCCTGGCTGTGTTTGTGTGCCAACTTGACACAAGCTAGAGTCATTAGAGAGGAAGGAGCCTCAGTTGAGGAAATGCCTCTATGAGATCCAGCTGTAAGGTATTTTCTCATTTAGTGATCAGTGGGGGAGGGCCCAGCCCATGGGGTTGGCGGTGCCATCCCTCGGCTAGTGGTCCTGGTTTCTATAAGAAAGTGGGCTGAGAAAGCCTTGGGGAAGCAAGCCAGTAAGCAGCACCCCTTCATGGCCTCTGCATCAGCTCCTGCCTCCAGAATCCTGCCTTGTTTGAGTTCCTGTCCTGACTTCCTTTAGTGATCCATGGGGTTGGTGGTGCCATCCCTCGGCTGGTGGTCCTGGTTTCTATAAGAAAGTGGGCTGAGAAAGCCTTGGGGAAGCAAGCCAGTAAGCAGCACCCCTTCATGGCCTCTGCATCAGCTCCTGCCTCCAGAATCCTGCCTTGTTTGAGTTCCTGTCCTGACTTCCTTTAGTGATGAACAACAATTCTGAAGTGTAAGCTAAATAAACCCTTTCTTGACCAACTTGCATTTTGGTCAGGATGTTTCGTTGAAGCAATAGAAACCCTAACTAAGACCACAGTGATCTCAACAAAGGGACTGGAAATGAACTGAAATAGATGTGCTGATGTCTTTTGAGACAGGGTCTCACCACACACCCCAGGCTGGCCTGGAAACTGCTATGCAGCCTAGTCTGGCCTCAAACAAGCAGCCCTCTTGCCTCAGCCTTTGAGTACTAGGATTACAAGCACGCACTGCCATGCCTAGCTAAAAGGAATTGTCTGATGATTATTTCCTAAATTTCCACATGACAAATGAGACGTAGAATGTATTTCTCTGGTAGCAGCAATTTATCGAGCATTGCATGGTTGATTGATGGCGCTGCATTGTGGTCTCGAGTAATTAAAGTCAATATCGCAGTTACTTTTCTCCCGAAAATATTGTAAACTCAGACTCAATCCATCTCAACAAGTCATTTCAACTCACTTTTTCTGTAGCCAGTTTAGGCAAATAGGTAGCCTTCTGTTCTTCTGTACCGAGTTTTTTAAACAGGTTGTTAACTATTGTGTTCTGGATGTCACACAGGAGAGCCACAGATGCATCCACCTTGGCTAGCTCTTCTATCACTATGATGGAGCAGAAAAAGGAAGCGCCTGTTCCTCCATGTTCGGCATCAATTCCAATGCCCATCAGCTAAAGCAATGACAGAGAGGAGAGATGAGACAGGTCAGGAACGCTGTTGAGACTGGGAAACTTCTTGCAAGTAAAAATTCAAAAATAAATTGTAAACACAAAAATGACCTGGGGCCCCTTATGCTAGGCAAGCACTTTACCACCACCTGAGCTACAGTCACAGCCCATCATATATATTCTGAACTTTAAAATTTTATGTATAGTTTAATTGGATATAGCTATTTTGCTATAAACAACAGTCTATTAAAAAACCCTAGGGGTTTTTTTTTGTTTGCTTTTTTTTTTTTCTCTGAAGGATGAAATTTATGCTAGATGTGTTCCCCTCACCCCTGCTTTGGGCCTGGGATAACAAAGAAAGACACAAAATGCCTTGAATAAGGAAAGGTAAGCATGATCTGATGGTCTTTCTTATTAAGGACTGCATGGGATGTTTCAGTATTTCAATACAGGCTCCTGTATACTGATTTGATGTAATAAGCGAATGTACAAGAGTAACCAGCCCCCAGTGGACCTGTCTACAGCTCTAGCTGGCACAGTGTCTGCTAAGCAGGCCTTTCTACTTGACCTTTTC
Source organism: Peromyscus californicus insignis (assembly GCF_007827085.1). Taxonomy (NCBI): domain Eukaryota; kingdom Metazoa; phylum Chordata; class Mammalia; order Rodentia; family Cricetidae; genus Peromyscus; species Peromyscus californicus. The sequence continues at coordinate 71,951,301 of NW_026294562.1, forward strand.
AGTGGAGACAATGACTGCACGGCCATCCATTTGGGGCCACTTTGGCAAGTCCAAGATGGGCAGCAGACAACATGTGGTAGTGTTTGAGTGACACACTAACAAATCACAGGTGCTGACACACAAGATCAAGTGTTGGTCAAGGCTTCCCAATAGGTGGCCATTTGATCTCAGCGCCTATGTCTGGGACATGAAATGTCCTTAGTCCTGCTCTATGTGTAATTGTCCTTATTTTAGGAAAGGAACATAACATATACAAATGGCTCAAGACCCACATCTGGTAGCTGAAGGGGTGATGCTCCCTTTCTCTCTGGGCTCTCCTAGAATAGCACTGATGAGTGAGTTAGGACTCTGGCTACATGTTTCAGGTTGATGATGTAGCTGACATGAAGGCAGATATAGGAAGGATGAAAGCTGCGGTGTGAGAGAAGTGGAAGGGATTTCCCATCGTGAACAATTGTTAGCAACACTGCTTCTCTAGAAAAGTCACCAGTGTTCTGTAATTGGAAATATGTGGCAGGTGACTGACACTGGACTATAGAGTCAGGACTGTAAGAGCAGTTTATGGAGGTGGACAGTGAGTGCCCATGGCCTCGAATACAAGAACTACTACCACAGGAGAGCAATTTTCAAGCTGTGAGACCACCAAAGGTCTCCCCACAGAAGCCAGAGAGTCTGTCAATGATGAGAGCAGAACTGAGCTGGAAGATAAACCATGGGGCCTTTGTCTTACACACTAGGCTTCTGTGTGGTTCAGTATGTCTCCATACAGGATTCCATTTTCCTTAGTGTTTCATTGATAACAGAAAGTTAGCAAACTCATCAAAAGCTGATCCCATTAAAGCAAGGAGAAATGAAATTATACGGCTAAGTGCCAAAAGCCACTTTTCAATAAAGTGACAGACAAGACAAGGGAGGTGGTGCCAAATAGCAGTGACTAATTCTGGCGCATCCTTAGTATTAAAAAAAAAAAAAAATCTATTTGCACCTAGAGAAGGGAGACACAGGAATAAGTATGATGATTGTTTTGCTTTTGTTTTTTATGCCAGGGTTTCTCTGTGTAGCCCTGGCTGTCCTGGAACTCACTCTGTAGACCAAGCTGGCCTTAAACTCACAGAGATCCGCCTGCCTCTGTCTCCCGAGTGCTGGGATTAAAAGCATGTGCCACCACTGCCTGGCTCAGTATGGTGACTTTTAAGATGTTCTTCCTTGAAGTTTCCACACTGATAACACCCCACTCATAGCCAGATTAATTCTACTATAATCTATTTTATATGTCACACTCTCACGGAAAGGCTATGTGAATTACAAAGCTGGAAATCTGGTTAATGTGGAACTCAGATAACGGATCTGCTTTAAGACTGCCACACACACAAGAAACCACGCACAGTGTCTACAATGTAATTGTTGCATGGAGCTAGCCAGTTCTTTGTTGCAGCTGCCCTGGGCACTATAGGATGTTTTACAATTTAAAGTATCAGTTCAGTTAAAAACCTTTAACTGTATAAAATCAACTAAGACCTTAACTGAAAAGAAACACAGATACTTATGACTAGGAGTGAGGAATTCCCTTTGCTTATCATAACCTCTCAATTGAAAAGTCTGCACATATTTTAATATATAAAATGTATTTAAAAGCAATTGGCCAACACAAAATGGACTCGGTGTTATTTGTGTGCTTTTTGTTTTGTATGGGTGTCTTTTGTCTTTTGTTTTGTTTTGTTTTTTGAGAGGGAAAGAACATGAAGCTAAGTGGTTAGGGAGGTGGGGGAAACCTGGAGGAGTAGGGGGAGGGAAAAGAATAGGATACAAATACATTGTATGAACAAATTTAAATAATAAAAAGTTTGAAATGAGAATTATGAAACATATACCCCTTGTTGAAATAATCCTTGTATCACTGATTTCTCCATTTTTGAATTTTCATCCATAGTTGAAACCAGAGGAGCAATTTGTTCCTGTGCAAATTTTTTAACTGTGGTGGAAAAAGAATTGCTGGTAAGTCTATGTTTAAGTAGATAAAATAGATATCTTTAAGAAAGAAATAGCTCATTAACAGTTTGTTGATAAACTTTTACTTTTTAACCAATAAATTAAAATACACATGACTATACTTAGTCTTTTCTCTTTCAAAATAGAAATTACAACTTCCTTCTTTAAATTCAGAAAAAAGCAATCCCCTAATCCCCTTCAGAGCAAAAGTATAAAAACAAGCCGGGCAGTGGTGGCGCATGCCTTTAATCCCAGCACTTGGGAGGCAGAGCCAGGTGGATCTCTGTGAGTTCGAAGCCAGCCTGGTCTCCAAAACGAGTTCCAGGAAAGGCGCAAAGCTACACAGAGAAACCCTGTCTTGGAAAAAATAAAAAAATTTAAAAAATATATAAAAATAATATGGTAGGCACAAAATGAAAAGTGAAAGCCTTATTCTTCTGCCCTGGATTTTCAGTTCATTTCCCCAAAGGTAACCATTTTAAACTTGTAAACTCCTGAAAGCTCCCTTTAGTCTTCTGTACAGCTCTGCCTAGACACCTTGCCTATCGGTTTCCTTCTCTTACACAAAGCAGCCAGAAGACACAGTCAACCCTCTCCTCGCTTTCCTTCTCCTCCTCTTATCCATTTATTATGATTTTTTTTGAGACAGAATTTCACTGTGAAGCCCTGGTTGTCCTGGAACTCCCTACGAGACCAGGCTGAACTTGAACTCACATAGATCTGCTTGCTTCTGCCTTTGGAATGCCGGATTAAAGGCATGCATCACCATGCCAGATGTCTATTGTCTCCCTACTTATACCTTGGTTATCTTTCTCCATCAGCATATCGCCCATCTAACATCTTTTAATAGCTACATGGCCACACACAGGAAGGTTTCTCTGTCTAGTACTAAGAATGTTCTGGGGCAGGGCAGGCAGGCAGGCAGGCCTTTGTTGTGGCGATGCTTGCCCTGTGCATTGTAGAACAGTTAGCACCATGCCCTCCCTCCAGGGCTATATAAGAGACTGGCAATGAAGCAGCTTCTAGAAAGAACTGGAGAATCAGGGAACAGGGATGGGGAAACCTTAACTTGTAACATAGCCTTTTATTCTGCTGTTGTTTTTATATTGGTATATTTACCTTTTTTTATTTTTCAAAAAATTATATGAAAAATTCCACTCTCAGGACTCTAAATCCCAGCTACTTTGGAGGCTGAGATAAGAAGGTTACTTGAGCCCAGGGGTTTGAGACCAGTGTGGGCAACACAGCAAGATCCTGTTTCAAAAATAAACAAACTCCCTTCAACCCCCGCCCCCCAAACAGAGCAACGACAACAGAGACCATCATATCTTCCAGGCTGTCTTGTATAGTTTCCCAATGTAGACCCAACCCGTAACCAGAGGGCTAACGGGATGAAGCTGAGAAATGTACTGACCTATTTTCTTCATCATCATTTCCTCATCAGAAAATGTCTGCAGAGGTGCAAAGGGCAGCGCATTGTTTGTTAGACTGAGTTGAGCTTCTGGCTGTGAGGATTTGAGGACACGAGGAATCTTCCAAGAAGACAAGCAAGTTGGGAAGTTTCTTCGTAGCTTTAGGAATGGCTGCGATAGAAGAAGGGACATAACACATAGGAGGAAGCAATTTGAATGTTAGTTTCTTTGGGGATAACTTTATCATGAATTCTTAAGATGTACTTATATGTATGTGAGTTTATGTCTATGTGAGTTTATTTAGATCACATCTGTACCAGTGCCAGCGGAAGAGGGCATTGGGTCCCCTGGATCTAAAGATTTCGATGGTTGTGAGCCCCATGATATGGGTGCTAGGAACCAAACCTGGGTCCTCTGCAAGAGCAGTAAGCACTCTTAACCACTGAGCCATCTCTCCAGTCCCATCACTGATTCTTATATCCTACATCTACATTTCAAAATAAGAGAGCTGAATTTAGTACATTTTAAAATTCACTGTCTTTAAAACACAAATGACTTGAATATTGTATGGTATCTCTTTTATCCATCAATGAGCTACTCTAAATAAACTCTCTAATTAAAGATTTATTTTTATTTTTAATTCTGTGTATGTGTGTGTGGTCTGTGTGTAGGTATGCACACATGAGGGCCAGTGCCCACAAAGGCCAGAGGTGTATGGTGATATTTTATTTGTACTGAAATGCGATTTTAATTGTATGTTAATAAATAAAGTTGCCCCGGGGGTCAGAGCTATTAGAGCCATAGCAAAAGCTGGGCGTTGGTGTTGCATGAAGTTAATCCCAGCACTTGATAGGCAGAGCTAGGTAGATCTCTGTGTGTTCAAGGATACAGCCAGCATTGGAGACACACGCCTTTAACCAACCACAGAAGACCTGGAGGTCTGTACAGAAAGGCAGTGACGAGGCAGTCATGTGGTTGGGTTTACAACCAATGAGAAGGCAGAACAGAAAGTCTATATAAAGACAAACAGACAGGAAGTAGGTCTCTTTCAGAGAGGTCTCTTGGCTGAAGAGGCTAGCTGCAGCAGGTGGGTAAGGCTCTTAGCTCTGATCTCTTGGCTTTCTTCTTTGCATTGGTTCTGTATTTCTTATTTAATAAGACGGTTGGTTACATCTACAGAGGTGTCTGATCCCCCTGGAGCCAGAGTTACAGGCAGTTATGAGCCAACTGATGTGGGTGCTGGCAATTGAATTTGGGTCCTCTGAAAAAGCAAAACAGTACCCTCCCTCCCTCTCTTCCTCCCTCCCTCCCCTCCTCTCCTTAGGGTCTCTATGTATAGCTCCTGCTATGCTGGAACTTGCTATGCAGATCAAGCTGGCCTCAAAACTCACAGAGGGAGATGGAGAGATGGCTCAGAAGTTAAGAGCACTGGCTGCTCTTCCAGTAGTTCTGAGTTCAATTCCCAGCAACCACATCGTGGCTCACAACCATCTATAATGAGATCTGGTGCTCACTTCTGGTGTGCAGGCATACATGCAGACAGAACACTGCATACATAATAAACAAACAAACAAACAAACAAACAAACAAATAAATAAATAAAGTGGACTTTCCACTTCAAATGATTAAACAAACAAACAAACAAAACAAAATAAAAAAACTCATAGAGATTCCCCCTGTCTCTTCCTCCTGGGATTAAAGGTGTGTGCCACTACACGTGGCTTCCAGGACCTGTTCCCAACACTGAGCCATCTCCCTGGGCCTAGATAACCTTTAACCATCGAGGAAACAAGTTTCTAGACTTGTTCTCTGAGGACATTTGTCATTTCACTAACTTCTTGGATAGGAGTACAATACTCCTGTTGTCTATGACTAACCACTGTCAGGATGGGGAGACAAGGTAGGACAAGGGTTAAGGAAACAGGTTTTGGAGTCTAAAGGAACTAAGCTTAAATCTTAATATTGGACATGTAATAAATATGCAATTTTGGCAAGTGATTTCATTGTTTTTGGAGGGTACGGTGGTTTGCATAAGAATGTCTCCCAAAGGCTCATATATTTGAATGCTTAGTCACCAGGGAGTGGAACTAATTGGAAAGATTAGGAGATGTGTCCTTGTTGGAGTAAGCATGGCCTTGTGAAAGGATGTGTGCCGCTGGGGATGGGCATTGAGGTTTCAAAAACCCATGTCAGGCGCAGGCTCTCTCTTTCTGCTTGCAGATCAGGATGTAGCCCTCAGGTACTTCTCCAGCATCACACCTACCTGCCGGCCTGCCTGCCTGCTTGTGTGCCTGCCCGCCACCATGCTCCCTGCCATGATGACAATGAACTAAGCCTCTGAAACGATAAGCAACCCCCTAATTAAATGCTGTCTTTTATAAGAGTTGTCTTGGTCATGGTGTCTATTCACAACAATGGAACAATGACCAAGAGGAGTACAAGTGATTTTTTTTTTTTAATGTCTCAGGTAAAATCTCTTACAATCTTAGTTTCTATTCTTGTAAAATGCAGGTAAATTCTTGGAGTCTTGTGAGGATTGATAAAACAATCTATGTAAAAGGTTTATCACAGTATCATTTAGTAGGCGCTCAATAAATATCGTGACTGTTTCTATTACAGCTACTTAGAGTCCAGCCGTGCGGCGGCAGTGCTATTGGAGATGGTAGTGAGAATACAAACTGTTAGCTGCCGCCATTGCTGGCTGTGGCAGTTGGAATGTGATTGGCCCCCATAATGTCATAGGGAGTGGCATGATTAGGAGGTATGGCTTTGTTAGAGTGGGCATGGTCTTGTTGGAGGAAGTGTGTCACTGTGGGAGTGGACTCTGAGGTTTCCTATGCTCAGGACACCGCCCAGTGTCTCAGTAGACTTCCTATTGCCTGCAAAATATAGTACTCTGAGCTATTCCTCCAGCACCATGTCTGCCTGCATGCCACCATGCTCCCTGCCATGATTATGGACTGAACCTCTGAAACCGTAAGCGAGTCACCCCAATTAAATGTTTTTCTTATATGAGTTGCTGTGGTCATGGTGTCTCTTCACAGCAATAAAAACACTAAGACACTTGCCATCTTTGGGCTTCTCTGTTGGAGTGGTCCAACCCCTTAACAAATGTAGCATCACTATAGCGACACGTGCTCTCTTGGTGCTTTGTTCATACATTCACTAACTCAGGGAAAAAGACACAGAACCACTATGTTTGAAACCATGATCAACCTTCGTTGCATGTCACTGACTCTTTGCAATTGTATGCTGAAGTACAAACATATCCACATGGGCAACAGAACCATTGGCCAGGGAAGAAAAACATGTGTTGCCACTTTTTTTCTAGTTCGGTTTTTTTTTTTTTTTGTTTGTTTGTTTTGTTTTGTTTTCAGAATTAGAAGACAGTTTAGGGAAAAGCTGCCCAAATAACACCCTTTGTCATTAAAATCAGAATTGTGACAAGAACTTTAGATTGGGAAGAAGGAGGGGGTGAAACACATTATTTTCCTCTTGATGAGACAGGCAAGGAAAAAAAGAACAGGAAATGGGAAGTGCAAAGAGGCTCCAGCTGGGAAGGAATGCTGCTAACAGCCAAGTGAGACAAGCTGTAGCAGGCAAGCTGTAGCAGCCGGCAAAAGGAAGAAAGGATGGGGGGAAGTGGAAATATGGAAGTGGGAGAGAAATAAATACAGGGCAATTTTGCTCAGTGCTGGTGATGGAGTCTTGGATTGTGCCCTCGATATATAGTCCAAGGAATGAAAGAATGAGCCAACTACCTCCATAAACCGCCTGTGAAACTCGCCTATCCATTTCAAAACCTGCAATACACTGGCCTACATTTCTCATTTCTAGGGGAGGTTATTTACTTCACTGAGCCCACTACAGAATTCTTTCTGTCTCTTAGTCAATATATCACCTTTGTACCTAAGTTGATCTTTAAAAGAAAGCCCACCGCTGAGAAACTTAAGAAGCCAGTGGGTCTTACGATAATACCTATTTTTCCTGCTGACACAGTCATGAGCCCCCTTCGTCTCCATATCGCTACTGACAAAGCACACACCAGTTCAACCCACTAACAATGACTTCAGGTTCCGGAGGAGATAACAGGCAAATGAGCTTTTAAAAAGTTCAAAACAGTATACAATCATCATAAAACATGAAGATTAAGTGCTGTGAATAGAATCCATTTCTGTCCAAAGCATCAAGAGTGAGTCCTTTAGTCTCTTGGTAGTTGATAATAAAGGAAAGGAAATTTGTCCTCCTCTTGCCTTTAACTGCTCAACCAGGATTTCACTGTTGATTTTTCTAATGCTTTCCCCTGTGCTTTGGCATTGACCATAGTCATTGCAATTTTGGTATCCACTCCATCAAAATGATCTTCTGCAGCTAGAACCCATTGTACCACATCATCACTTTTTTTTTTTTTTTTTTTTTTTTTTTTTTTGTACAGAGCAGCAGTTGTTGCTTGAATGGCATAATGGTTATTTATGCCTTGCCAAATCCTTTCCTTAGCTCCAGTCTAATACGTTTTTACTCAGCTGGCCAGAGAGTTCTGATGTACTATGGCTAGAACGATCAAGTCCATGAACTTGGGGAAGGGTGAGGAGTGGCATCTTTAGTTCATTAACTGCTGACAAAAATACAGCATTTAAAAAATTGTGAATGTGAGCCGGGCGGTGGTGGCTCATGCCTTTAATCCCAGCACTCGGGAGGCAGAGCCAAGCGGATCTCTGTGAGTTCGAGGCCAGCCTGGGCTACCAAGTGAGTCCCAGGAAAGGCGCAAAGCTACACAGAGAAACCCTGTCTCGGAAAAAAAAAATTGTGAATGTGGGCAACACATTTTGGTAATACTAGCAATAAATGTGACTCTGCCAAAAGAAATCACAGCCATTTTCATATAACACCTATTTAGTACCAATATCTTGAAATATATTTTTGTTCATCACTATGGCAAAATTACAGAGGTTATTAGAATGACTGCTAGGCTGTATTTAAAAAGCACACACTGCTCTATCACATTAAGACATTTTATAACTGTTTCATTATAATTGATTTCCTTTATAATGCAATATCTTTTATTTTATGCATTTTAAACATTTTGAGGAAAGGTCTATAAACTTTTACTACACTGCTACATATGCTGCGCTCAAGGTGCTGGAAAGCTAAAAATGCTTGACTGTAGAATGTTCTGGCAAATCTGTTATTATTCATGCTACATTTATCCATTGTGTCAGTTAGGACCCCCTTTCCACTATGCTTGAACATAATGAAGTGTTGTTTTAAATGTTCCTAGAGTGCTTCAATATCCAACTGCATTTCTAGCCCAGGAAAGGCGAAGAACACATTGCAGAAGCCATGTTGACCTGCAAAGACTCAGTCAGACTGGCAAAAGGAGAGATTTCAATACACATAGTTGCATTTTGTCCTAAATCCCTACAGTCGCTGTTTTTCTGCCCTGCGTGCCATCCTGGCTCCTACCTCTCTGAGACAGATCCAGAAGTATATCTTTGTCTATCCCCTGCTGACACAGGGCATGAGGAAAGTCTGCTTTTCCTGATGCTGAAACCACTTTTTCCCTTTTCCCAGATGCACGGTAACTTTGCTTTCCTCATGAAACTCTTCTTTCACAGTCTCCCTTCCTAGAGGAAGGAGGAAGGGTCCCTGAACTTCCCACTAAAACTTGAGAATGTTACAGCGCCATCTTCTTGGGGGAAGGACAAAGAAGGGAGGCCCTGTCTCTTCAGACTCAGGAAAGTTACCAAAAGCACCCTTTCTACCCTTGACCCTTGTTCTGCCCTCCTGGACAAATGCCCTGATGTACTGCGTCCATCACAAACATTCTTTCCACCCAACACCTACCAGGAGGTTAGGACATTTCAGTCCAGAGGCCACCTCAAGTGACATTCTGGTCATGACCTCTTCTCATATCCAGTGAATCCCCACTTCCACACAATGTTATTGTGCATCTGCTCTGAGATGTCACTCACTACTGCTGTCTCTTAAGGTCTCTCTATCTGACCACAGCCTCAATACCTGTCCCCTGGCTTTTCTGATAAAATATGGTGCTAAACTTGTTTTTGCATGTCACCAGATTTTCAAGCCTATCAACAAATCTATTTTTTTCCTTCCAGCTGAGATCCCATGTTGACCTTTACAAATATCATTTCACAATACTGGAAACATTCTTACCCACATTTTCTTCTTTAACAACAATCTCTTTATGCTGCTGAGAATTTATCTTCCCTTTCCTAGATCAAGGGCAACTTTCCTTTTTTTGCAAAGCTTTGTCTGGAATGACTTATAAATGAGTTGTGAAAGTTCTTTTTCCCTACCACTCACCCAGTTTCCTTAAGTGAACCCTTTTGAAATGCAAGAGTTAAAACTTAATTAAAATGAAAATGTATTAAAACTCAATGGCGATAGGGTGGTATTAAGATGAGAGGCCTCTTAGAGGTTGATGAGGCCGAAGGACTCCCCTCTTGTGAATGGACTCAAATGCCTTTGTATTAGTTACTTTTCTCATCATTGTTACCAAACACCTTCCAAGAAGCAATAGAAAAGATGTATTTTGTTTGGCTCACTGTTTGAAGATGCCTTCCACCATAGCAGCGCTAAGATGTGCTGGTGGGAGTGGCTAGTGGGTATGGTGACAGAAACATGAAACTTTGCTTACGTTTTGATGGATCAGGAAGCAGAGATGGGACGGGAAGCGGGCAAGGCTACACGTTTCAAGGCTACCCCGGAGACCTACTTCTTCCAACTAGTCTCCAACTCCTAAAGGATCTACAACTTTTCAAAACAGCATCGCCAGGTGGAGACCAAGTGTTCACGCACATAAGCCGGAGGGGGCATTTTATATTAAAACCATACTCCCTTATAAAAGAGACTTTAAACAGTATTCCACTCACTTCCCCTCTGAGTCAGTCAGTCATGTAGGTCACAGGGTTCTCAGCAAGGAAGCCCACACAAGGTAATCTATTCTGTTGGTGAGTTGCTTTTGGACAAACCAGACTTCAGAACTATAAGAGAATAAATGTCTGATCTCTGTAAGTCGCCCACTCTCCGGCACTCTGTTAAAGCATTATAAACAGACTAAGATGCCATATTTATAGTAAGACACAACAATTCTACTTTAGTCATAGGCACAAGTACACACATACAAAGGATACAGTGAAGTCAGCAAAAGTATAAAAAATTAAAGAGTCAATTAAATATTAATGAAGAAATGGCTAAATTTTTGTGCTATATTGATTTAATACAGTATTTCATAGTCATCAAGGCAAACCAGGGAAATAATATATCAACATGGGCCAGGTAATGGTGGCGCATGCCTTTAATCCCAGCACTCGGGAGGCAGAGCCAAGCAGATCTCTGTGAGTTCGAGGCCAGCTTGGTCTACAAAGCGAGTTCTAGGACAGGCTCTAAAGCTACACTCAGAGATCCACCTAGCTCTGCCTCCAGAGTGCTGGGATCAAAGGCGTGTACCACCATCGCCCGGCAGAACTGTGGGGTTTTTATTGTTTATTTCTTTGAAGATAAATATTAGCAAAAGTGGGTTCGTGTCAGTTATATTAGTTTCTGCTCTTTCATTAAGAATACTTGACAAAAATTTTAATGTTAAAACATATTCTCTAAAATTGTATTTATGTGTAGATGTGCAAGCCTGTATGAGTATATTTGCTTATAGGATCCCATGTCAGCCAGATGAGGGAGTCAGATCCCTTGAAGTCACAGGTGGCTGGGCCCTGGGGACAGAACCCAGGCCTTCTGCAAGGGCAGTAAGGGCTCTTAACTGCTGAGCCATCTATCCAGGATCTGTTGAAACTTTTTTTTTTTTTTTTTGTTTTTTGAGACAGGGTTTCTCTGTGTAGCTTTGCACCCTTTCCTGGATCTCCCTCTGTAGACCAGGCTGGCCTCGAACTCACAAAGATCCACCTGCCTCTGCCTCCCGAGTGCTGGGATTAAAGGCATGCACCACCACCGCCCGGCTTTTTCCTTTTTTTTTTTTTCTGTTGAAACTTCTTAATGTGCATATAAAATGCTAGAAATAAGTTTTAGGTAATACAATCAACATAATATTTAAGGATTATTTCTTGGAAATTTTTAAAAGTTATATATATCTTTTTTTAACCATATTTAAACTATATCTAGCTTAAAAGTTAAACTAGATAAACTGGTTTATTCTGGAAACATTTCCCAATAACTGACTTCCCTCCCTCTATCTGGCTCCTTTCTCCTGACGGTCAGGAGAACAATGACTTTCCCTGAGGATGCCTTATCTGATTAAGGTAAGTTTTTCTAGAAAGAAGGCGATGTCCTCAACACACCCAAGGCTGTTTCAAACAAGGAAGATTAACTGTAGGATAAGACTAGTGTGACTCAGAGCTCAGATATATTTTGCCCCGGACTACTACTGTCCTTGAGTCCATTCACCTCCCTAAAAATCATTCTCAGTGACCTGCCCCGCCCCCTTTATCGGTAGTTCTGATTTCCACACTCTTTCGATCTGTGGTCTGAAAATAGTAAATGGACAAGTTGCAGAAATAAACCATATACAATTTTAAATTGCAAACCATACTGAGTAACGAAGTTTCCCATTATCTTAACTCTGTCCAGCTGGCCCACTGATAACTGTGTGGACAGCCAGGTTATCAAACAGACTGTATGACAGCTGTTTTGTACAGTTCAGAGAATGATCTATAGGAGCTGTACTTTTGGTTTTCAGTGTATGAGTTTATTAAGTAGATAGGGAGCAAAAGATAAAAGAATAAATAGTGAGTAGATGGCAAAACATTATCAAACTGGGCACTCACGAGTAGAGACACTGGAGTAGCCCGATTGAGAAAACAAACAAAAAGTAACGTCATCAAATCAGGTGGCTTACAAACCCCTACGAGAAAGAACTGGGGAATCCCCTTCAAACAGTGAGCGAGAATTCCAGATTGAGAGAGTCTTGGACAAAGCAGAATATCTGCTGGGTAACGTTTCCAAGTAAAAGAACAAATAGCAAGCAGCAGACAGAGAACATCAAATCAAGTGCTTACGAACATCCAGCAGAGATCAACTGGCCAAAGTGTCAGCAATCCTGCACAGAGAGAAAGAGTCCATCTTCTCTCCACGGATGAGCTCCAGCACCGCTGCACTTCTTCCTAGTCTCACTGTAAGCATTTTTATATTATAGCATAAACAACAGTAACCTGGGTTGGGAACGGCGTATCGTCTAACCGTGTTTACTTCGGGGTTGTCCTTCCCTCTCCCTGTCACAGAGGTGGGGGAGACAACCTTGCTTCCAGAGCCAGCCTCTCAGTGAGCACCAACAGCACATGACAGCTTACCAATATAATGTGCATCACAACAGTGCTTATGTTTAAATAACTTACATTTTTTTAATAATGGCCCTAAAGTTTGAGAGAAGTCAGCCCGGCAGTTTGGATGTGCCAAAGAAACTAGTATTTCCTTTAAATGAAAGGTTACAGTTCCTACCTTAATAAGGAAAGAAAAACAAAACCAGACAAATGGTGAGGTTGCTAGGATCTATAATAAAAACAAATGATCCATGAAACTGCGAAGACGTAAAAAGAAATTCATCCTTCTTTTACTCTAGCATCTCAAGCTACAAAAGTAATGGCCACAGAGTGATGTGTGTGGCAGGTACTCAAGCTAGAAAAGGGCATTATAGACATCGGTACGGTACCAACCACAGGTTCAGATGTCCATTGGGCATTTAGGAAAATACACTTTGCAGAGGAGGGGGACTATTGTAGTCTTCTAAAATTTCCAGCATCTCTCACTTCCTTCTCCTCTGGGAAGAGGGGATAACTAGGGAACCCAAAAAAACCTTCTAGTTTTACTTGCTTTTAGTTGACTATGAGAACATCACTAATTTTGGAGGTCACACACCTGAGCTTTGCTATAGATGACACCTCTGACTGAGGCTACTCAACAGCCTAAAACAGGGTTTTTGTGCCACACCAACTCCAGTGTCGTCCGTGTGACATGAACAATTATGTCAATAATAGCGGACGGGAGATACGTGTCCCACGGGACTAAGCTCCCTGGAGGTCCCTGGCAGAGTGTCCGTGTTATGCCTCCTTCTTGAAGGAGACGTGCTTCACAGATCATGAGCTCTCTGGGCTATGGGTTCTGTATAACTGTTTTTCTGATAATGTTTTAATTAATCTATAAAACACAGTCAAAACTAATGAATGCTTGTGTTGTGAACTATGGAGGAAAGGGGAAGCTGGTCATGGACCTTATTTAGATATAGCAGAATGAGCTATTCATTAAAGACCTCAAGCCATTAGATAATACAAAGTATAACAGTTCAGGCACTTCTAGGGAATGAACACTCACCCACTAGGAATCCTTTAGGAATCCCAACTAAAGTGATTTATGACAGAAAACGTTATCTCATAGGAGACAGATGGTGGGCCCCTCTGTTGAGGAAGTTCAGCATGGAAAACTTAAGGACTGCAGCAGAACCCCTTCCCCTTACAGGAGTAAAAGTACAAGAGTCCATATTCCAGCAGGTAAAAAGGTTTTATATTAAAACAGATATGTGATAAAAGAACTGAAGAAAGACTTAGGGAGGATCTGCAACATCCAAATTGGCTAAGTGGGTCATGAGAACCAGAACAGTAGAAGTGCGTAATAAACTAGCGAGCGGCTGAGATAAAGATGAAGGCCACAGCTGCAAGAAGCCCACACAAGTCCAGGGACCGTACTAAGTTTAAAAAACACAGACTGCTCTTTGGGTCATAAAGTCCTTGTGAGTGAAGGGGTATGTCCAGCGCCGATTAATAATTGTGTGCTTGCTGTTTTTTTTTAAGATGATGTAATTGAATTATTGCCAAGCTCTTGTTGTTCCTTGTATGACTTGACAGTTTTCTTTTCTGTATATAAACTACTGATTTGCAGAAGTAAAATTGCAGCAGATTCAAACCACTTCTGAGTGTGTTGTCTGTCTGTCATTCGCCGAATCCTTGCCTTCCTGACTACCCAAGCTCTGGTCCCCCTATGGTCGTGGTACCCCCGATGGGCCAGTCCATGACATTTTTGTTGTTGTTGTTTTAAGTAGAACATTTGAAAACTTCAGATAAATTCAAAATGTGGATCATCTAACACAAAGCATGTCATTTGCTGCTTTATTTTTTTTTAACTAAAAGCAGACATATAAGAAATATTTGGTTTATAAGTGTCCACCCTATGGCCCAAGAGCCACATGCAGCCCAAGATGGCTATGAATGCAGACCAATACCAAAATCAAATACTTACTTAAAACATTGTGAGATTTTTCATTATACACACACACACACACACACACACACACACACACACACACACACACACACGGTTTATTTTTATTTTTGAATTATGCGTACACGTGTGTCTGTGTGTAGGCATGTGCAAGTGAGTAGGGGGCCCAAAAAAGCAGAGGTATCAGATTCCTGGAGGTAGAGTTTAGGTGGCTATAAGCCATGAACATGGGTGCTAGAGATTGAACCCAGGTCCTCCATAAGAGCAGAGGTGCTCCCAACCACTGAGCATCTCTCCAGCTCTGTTATATGTGTTTCTGCAATACGTTTTTGAAGCTTCATAGGATAGTTCTTGAACAAGAACTGTATAGATGACAATGTCATGCAAAATAAATGTATGCTTTTTGCAACTGCTGGCCCCAGCTTGGACACCTCTGGATTTAATGTATGCCCAAGACATTCTTTGTCCAGTGTAGCCCACAAGTTTGGCTATAGCTGATCTAAAGAATCACAATATTTAGTAAACAAAGGTTCTCATTATGATAAGGACATTCTTGCGTGAAAGAAGGAGGCATGCTGAGAGATGGAGATAGTATTGAGCCTGTATATATATCCCAGCAGTCTTTCTGCTCACTGGGGTCCTTCTTTCCTTTCCAATGAGTCCTTTCACATACCTGGTTTCCCTAAGACAGGCCTGAGACAACAGTCTGTCTTCTTAAAGTACCGGCCCCTGAAACCCGAGTTACTGGATTCTCTCTTTCCTGACTCCCCTTTGTCTGTAATAAACTTGTATGCCTCTTCTGTTCATCTCTTTACTGTCTGTTTCAGAAGGCTCAGTACCAAACATTCAGAGGGTGCACGTCCATGTTACCTGGGGAGCTTAAAGACAAAAGAGCTACCTGAACCCCACCATGAGGTTTGGGCTTCCTTACATCCAAAAGTCCTCCCAGATAACTAGTATGAAACCTGGTCTAAAATTTGCAGGGTTTTGTCTTGGTCTGGCCAAACACCGTAGGTTAGGCTTTTATACTTTCTCTTAGAGTCACTCATGTAACTCGTTGTGAAGTCCGCTGTTAGCAAAAGCACCCCACTAAGTCAGTTCAGTCAGAACCCCCACCTGATATCTGAACAAGATCCCCTTCTACTCCTTCTCAGGGGATGTCTGATCCTTCTGGGCTGTCTTTAGCAAAAATCATGTAATATCAATTTAGCCGGTATTGCTCCTATGCCTGCTGTTTTCTGTCGTTTTCTACCCACAGACCACATTAGCAGAATGTCTGAAATAAAATATTAGTGACATCAAATGGCCAGGGTAATGAGAACATGAAACCCACCATTGCTGGTGGGAATATGAACTCGTATAGCTGCCCTGGAAAACAGCTTAGCAATTCTTAGAAGTGTGCACATATCATATGAGCCAACAGTTGCTTGTAGCATCAATCTTAAAAGTTCTTATTAATAAAATCAGACCTGTGAGCCAGGTATTGGGGTGAAGCTGGAAGATCAGAGAGACAGAACAAGCCACAGCCACCTCACCTGGCCAACTTCTCAGCTGATCTTGTTTCCTCGGACTGGAAGCCTCTGTGTCCTCATATCCGAATGGCTCTCAGCTGAAATGTGCTGCTAGAAGCCTGAAAGCTTAACCAGTCAAATGCTTAACCAGCCAAATGCTTCTAGTTTCTGGTCCTCACGCCTTATATACCTTTCTGCTTTCTACCACCACTCCCTGGGATTAAAGGCTTGCTTTCTGGGATTAAAGGTGTGATGAGTCACCATGCCTATCTGTATCCTTGAACACATGGATTTCTGCCTCTGGAATGCTAGGATTAAAGGCGTATGCTAGCACTGCCTATCCTTTATGTTTAATATCGTGGCTGCTCTGTCTCTGACCCCAGATAAGTTTATTAGAAAGCACAATATTTGGGGGAATACAATACCACAGTTGCACCTTTGAAAACACACACACACACACACACACACACACACACACACACACACACACGCACACGAAGTATATATCAGACATCAGTGCAAGCCTGTGAATCAATCCTTCTCCCTAGGATAAGGGGTGTGTGTGTGACTACAGTATTCCTAACTTTGACAAAAAGAAGGAAGTAGACAGGGCTTTCATGGAAAACACAGCTATTGACCAGTGAGATGGCTCAGTTGGTACAGGCACACAATGCCTAGCCTGATGACCTGAGTTTGATCCCTGGAACCTACACCATAGAAGGAATAAACTGACTTCTGAGAACACAGATATATCTCTGTAGGAAATTTGAATGGTTTTTTAGGGAGGAAATGACCACTTCTAAGGCAGGCTTTGGGCTGGCAAGATGGTTCAGTGGGTAAAGGTGCTTGCTGCACAAGTCCAGCAACCTGAGTTCAATTCCCAGAACCTACAGAAAGGTGAAAGGAGAGACTTCTACATGCATGTCCACACAAACATCACACACTGAGTTCAATTCCCAGAACCTACAGAAAGGTGAAAGGAGAGACTTCTACATGCATGTCCACACAAACATCACACACTGAGTTCAATTCCCAGAACCTACAGAAAGGTGAAAGGAGAGACTTCTACATGCATGTCCACACAAACATCACACACTGAGTTCAATTTCAGAACCTACAGAAAGATGAAAGGTGAGACTTCTACATGCATGTCCGTCCACACAGACATCACACACTGAGTTCAATTCCCAGAACCTACAGAAAGGTAAAAGGAGAAACTTCTACATGCATGTCCGTCCACACAAACATCACACACTGAGTTCAATTCCCAGAACCTACAAAAAAATGAGACTTCTACATGCATGTCCACACAAACATCACACACTCATACACAATAATTAATTTAAAAAAATAAAAACCTTTTTATTAGTTTTTAAATTTTGAGACAGGATCTCACTAACTAGCTTTGGCTAGTCTGAAACTTATTATGTAGACTAGATTGGCCTTGAACTTGCAGCAATCCTCCTGCCTCTGTCTCTCAAGTACTAGATTTATAAGTGTGTACCACCATACCTGGGTATAAGAAAGTTTTTGATGATGTTTGCATAAATAAATGTCAGTGGCCTTTACATTTTCTTCATGGACATAAACCATGTCCATGAAGAGGGATTATGGTAGTCACATTTCCAAGAGGCTGCTGGTTCTTCTTGGGCAAGGGAATCTCCTAGAAAGTTAAATTTCAGATGTCTTCATCTTAAAATAAAAAAAATAGGCCAGGCTGATGGTACATGCATTTAATACCAGCACTTGAAGGCAGGGGCAGGTGGAGTTCTGTGAGCTCAAGGCAGCCTAGTCTACATGGCAAGTCCCAGGACAGCCAGGGCTCTAGAGTGAGACCCTGTCTCAAAGAGGAGGAAAAATGATTCTACCAATGCTGGGGGTCCAGATAGGTCCTAACCACAGTAGGGGTGTACCACAGGTGACTGTTTAGTTAGGGTTTCTATTGCTGTGAAGAGACACCATGACCACGGTAACTCCTATAAAGGAAAACATTTAATTGGGGATGGCTTATAATTTCAGAGGTTTAGTCCATTATCTTCATGGAGGGAAACATTAGGCAGCATGCAGGCAGACATGGTGCTGGAGAAGGAGCAGAGAGTTCTGCAGTTTGATCTGCAGGTAGCAGAAGGAAACTGGCTGAGACCTCAAAGCCTGCCCCCATAGTGACACACTTCCTCCAGCAAGGCCGCAACTACTCTAACAAAGCTACACCTCCTAATAGTGCCACTCTCTGTGGGCCAAGCATTCAAACACCAGCGTCTATGGGGGCTATTCCTGTTCAAACCACCACATTAGCCCTTCACAAGTAAGGGCATACAGATTGTTTCCACTTCTGGCTGCTATGAATATTTGTGTGCAAGTTTGGAACTCACATTTTTTTCCATATTGTACAAATGATATTTTTCTTACATGTTCAGAAGCATTGTCATACAGCACTAAGATCAATCTGTCTTTCCATGTTTTATGCCCTGCTTCCTCCTTCATATGAATACTCTTATGCTTTAGAGCCATTATTAAGCAAAATATGGGTTTATGCAAACACAGGCACTACAATACAAAGGTCAGATCTAATGAATGGGTAGCATATACTTCATATATACAGGTAGCTGGACAGAGGAGTAACTCATGTTATAGATTGGACAGATTATTATGTTATTCAGAATAACATGCAACAAAAACTGAGTTGTTTATTTCTGAAATTTTCCATTTAATATTTTCAGACCATAGATAACTGCAGGTAGCTAAAATTATGGAAAGTTAAACTATGGAAATCCTGGTTGGGAGAGCTTATTTAAGCCTTTAAATGTGTTCACTTAACCAGCTACATACTTGCTATTCATACAAAATAAGCTTCTCATTACTATTAATATGTATTTTTAATTTTGATTCTCAAGGCTAGCCACTGAATCTAAAGGGTAGAAGAAAAATATTTTACCTATCTCTTACGACAGAATTCTACTCAGCACCAAACTGACTCTGCTACTAAATGATTCCATTTCTCCAACATTGTTGAAATAAAATTATACAGCTAGAAAAGTGATCAGTTGTTGGTAGGAATTAAGGACCGGGGAGGGGAGTAAGGGTACTGTGAGATTATAAGAGGGCAACAAAGACCTTTGTGTTGCTGGGAATTCTCTTTAGCTTGACTGGAGTACTGCAAACACAAATAAGGATGTGATGAAACTCTACAGAACTACACAATTATACATAAGCAAACTGATTATCTGAGACAAATGGGTGGATCACACTAACGGCAATTTCCTGAGTGTGATATTGTACTATAGTTAGTAATGTGAGGGCAAACTTGTTAAAGAGTATGTGGGGCTCTATATTTCTTTTTTTAGTTAAAATTTGTGTGTTTGTATGTGTGTGTGCACGTGTGCCTGTGTGCAGGTGCCTGCTGAGAGCAGAAGAGAGAACAGGCTCCCTTGGAGCTGGAGTTGCAGACTCTAGTAAACTGCCCAGTGTTGACTGCTGGGAACCAAGCTCAGAAGAGCAGTGCACGTTCTTAACCATGAGCCATCTCTCTAGACTCATCTCTAGACTCTTCTCCTTCCCCTTCCTCTTCTATCTCTTCTTCTTCATCAGTGTCTTCTTCATCAGTGTCTCTATGTTGGCTGTAGAGAACTCACTACGTAGACCAGGCTGGCCTCAAACTCAGAGATCTGCCTGCCTCTGCCTCTCAAGTGCTGAGATTAAAGACGTGTGAAGCCATGCCTGGCTAAATTTCTTCTTAAAACTGCAGGGAGAGCTACATTTATTTGAAATGAATGTTGAGAAACTGTCATGCCTTCAAAAGAAATTAAGCAAATTATGGCTTTAAAAATTCCAGGAATTGGCGTGGCTTATGAGAAATTCAACAATTCAGAAGAACTCAATGGTAAAAGTTTAAGATTGTATCTATAGCAAATAATTTGTGCCTATTACGTGAACACGAATAAGAAGCATCCAATATGAAGTACTGATCTTCACAGCTACTGAAACTGAACTTTTCTCTCCCCCCAGGTCTCCGGCTCTCTGTTCTAGCCTCTAGGAGTTCCTAACAATGCCTTAATTTTCTAGAAGAACAGTGACTGGTCCAAAAATGACTAAACAAACCAAACTTCTGGAGTGCACTGTTAAACTTACTAGACTACTAGCTTCCACCAACCTGAAAGGAAAGAATGTTGTAAGGCAGTATTTGAAAGCTACCGACAGAGTTCTCAAGTCTGCTGCAACCCATTTGCCTCATTATCTCCAGCAATGTATTTGGTAAATGTACTTATTTAAGACTTTCTTCTGTGACTACAAAAGTTCATGGAATCTCTTCCACAGTGGAACATGTCCTTTAAAACTACTTGAATCCATCTTTGAAGGCTATAGTTACCCATATTTGGGTCAGAATAAACTATCATTTTATTTTCTTTGGAGTAAGAACCTGGTCTTACCTTAATACCTACAAGGTTATGAGGAAAAAGTCACCCTTTCCCAGACTTACAACATTATACAGTTCTATACCAGTGGTTCTCCAATGTATGAATTTGCCTCCAGGCGACTACTGGCAATCTCTGGAGATAGTTTTAGCAGCCCAAATTCATAACCTTGGTATCTTATGATGCCAGAGGTGACACTAAATATTTTACAACACAGAGGACAGTTCCCTATAATAAAGAATGAGCTGGCTAAAAATGCCATCAGTGCCAAAGTTGAGAAACCCTGATCTAGCCCTTAGGAAAGAAATCCATACAGTGTAGGCCCAAGACAGCTAGTGCACAATGATCCTGAGAGAAGATTATAGTTTCCAGAGAGGATTTTTATGATTATTGGTCTTGGCATCTGAGAGAAAAAAAAGAGTGGGAAACAGATGTAATCATTTTTGCAAAAAAAATCTGTCATTTCTATACTGATGAAGATAAATGTTTTCTACAAGCCCATGTTTTGGTAAACAAAAGGAACATTAGTTGGGACTATGGGTAATCCTTTGGGCAACAGACATATAGGAAAGGGCAGAAATCTGTGACTAATTTCTATAATGGAGAAGTTTCTTAGATTTGAGAAGCCAAAGATCCATAACATGATACAGATATGCCATTGGAGAACATTATATATCTCTGTAAAATCATCATACCAGCTATTCTTATATTTTTTTAATCAAGCAGAGTATTTCTCTATCTTTATACTTTTATTTACACATCTCCTTGGCCTTACTCTCTACCTGAACCTAAGCCACCCTGCTGTGGATATCGCTCTGTATAAAAAAAATACTGATTGGCCAGTAGCCAGGCAGGAAGTATGGGCGGGACAAGCAGAGAAGAGAATTCTGGGAACAGGAAGGCTGAGTCAGGAGACGCTGCCAGCCGCCACCATGAGTATCAACATGTAAGATACTGGTAAGCCATGAGCCATGTGGCAAGGTATAGATTTATAGAAATGGGTTAATTTAAGATAGAAGAACTAGATAACAAGAAGCCTGCCACAGCCATACAGTTTGTAAGCAATATAAGTCTCTGTGTGTTTACTCAGTTGGGTCTGAGCGGCTGCTGGACTGGTGGGTGAGAGAGATTTGTCCTGACCTTGGGCCAGGCAGGACTGGAGAAAACTTCAGCTACACCACCCCTTCTTTGGGCAGTCAGGTCAAGATCCATCTCCTATAAGCCTATCTGCCCATACTACTTCCTCAACGGTAGCAATATTCTGTTTCCTCATTCCTAATATTCATTTTTTAAAAACACACATGCCCCATCTTCCCAATTAAAAACAGAATTTCACTGGTGTCAGGGACCCTGTTGTCTCTAAGACTTGCCACGTACTGTAGTGGCTAGGTGTTCTGTCTATGACCTTGAAGCACTGCTCCTAGAGATGTAGCAGGTAACTGTCCTACCTACCTATGACCTTGAAGTACCTGCCCCTGGGGCGTGGCTCAGGCTACCCTTAAGACCTCAGTTGCACACACATAGGCCACTCTCTTTTCTCCCTCGTGGGCTTGGATGCTGAGATGGACCAGATGGAAGAACAGCGTGGAACTGTAACTAGGCCTTCCAGGACCCTACACTAAATCTCCCATGCTGTAGTGAGTTTTCCTCCCTAATAAATTCCTTCATCCTTTAAGCAGACTCTGTAGATTTCTCGTAGTAACGTACTTTACATAAAGACACCTTTATTCCCTTCCTCTCAGTGTTACTGGTGATGGGTTTTACCTGTATCAATAGCTAGTGTTTACTAAGCCTTTACCACATGTAAGAATCTGTTCTAAGTATATAATACCTAATATCTAATTTAAGCCACTGCTCTCCCCCTTTGCAAGCACTGGGTGTTGTTTCTGAATTTGTCTTTTGCAACTGAAGCCACTAATACAGAATTCAGAGGGTTCATAGAAAGAATGAAAATCACAGATATAAAATACTGTCCCATCCATAGGAAGCTCTTAGCAGATGCCAGACTTCCTGTTTGTCTTTGAACAGGGACTTCTCTACCTAGTTTGTTTTGAGATAGGGTCTTACCATGTAAGCCCAGGCTGCCCTAGAACTCTCAACCTTCCTGCTTCTGTCTCTAGAGTGGGAGATTACAGGTATGTGCCATTGTTGAGACTCATTTCTCTACTCTGTCACTTTCTATCACAGCAATTTTACTGTGATTAAATGCTCCGAGGCTCTCAACCTTCAATAGCACTACATAATCCCAAGGGCTAAACTCCCAAATTCTCTAAAATAGTATCATTCCCTGTTTGTTACAGAACCCCTCTTTTCCTCCTAGATTCTAAAACTGGTATCCAAAGAGCCTCTCTACCCCACCATTGCTCTCTCCTCTGAACTCAGGGGTACACTGTGAACCCCTAAGGACTTGTTCCACAACTAAATGGCATGTGGTTAGGTAGATGTAGTTGTAAAATCTTGAGAACAAACTTTTTGACCATTCATGTTTTAGTCCATATTGCATTTGCTATAGCACACAGTGCCTCATGCAGGACAGCAAGGACATTTACTGAAAGCTGAGTGGACGCTAGGCTCTTCTAAGGGCCTTCCATGAACATATGAATTCATTTAGTCTTCACAACTACCCCATAATTGGTACTGTCAGCTTTTTCCATTTTACAGATCAGAAAACTGAGACTCAAAGAGTAACTGGCTAAGGTTACACCACAGAGCCTGGGCTCTATATCCAAGCAGCTAGCCATCAGAATCTACCTTATTAACCACCATGCTAGTCAAAATTTAGTAAAATATGCTAATTTGTGGTAAAAAAAAAACCTATTTAGGACTATAAATGCACAAATCCAAACAAAATACCTCTATGGTCTCTCCAACGAAGGAGAAGCAGCGGTAGCTTTTGTCAAAGCCACCTCCTAATCCTTTGTATGAAATCTCTACATCTCAAGATTAAGCTGCTGCTACTTGTCAAGATGTTTATAAATTACGTGAGATCAGAAGCTGAAAGAGCACCAAGAACAGGTAGGGTTACATAAACAGTAGATCAAACTGGAAAAAAAAAAAACCCAGATAATTTTCTTTGCTACATTATTATTAAGCAACAATTACAAAACAGTATTAAATAATAATCATGAGAACCTACTGCTAATCCTTTGTGACAACACACTAACATAACTTTACTAATTTACTGAAGACCCAAGACTTGTAAAACAATCAAATAACATTAATTATCTATAATGTGAGACAAAGAGGTGCCGCCTCCAGGCATTCGACTAAAGAAACAGAAGAGCCTTTGATTCCTTGCAGTAAATGCAAAGGAAATATAAAAGCAAAACAATAAAGTCCCAAGAAACTAAACTACTTATACTGACAACCGCAAGTGTATCCAAATGTATGAAAGGTCTGTGAAGCATGCTGTAAGAGGCCAAAGGACTGTATGACAAGAAAGGAAAGTGTGGCAATGCTAATCCTGACACAAGAACTTCAAACAAGTCAACAGTTTGTGTGGCTACAAAGGCCAAAAATAAACACAAATGTAGATTTTTGTCAAGCTTTAAGTTCGTTGAAGATGGACCCTTCCCCTCATCAATAGCTTGTAAAACCAGGAATACTGCAGGATTTTGATTTCTATTCCCAAAATAATGGGATCCGAGTCTTATCTGGCTTGAGACTTGACAGCTGCCCAACAAAATAGATTACTATCTAGTTGGAGGTTTTCCAGTTCACCACCACCACCACCACCACCACCACCACCACCACCACCACCACCACCACCACCAAGGCATCGGATTTCCTTTCCCTTAAAAGTTAATCCAAACCAATTTATCAATCACCAGAGCAGGAAAAACACCCTCCAGGAAAGCTGTCTATTTCAGGCACCTGAAGAAATAGCATAAAGTCTAGCTAAAAATGTAGGCTGGCACAGTGGTTCCTTCGGCCATTGTCCACTCTGGTAAGAGTGTCTTCTGTTATTTCGTACTACAGTCTATCTTCTGCACTGTGCTATGTGTCTGTCTAATTCCAAGATGAGAAAGTCCAAGGGAGCCACAGGAGGCCAGAGAGATGCAGGTGAGACAAGAGGTTGGAATCAGTTCAAGTTTGAGGAAGGGGACTAGAATGGGCTCTTGGGCTCCCCAGAGTCTAAGGTAGGTCCCTCCAAAGGGGCCGCTCAGGTCCTCGCAGTTAGATAAATCATAAGAAATTCTCTCCCTGAATAGTAAGTCCCAGGAATATGAGGTCCCTTCCAGCTTTTTTCCAGCTGGGCTGCTGAAGGGAAGAGGGTGATTCGACGACTAGGCCTAGATTTTAACCATTTAAAAAAAAAAATGTGAGCCAAACTAGTGGAAACACATAAACTATGAACCAATAGCTGAGCAGCCCCCAACTGGATCAGGCCCTCTGGATAAGTGAGACAATTGATTAACTTGAACTGTTTGGGAGGCCCCCAGGCAGTGGGACCGGGACCTGTCCTTAGTGCATGAGCTGGCTGTTTGGAACCTGGGGCCTATGCAGGGACACTTTGCTCAGCCTAGGTGAAGGAAGGAGGGGACTGGATCTGGGTCGACTGAATCTACCAGGCCGAGCTGAATCCCCAGGGGAGTCCTTGCCCTGGAGGAGATGGGAATGGGGGGGGGGGGGGGGAGGACAGGGGAATCCGGTTGATATGTAAAATTAAATTAAATTATAAAATAAAAAAAATGTGGTAACATCGGGGAAATGTGGCACGAGAGAGGTGACATTTCTGCAAAATGCTTCCGAGGACCCTTGATTTTGCAGGTCGTTGAGACTCAGTGGTCTTAGCAAAGGGCATCTTGCAGAGGTGGCACTCCGATTCCAGGCGTGTTGGTTCCGCTGAAGCTTCTAGACCGGCCTCTTCCTTCTTCCCACTAGCTGCCGCACCTGCCCTCCCCAAAAGAAGCTGAAGCAGGCTGGGACCGATCCAGAAGGAAATCTAGATGGCGGTGTCCCGTCAGTGAAAGGTCTGAGAAGACCGTCCCCAGGCCCAGAGCTCCCAAAGACCATTAGAAGATGTCGTCACCAGGGACCAGTGTCGCCTGGACCTCCCGAGACGGTCGTTTCGAACCCACTCACCAGCCCGCCGGCACGCCACAGCTGGAGCGCAGAGACCGCCATCCTCGTCCTAGGCTGGGCCGCCTGCTAAACCTCAGTGCCAGGCACCCTGGGTGGGGCAAGCCCGGGCCCCGCCCACTCTGCTCATCCGCCCCTCGCACACCCCCTGGAGTCCCCGCCCACTCCCGCCTACGGAACCCCAGGAGAGACACACACTCTCTCCACTTGCTCCCTACAGCTCGCTCACGCGAGACTTGGGCAAGGCGGGGGGCGGGAAGGGAGAGGAGACACAACAAACATGGCGGTCGCGGCTGCGACGCTGGGGAACGCTGAGGCGGTGGCGGCGGCGGCGGCGAACAAGGTTGTGGGGATTCCTCGGTGCAGTAGTCCGGAGGTGAGTAACGGGATGTCAGCTTGTACGGCGGCGCCACGGTTAAGCTGGGCACGTTGACGGAATGGCGGACGGTAAAGTGCCGGGTTCGTCGCGGGCCGGCTAACACCACTGTAGCCTTGGCCACAGCGGAGGGAGGGGTCGTGCGCCCCCCGTGGGCTAGCAGCGTGGTGACCCGGGACCTTCTTGGGTCCAGCATGTAGGTGCCTGGGTCCTCCTCCGGGAGGGAGCAGCTTGCAAGTCGGCGCCGTCGGGCGGGGGCTCGGAGGCTCAGGGTGGGGAGCTGCCTTCTGCTTTGACAGGTGGCGATCGAGGGTGGGGGGTGCTCCCCCTATGTGGGCTGTTCTCGGGGTGCTAGGGTCAGGAGTCGACCCCGGCAATCCCAGGTACTGGGAATCTCGGAGAGGGTGTTACTCCGACGCCAGTCCCGGGCTGTTGGGAAGGAGTTTCTAGCCCCTCAAGTTTTCTCTTAGGAACCTTCCAGGGCTGGTTTCTACTGCCTGTGCCTTCCAGTGTTGGGAATAGATGAGGTTGGGAAAGGTGTTACAGCCAAGAGCTCTTCTGGTTCATTCAGGGCTCGTGGATACTCAACTCCTCAGGCGAGCATCAAAGTGCTCTGTGTCTAACTGGATCCAAAGTGTAGTCGGTTGAATCTGCCAGTAATCACGTGGCCCATTTTTAATGACCCCATTATGTGCTGGTCAGAACTGGACAGAGGCGTGACAAGTGAGAAGAGGACATGGTGACTTCTTATATTGTGAGATCCAGGGAAATTACACTTAGAAGACACAGAATGAAAACCATGGCTTAAAATATTTGGACTACTTTCAGATTTTGTCTTGAGTTTATGTTGTCTTCAGCACAGCTGAGGATGAATGTTTTCTTGGAAGTTCCTTGTAGTGAGTTGAGATATTTGATGTTCTTTTTCTGTAATGGTCTGGTGTTTCCCAGGAAACCATAACTGTTGAAGATGGGGATCAGATACGCCCTTGTTGAGCTCTGGTGGTTGTTACAAGTATTTCCCTAGTATAGGGCTAATGTACTTTTTAATGTAACTATACTTACTCAGCAATACTAAGCCTAATATCACTGGTTGTATACTGTGAATAACTGAGTAACTGCAATTACTATATTAAATTACATTTAATTTTTTTTAAATCACCAGTGGCAAAATAATAGTAACAAAAGTGACGGTGTTTTAATTGTGGGCCACCATGCTCTGCTATTGCTTTTTTTTTTTTTTGTCAGCCTATTTTTTTTCAGTTAGTGATAATGGTACACAAGTTGTCTTATTAGTTTATTAAACCTGTAGTTGCTAGTAAAGTTTTGACTTGTGTGCCTTCTTTTTTTTTTTTTTTTTTTCTTTTTTCTTTTTTGAGACAGGGTTTCTCTTGTGTAGCTTTGGAGTCTTTATCCTGGAATTCACTCTGTAGTCCAGGCTGGCCTCGAACTCACAGAGATCCATCTGCCTCCCGGATGCTGGGATCAAAGGCATGCGCCACCACTGCCTGGCCTACTTGCGTGCCTTCTTTACAGACTTTTTGTTTTTTGTGGCTTTTGAAGTTTAGTTGAAATTTCCTCTATGACCTTTTGGAGTCCCTTGGTGTGTGTGTGTCTCTAGAGTAAATTTCAATTATTCGACATTTTGTCAATGTTGTAGTGGAAAGAAAAGGTGGAACTAATTCGGGGTGGAAAGGTTAGATTGTATAATTCTTTCTGATTTCTTCTGATGTGGTTTCATTCTGGTTTTTTTTTATATTATATTTTCTGATTTCTCAGAAGAGCCTTATCACAGTGTTTATGCATTCAGTCTTAAGCAGTTAGGAACTCAGGAATTGTGTTCTAATAGTTTTTGAAGGTCCATGTTACTCTGTATGAACCAAGTCTCGTTTGTCAGCGTTCTTTGCTAATGTACTTTGCAGAGTAAGTCTTTCAGTGACCATAATCAGTAGGTTATGGAAGTAAACATGCCTATGGAACTATAAACAACTTTATAAGCCTGCCTAACCTCTGGGTTAAATTATCAAATAAAAAGTTAGGGCTAAGGATTCTTCCTTACAGTTAGTAACCCTTCAGTTTAAACATTTCTTTTTTAAAAATGCTAGATAAGTGAAATAGACTGTACCATTCTCTAATCAAGCTCTTTCAATTCTCTCTTAGTCAGTAGGGAGGGCATATTAAAGAGATTCTTGGTTTAAATTTATTTTTATTTTTTATCATGCATATGGGTGTTTTGTCTACATATATGTCTGTGTATCATGTGTATTCTTGATGCCCACAAAGGCCTGAAGAGGGCATCAGATCCCCTGGAACTCAAGTTAGAGATGATTATAAGCTTCCATGTAGGTGCTGGGAATTGAACTAGGTCCTTTGCAGGAGCAGCCAGTGCTCTTACCTGATTCATCTCTCTAGCCCCTTTAATTTTTTTCCGAAAGGTTTTATATATTTTATTACTGAACAAACCAGTTGGCTCATGTGAAACAGATAAAAGCAAATCAAACTCCATTTTAAACATGACCAAATCTCCAGAAGTTAAAAGATGTTCAGGCCCATGTGGTCGGATTGGTAGATGACTGTGATTCAGCATAAACCCTTGGTCATGACATTGTGTGCAAATTCTTGTAGACCCAGCCTCGTTCTCCTCCAGTGTTGGCGTTGGACCTGGTTTTGTTACCAGTTCTCATCCAAATCCATTGGGGGACTAGAACAATTTTACTTTTGTTTCATGGCCAGGAATTGCTTGATTCTGAAAGTCTTGTGAGAAAACATAGTGAGAAACCAATCAGGCCTAAGGCTCATGATGGATGGCAGAGGAAAGAAGGCCCTTTGATTTTTATATTACCTGTTTCATATTTCCCAATTCAAATCTTAACACCTCTTTTAAATAAGTAGCTCCTGATTAAAAGGTGTTTGATTGTATATATGTGTACATACACATATATGTGATTTATGGAATATTAATTCTTAGATTTTTTTTTCCCCCTCTATTAGCTTGAGCAATCTCTGTCTTATAAGGTTTGGAAGTTGTTCTCTTCTTTAGCTGATGAAGTAGACATACATCTTAGTTCATGCTAGTATAACAAATTGCAGGGACTATGTCTTAAAACCTGATGACTAGCTGGGTGTGGTGGTGCACATTTTTTATCTCAGCCATTAGGGAGGCAGAGGCAGGTGGATTTCTAAGTTCGAGGCCAGCGTGGTATACACAATGAGTTCCTGGACAGCCAGGGCTGTGTTGGAAAGACCCTGTCTCAAACAAACAGATTAACAAATCATCATGACTAAAAGTAATTCAGGGTTTATTTTATCCCGTACTTCCATGTAACAGTTCATCACTGAAGAATATTGGGGCAGAAACTCAAGCAGGGTAGGAATTGTGGTACAGAAGCTATGGCTGCTTTTTCTTTATGCTTACTGGCTTGCTTTTCTTGGCTTGTTCAGCTGCTTTTTTTTTTTTTTTTTTTTTTTTTTTTTTGGTTTTTTGAGACAGGGTTTCCCTGTGTAGCTTTGCGCCTTTCCTGGATCTCGCTCTGTAGACCAGGCTGGCCTCAAACTCACAGAGATCTGCCTGCCTCTGCCTCCTGAGTGCTGGGATTAAAGGTGTGCACCACCACCGCCCGGTTCAGCCTGCTTTTTATACAACCCAGGACCACCTGCCAAGGGATGGCACCTCCCACAGTGAGCTGGGCCCTGTCACATCAATCATTAATCAAGTCAATAGCCACAGGTTTGCCTACAGGCAAGTTTATGGAAGCATTTTCTCAAATAAGATTCCTCTTCTTCCAGGCGTTGTGGTGGTTCAAGTCTTTTTAATTCCAGCACTCAGGAGAGACAGAGGCAAGGAGGATCTCTACAAGTTGAAGGCCAGCCTAGTCTACATAGTGAGTTCCAGGCCAGCCAAAGCTACCCTAATGAGACCCTGTTTAAAAAAAAAAAAAAAAAAAAAAAAAAGTCTCTTCTTGGATATGCCTGGATTTGTATCAGGTTGACAAAAACCACCCAGCACAGGCTAGGTGGTTTGAACAAGCATTCATTAAGGTTGGGGACTGGTAAGTTTGAGTTTGAGGTGCTAGCAGATACAGGATCTGGTTTATGGTTATATACTCATAGTGCAGAAAACAGAGAGGAAATTAACTATTATTATTATAATCCTATTCTTGACGACCCTGCCCTCACAGTAAATGTCATATTAGAAGTTAGGATTTCAACACAGAAGTTTTCATTTGGAGCAATATTAGTTAGAAAAGAGTAGATCTGGCTTGGAATATAGCATCAGAATCTATAATAATATTGAGGAATGCTTAAATATGTTTTCTGATGACATTTTACATTGAAAATTTGAGCAATTTCTTGATAAAGAAGTCCAAGGTATTGAGTTCACAGCCGGTTAGAAAGATCATACTGTTCCAATTCCTAACCTTTATATAATTAGTTGTTCCTCTGTACTCCTGGGGGATTAATGTAGGACCCCTTGTCGATACTAAAATCTGAAGATGTTCAATCTCTTACATAAAATGCAATAGGATTTGCATGTGACCTATTACACATCCTTCCATATACATTGTTTTTTCTTTTTGACATGGGATTTTTATGTGTTGCTCAGACTAGTCTTGAACTCCTTGAATTTTCTTGCCTTGGCCACTGAGTGCTGGAATTAAAGGCACACACTAGCATTCTCTTTAAGTATTCTCCAGATTGTCTATATTGTATACAGCATAAGTCATTCTGATTCTGTATTGTTTAGGGGATACCAAGGAAAATGAGTCTAAATTGTTCAAGATGCATTTTAAAAAAATTGTAAATGTTTTCCATTCACAGTTGGTTGAGTACATGTATATACCATTTATATTGTGTTTGTAGAGGTTTTAAAATTTGTCAGTACTGAACAGCTTCCTTAGGTATCAGGTTATATAGGGAGTTCTTGTTTTTTTTTTTTTTGTTTGGTTTTGGTTTTTTTTTTTTGGTTTTTCGAGACAGGGTTTCTCTGTGTAGCTTTGCGCCTTTCCTGGAACTCACTTGGTAGCCCAGGCTGGCCTCGAACTCACAGAGATCCGCCTGGCTCTGCCTCCCGAGTGCTGGGATTAAAGGCGTGCGCCACCACCGCCCGGCCGAGTTCTTGGTTTTGACAGGTTGGTTTGGATAGCAAACCCATATTTTATTTTTATAGTAGGGAGTTTTGTTTTTTAGCTTCAGAATTATTGTTTTCCCAGATATTGTGCTTCGAGGTATTGACTTGAGATGGAAGAAACTAGGGTTTAGGCCAAAGACTCCACTTAGATTTAGGCACCTATCATTTACATGAGTATGTTTCATTGCCCACTGCTCTGTAAATAGCTTGCTTGTTGTTCCTATTGCCCACAGATACATGTGATGTAGATGATACAGGTCTGATGGATACAGAGATGCTCAGGGATGAAAGGACACTTAGTTTTTACTTTTGTTTTGGTTTAGGTTTTTGGAAGCAGGGTTTTTCAGTGTTGCCTTTGCTGCCCTGGAACCAGCTCTGTAGACCAAGCTGGCTTTGAACTCAAGAGATCCACCTGTCTCTGTCTCCTGGGTGCTGACACCACCCAGCTGACAGTTTTAAATCTCGGATGATTGTGTAAATTAAACCATATAAGAATGTTTGAAACTCTAATTCAGAAGCTGGGCTTCATGTTTGGAACATTTTCAGTTATTTCACTGGCATTTTTTTTCTTTAACCCATCATGCATAATTGATAGCAGCATACAGTTGTGGCAGAGAACACAGTGAAATTTGTAATGTGACAATGTGAATAACTAAGACTGTCAAAATATGTCAGCCATGCGCTATAATTGGGCTCATTTCTGCCCTTAAACTAAAGTAGGATGTATAAAAATACTGTTTTCTTCTGCTTGCTCTAGCAAGTCTTGTGTTTTTGTTGCGTTGTCACACGTTGTGCCGCAGCATTGCTAAGCTTTCTAATCAAGATTTGGTAAAATTTGTCTTGCTTATTGAAGCCCATTAAAGTACATTCATTTTGGGGGAAAATGTATCACTTTGCAAATGAATTGAATGGCAAGAAGAAATTCTGAATTGCAATGTAAAAATTGGGATTTTTTTTCTTATAGCTTTTTTGTGTGTGTTTACATATGTGGGTGTATGCATGTATTATGTGCAGATGCACATGTACATGTATGTGAAGACTACAATTTGACATCTGGTGTCTTCCTCAATCTCTCTCCACCTCCCTAATGCTGAGGATTATAGGTGCCTTCTGACATGCCTGTCCTTTTCTGTGGGTGCTAGGGATTAAGCAGGTCCTAATGCTTGCATGCCACATTACTGACTGGGCCATCTCTTCAGCCCTATTTATAACTTTTATAATCAGAACACAGACAATTGTAAGAGGCCCATAGCCCTTATATTTACAAAAAAAGAAAAAAGAAAGAAAGGAAACAACTATCTTGGATATGAGCCATTTAAAATTAGTATATCTTAATTGTACAAGAGGTCTTAATTATGACATTTCTGTACATGCATGTGATATGCTTTGATCATTTTTCTCCCTTCTATTACCTTTTTTTGTCTGCTTTGCCTCTCTTTTCTACTTCTGTGTTCCTAATGGTCCCCCTTTACTCTCATGTCTTGTTTTACTTTTTTAATTAAAAATTCATTTTTTAGGGGTTTTGGTTTGGGTTTTTTGTTGTTGTTTTTGTTTTTTAATTTTTGGAGATCCTCAAACTCTAATGAGTTATGTATTATGTAGTGGAGGCTGGCCTTGCAATGTTTTTCCTGCCTCCACCTCCTGAGTGCTGAATTACAGGTAAGCAAGGCCTGGATCTTATTAATGAACTACAACAATGGCCAGCATGGTGTGATATCCCTGTAGATGCAGTAGCGGCACTCATTTCTTGGCAGTACCCAACAGCTGTCTAATTGGACTTCAGGCCCACTCAACCGGAAGGAAATCGTGTCTGATACTGGAAACCTGGGGCCGGCCAGTGAGGCCATGGACCTTAGAAGAGAGCCTACTACCACCACTTTGTAAACCAGCATAATTTCCCAACAGCATTCTAAATACTTGCCCTTATACCCACATATAAGTGCAGCTTTCACCCCTCATCAATTTCTCTTTGCAACTGATGGAGATCGTTACAGAAAGTGGTCCACAAGTGGTCAAAATGTAGAAAACAAGCGATCATGGAGTGCCCAGCCCTAGTGGATACATCTGTAACACAATTCCTGCACCCAAAACTCAGGGAACATTATAGAAGAGGGGCAGAAAGAGCATAAGAGCCAGTGGACCAGGAAAGGTACTGTGAAATAGTATCTCCTAGAAATGAAAGGGAAGCTACACCCATGATATATCAACAACATGGCTGTCTAAACAAGACCTGAACAATGATAACGTGGAAGGGGGAATTATCATGGGTCCCATCCCTAGACAAAGAACTACAGACAACTAAGGACTGCTGAGAAAGGGGGAATTAGTCTTCCTTAGGGATGAACCCCTAATTGGTTATCCAATACCAAGTTGTGAGCCCTGAAATTATATACATACAAGCAACACTAAACAGACTTGGGGAAATGAGAGGAGTTGGAGAGAAAAGAGGGAATGGGGGAAATGATGTAGTTATATTTTAATTAGAAAAAAAGTAAAACAGACTTTTGTTCATAAAGACTGGTGGCATGTGGAGGGCATGCACAGATCAAAGCCAGATGGGGTCTCAGCCCTGAGAGAGAAAGTGGACTCAAGACCTCATCCCTAACCCAGAAGCTATCTCCAATTGATAACTACTCACAAAAGAAAATTTAGTTTTTTCCAACAGTCTCACTGGTGATACAAGCCACTCTCGAAGACAGACCCCATGCCCAGAAGTAGATGGCCGATACAAAATGAACTCAGAGGCATTTTTGGAGGTTCCTTGCCTCAATGTTTTGTCTGGGCAATGTTTTTATTTTATTAATTAATTTATTTTTCCTTATAGGTCTTTTGCCTATATATTATGGTTTCTGGTGTTGTGTCTTTATGGGATTTCTGTATGTGTGAACATGTATGTCTCTGCACTATATATGTGTTTCTTGTGCTTTTTCTTTGGCTCTTCTATTTTTATTTTATCTTTACTATTTTTTTAGATGCTTGTTTGTATTCTGAGGGGGGGCAGAGAGAGAGAGAGAGTGTGTGATTTGGGAGAGTGTGAATTGAGTTAGGATAGGGGAAACTGAAACAATATATTGTATAAATATTCTATTTTCAATTGAAAATATCTTAAAATGCTCAGCACAAGACTTGGAGACAAAGACTAACACATACATTTCTTGTATTCAAACATCCCAATGATTACATTTTGTAAATTAATTGTTAATTTAAAATGTAGGTGAAAATCTTATCCAAATGAACTCTGGTTTTGGCCCAGTCTCATTTTCTTTTGATTATTATTTAGTGTTGGTACTATTGTGATTTACATTAGTTGTACTGTCACTTGCTTTCAGAAAAAATCTTGAAGCCAAGCCATGGTGGCACATGCCTTTAATCCCAGCACTCGGGAGACAAAGGCAGGCGGATCTCTGTGAGTTCAAGGCTAGCCTGGTCTACAAAGTGAGGTCCTGACAGCCAGGATTGTTACACAGAGAAACCCTGTCGTGAAAAACCAAATACACACACACACATACACACACACACACACACACACACACACACACACACACACACACACGTATGTATATAAATTCTTATTTAGAAAAGACATACAATCTGTGGGAAAACTAATAAACATTACTCAAAAGAATATGAGTAGCCACTCATACAACTTCATTAATCATTAATGACTATAAGTCAAAACTGGTGTGATAGTCCCACATACCTTCCAGAGTGGCCACAGTGAAAAAACCAAGTGTTATTGAGTGTGTGAATCAACTATTCTTATCCATTGCTGGTAGAAGAATAAATAAATCAGTATAATGACTAAAAAATTATTTGACATGTTTAAAGCTGAATCTGCATACACTTTCATTTCAATTCCTGTATAGCCAACTCAAATGTGTAGACAGGTTTCTCAGGAATTTTTTTTTTTTTTACTCAAATTATTTAATGAGTAATTTTTCATCTCGAATGGTTAGCAGTATGTATGCAAAGATCACTCAGTTCTCTGTTGCTTGCTTAGCTTTTTCTTGAAATCTAACATGTATATAGAAAAGCTTATAAATCTTAAAGCTTGGCCTATTGGATTGTCAGAGTGCATAGGTCATGAACTCAGCACTGATATGAAGAAGTGGAAGGCAACCAGCAACCCAGAAACTCCTTTTTTGCCCCCTTTCAGTACTAAATTCTGTCTGCCCTAGCAAGCAAGGGTTACATTCTCCTTATCTCTGGCACTGGCCCTTAGTTTTCTCTGGTCTTCTATAGGTCATATACTAATCTTTGTCTGGCTTCTGGTGCTCAACAGTGTGATGGTGAGATGCATCTGTGTTGCTGCATGCAGATGAAGTTTGCTTATTTTCACTGCTATAGGCTATTGTGTGATCATGTCACAACCAATTTACATGTGGTACTATTGGGGGGTCATTTGGGTAATTGTCAGTATTTGGCTGTTATAAGTTATTTTTCTCTCTTGGTAATTTGTTTCCATTTTCTATTACTCAGTTTAATTATTAAATATGTTTCTCACTGTTTTGTATGTCTTCAATTTTCTAGATAGATTATAGAGTATTTAAAGACAGCTTTTGTCTTTTGTTGTTTTGTGTAACAATGTCTTATACAAACTAGTTTTTGTCTATATTTTATTTTGTACTGTATTCTTAAATAGTGTAAATCTAAGGGTTCTTAAGTTTAGGTTCTCTATTTAAATAGGGTTCTCTATTTCCTTGTTCCCTAGATATAACAAATTTTCAACTTAAAAGAAAGAAAGAAAAAGCACCAAGATGGGTGAAAAGAAACCAGAGCCTTTGGACTTTGTGAAAGATTTCCAGGAATACCTGACCCAGCAGACGCATCATGTGAACATGATTTCGGGATCGGTCAGTGGGGACAAAGAAGCAGAGCCTCTTCAGGGAGGTAGACTTATTTTACTACTACTGAAAAGTTCGCCTTTGTAAATGTGTTCTTGTTCATGCAGAGCTCTCCATTCATGTGCACCACTATCCACTAGCGTGGAGCAATCTCTTCTTTTTCTAGAAAGACACGGGCATTTTCTCACTTCTTTAACATGCAGAGTTTTGCTATGGGACAATGATTTAATGTAGTGTAGAGAACTATTATATAGTCTTGTTGAAAGATTAGGGCTTCTAAATCCCTTGTCTGTCCTTCATGTTCTGTTAGCTGACAGTTGATTCAAAGAACCCAGAGAATTTGTTCACAGAATTTGCCCATCAAGCAACATAGGTTAGACCTGAGCCCCAACTAGAGATTTTTTTCTCTGTAAGTGAAAGAAGGCTGTCCACATTTACCTGTTTAAGAAGAGAAACTAAATTAGATGAAGCAAAGATTTGGTGAGCCTGTTAGAGGTAAAGTTTCTCTAGCTTGTGGATCACATACACTGTTCTTAACCTATTTCAGGGTCAGCAGAGTACCACCCATGGACCTCCTATAACTGCTTTCCTATGGCTTTGTATCATTAGAAATGATTGGAAAAAAATACAAAAAGAATAACACATGAAAATTATATGACATTGTATTTCATTGTTCATAATCAAGTTTTCTTGGAACACATACATGCTCACTTCTTTACATGTTTCTACCTTGTTTGTGCTGCTGGGGATCAACATCTGCTGCATACATTAGGCAGGTGCTATACAGTGAGGTACAGTCAATCATCCCCAACTTGCTTATTTTCTATAGCGGCTTTTACGGGACAGCAGCAGGGGTGGGGTGTTGGAACAAAGCCATCTGGCTTTAAGTGTTTGCCATCCCAGCCCTGGAGAAAACATTTGCTGGTCTCTGACCTAGATCTTGTAAGCCATGAAGACGCAGGGACTGGCAACAGTGATCAGGTGTCACCTCCAGAAATTTTGTTAGAAACATAAGCACCAGGTCCTACCCTGGGTCTAGTGATTCAAGTTTATTTTATTAAGATCTCCCAAGTAATTGATGCAGACATCAAAATGTGAGCATCAGGGTCTTAAGAAAACTGTGGGAGAATGGGAGACCACAAGCCTGAACTCTTCAGTTGATTCCTTTTGGACTAATTTCCTGGACTTGAAAGGCAGAAGAAAAGGAATAGTATTTGAACTGAGCATGTGAGGACTGTGCCTCTTGGCGTTGAGCTAAAGTCCTGTTCCCATGAAGAAGAAGGAATACAAATTTTGCTTCTTAATACTAATGTGAACAGATTCCAGGAGTGGGATTCAAGAAACCAGGGTATAGTATACCCCAACATGTGTAGTTCCTAATTACAAGTACGTGCTCCTTCCACTTCTCTATACAAAGTTTGTCTGTTCATATGCAATGTAAACACTGAAACATTTCAGTTCTGAAATTCTTATAGTCCTTACATTCAGAGCTGTCAGATACCTTGTTTTCCTTGATGTGCTTAATTAGAATTTTAAGATCTTAAATGTAACTCAAAACCTCGAACACAAATGACTCTAACAGGGTATACAATAATTATTTTTAGACAAAAAGAAATTTAGTAATTTAGAGCTGTAACAACTGCTAATTAAAATTGTTACCATGGCCAGTATCAAACACCTGTGTGTGACTGTGACCTTAAGGAATCTCTTCATTCCTCTCTGTTTTATCTGCTTTCTACAAAAGCATGTTATTAAGAGTTGATAAAATTTATATGTAAGTAATTTGAAGTCCTCTTTAAAGGTTCTTAGAATATAGTTTGTATTTTTGTAGAAAATTTGTCCCAGTTCAAGAAGTCTGAATTGTTTTGTGAATTAAATTCTTGGGAAGCAAGCTATCAGTTTGTGGAAGATCTTCAACCCCTTGAGTAAAATGCTGAACTGAGTTGATTCTGAGGTGCCTGATTTCTTTTGCTTGTGTTTATAGCTGGAACAGATGGTGATCAGAATGGACTCGATCACCCATCTGTTGAAGTTTCCCTGGATGAAAACTCAGGAATGTTAGTAGACGGGTTTGAAAGGACCTTTGATGGGAAGCTCAAGTGTCGCTACTGCAACTATGCCAGCAAAGGGACGGCCCGGCTCATTGAGCACATCAGGATCCACACAGGTAATGGAGAAACAGCTGGAGAGGGGCCGTGTCCTGCAAGTCCACGTAGTGCTGATTGTTCAAAGCAAGTTTGATGAAGGTTTGTTGGGTACTAACTCCATTTTTTACAAAACTGGCTTAAAGGCATACAAATACTGGAAACAGGCTCATTGGAGAGCTTGATCCTCCATTTTCATGCTTGATCTACACAATCTTGCATTGTCTTCCTATTCTAGGGTGGGAGAGGTTATTACTAGGGTTAATGTTTTGTCTTTTTCTTCACAAGAATGTTTAAATTCTAGAAAAGAGAAAGGCTTCTGTACAGTTGCAGAGTATACTTGCTAAGCCCATGTCTCTCTAGCCACTCTTTGGAGAAATCTTCCTAACTATTCCTTACCCTCACCCAAG
The DNA here is from genome assembly GCF_007827085.1 of Peromyscus californicus insignis. Taxonomy (NCBI): domain Eukaryota; kingdom Metazoa; phylum Chordata; class Mammalia; order Rodentia; family Cricetidae; genus Peromyscus; species Peromyscus californicus. Next base: position 71,989,847 of record NW_026294562.1, read on the forward strand.
CCCAGGTATTTTTCCTGTGTGCTCCCTAGCAGTCTGTGCTCGTTTATTACATGGTGGCCTGGAAAGCTTCCTGAGGACATCCAAAGGCCGTCTTTGCGCCCCCAGAGCTAGCAGGGAATTTGGAATGTGGTAGGAGCTCTGTCCTTGTCAATTGACTCTCAGTTTCACATGCTAAATGATAGTTTTACATATTTGGAGAGTTTGGACTTTAAATACAATTGGTCCTTGTCTTAGAGTTTCTACTGCTGTGATGAAACACCATGACCAAAAAGCAAGTTGAGGAATTTATTTGGCTTACACTTCAGAATTGTTCATCATTGAAGAAAGTTAGGACAGGAACTCAAACAGGTCAGGGTCCTGGAGGCAGGAGCTGATGCAGAGGCCATGGAAGGGTGCTGCTTACTGGCTTGCTTCCCCTGGCTTACTCAGCCTGCTTTCTTATAGAAACAAAGGACCACCAGCCCAGGGATTGCACCACCCACCATGGGCTGGGCCCCTCCACATTGATCACTAATTGAGAAAATATCTTCCAGATGGATGCCATGGAGGTATTTCCTCAGCTGAGGCTCTTTCCTCTGATGACTCTAGCTTGTGTCAAGTTGACATACAAACACAGCCAGTACAACTGACCCCTTGTCAACTTGACACACAAACACATCACTATTAAGCCACAACCCTTTCTTTCTTATTCATCCCCAAGATCCCACATTAAAATCATAAATAAACTTTAAAAGTTCCACAGTCTTTACAAATTCAAACACATTACATTTCCAGCCTCTTTAGAATATCCAATCTCTTTTAAAAGTTCAAGTCTTTCAGCTGTGGGCTCCTTTAAAAATCAAAATTAAATTAGATACCTTCTTCAAGAGGGAAGAACCAGGGCATTGTCACAGTCTGAATGAAGCAAAACCAAACTCCAACAATATAAATAACTCAATGTCCAATTATCTGGGATTCACTGTGATCTTCTGGACTCCTGCAAAGGGCTTGGGTCACTTCTCTGGCTCTGCCCTTTGCAGCACATATGGCCTGTCTTCTAGGCTTTAGCTGGCTCCACTCCGCTGCTGCTGCTGTTCTTGGTGATCATGCTATGGTACTGGCATCTCCAAAATGCTGAGGTCTTCTGCTGCAACCGGGCTGCACTTTCATCAACAGCCTCTCATAGGCTCTCCTTAGGGTGCCAAGCCTCATCTCCTTTTTATGACCCCTTCAGTCCTAGGCCTTCAACTGCCACTGAGGCCTCACCAACGACCTCTCCTGGCCGCTCATATTGCCAAAGCCTCAGCTGCTCTCCATGACTCCTTCATGCCTTCAAAACTAGTACCACCTGGGTGACTTAGACATTACCAAGTCTGGCTGCCACCACGAGGTACAACTTTAGCTGCCTCTGAAACACTGCTTCTCTGTGCTCTCAGGAAACACTTCCAGATTTCACCTCAGTGATGCTGGTCTCCTCTTAATCACCACTAATTTCTTAGCTCTGGCATCAATTGTCCCAATAATGTAAAGGTTTCACTTTAGTAATTCTGGTATCTTGTTAATCACAGCTGATTCTTTAGCCCCAGCTAACCAGAACCACAGAATCTTAAAATAGCAAACAGCCCTGGTAGAGTCTTTAATCTTCCCTCTGAAATTTCACAAGCCAGGTCTCAATCTTCTGCACTCCTCTCAACATTTTTTTTTCTCATGTGGGAGGTTTATTGGGGTGGGGGGGGGTGAGAGCAGAAGGAAAGAGAGAGAGGGTGGGTGAGAAGGGCTACCTTTAAAATGGGGATATAGCACATGTGCATAGGAAGAGTGCTCTACTTAATGGCTGCAGCAGCTACAGTGGCACATCTTGGCTGTTGCTGATGACATGTCCTACTAGGTCCCTAAGAGCAGGCCAGTGTAAATGCCTGAATGCTAACAATCCTCTCTTTTGTTTAGTATAAAAAGGTGAGGAAATAGGAAGGGGTAGCTGGTGAGGTGGGAATGGAGGGCACCGTGTTCTCTAGACTGCTTCCTGAAGTCTGGGGGCATTGGCATCTTGAGGGGATCTGAGAAGGATGGGATGCTGGCCAAGTCCTGGTATAGCTGGCTGTTTCACTGCTGTCCAGGCTCAGTGAATGCAGATTTTGAGAGGACCTGACAAGATATTGTCAGAGCAGAAGATACAGTTAAGTTTGGGGAGGAAATTTTTTCTTAGGTCCCAGTAATTAAGGGAGTGGAGTCCCAAGACCAGGGGAAGGTAGGTGAGATCCCACCCTCAGGAACAGGCAGTAGGTGGATAAACTTAGGCTGTTGATTGACAGTACTTATCTGGAGTCCATTTGATAACCTGTCTGAGGTGGATTCAAGTTGACTCCCTGGAGCTTACAAGAATTTTTTGAGTTTACAAAAAGAGGTAAGTTTTAGACACATTAGCATTCCCACTGTTTGTAATCTGTACTGAAATCCACATTGTATAAAAGGCAGTAGACTCATGCCTTTGAGTCATAGGGGACCCCAAAATGATTCTGGTTCAAAGCATTAACTCTTTCCTCTATCCATGTATATAGATGTATATAGATTAGACAGATGTTTTTAGCACAGGTGAGAAGCACTTTTAAATCTATACTTAGAAAACAATCAAAGAGAATTTAAAATCTTTAGTTTGTGTCTGATAATAGTAGTGGTACTCTGCCAGAGCTAGATTAATAGCTTATCAGAATTTCCTTGATTAATGTTAAGACTATTAACTTTGGAGTCTTAATATAACAGTAGTATAGCAAAACATTTCATTTTTTTATACACCTTAAATCACTTTCTTTTTATCACCACTTAAGCTTTTTCATTCTCAGACATTTATAGCTTGCATTTACACACCTTAAAACACCTTCTTAGACCCTAAAATATTTCTTAGATTCTCAACTTAAGCTTTCATATCTTCACAGAAACACTATACCTTAAAACACCTCCTTTCTATTTAATTCACCAGGAGATACAGGCGGTTGATTACTGAGAGCAGTCATTATAAAGCAAGTTCCTTTCAATAAAGGAATGGCAAAAAGTTACACTGAAATCTGTTCTGTGAGTTTGTCTCTTCTGAGTCTGGTATCAAGGTAAACTGTGTCTAGACTTAGTAGTAGCTTTAGGAGAGAGAGGCCTGTGGCCTGAATTTTACACACACGGAGAACTGAGAAGGCAGCTGAAGCCTTGGCTGCTGCTGTTAAACTGACAAAGCTACTAGCCTAGTTGTCAAACACCATCAGAGTTCTGAGAAGGATAACTTTTACTTGAGTAAGCAGAAGTGTAAACCAATAGACCAAATCTATTAGAAATGACAGAGACTTACTGGCTACCTCCACATCTACCCCAGGTTCCTCCGTGGTCGTTGGGGCAGAGGTCTCAGGGTAGCATCAGTCTTCGGCTGCCAGGATCTAGAAGATCTGACAGACTTTCCTGTGGAGTAGGAATGTTGGGAGGACCAGCCTACCTAGTCTAGGCAAAGTGGGGCAGTTGATCCCTCAATGTCCTGATTGTCCACAGTCTAGACAGGGTCTTGGCAACAGTTGAGGTGAAAGGCAGTTTTTTGTTTTTTGTTTTTTTTTGCCTAGTGGCCAGGCATTTGCCACATTTAAAGCAAGCTCCAGGTGGAGGTTCTTCTGTGCCCATCCATCTTCTTTGGAGGAGATAGCAGTGCTGCCAGGAGCTGGCATGTCTCTCTATCATGAAAAGCTTTTTTATTAAACATTTTTAAATGCCGTATTCTCAGACATCTAAAGCATTTGAGGACTGTCTATCTAATAGGCATATCTGAATAGACAAACTTTGTTTCTAGTTACTTATGTTAAGCTTAACTTTGAAAACACAGGAGACTAAGTAAGACTTATTCCTGTAATTATATTAGTATTTAGCATGACTATAATTAAAGAATTTGGTCATTTATAAGATGACTATTAACTTATGTTCCTTAACAGTCTACAATTCATTAGCAGCTTTCATAAGACTAGGACTTTACATTCCATTCCTGTTAATTAAGGTGGCTGACCATTAACTTGCATTTCTTAATTATCCTTAACAGTTTACAATAAGTTAATAGCTTTTATATGAATAGGATTTTACATTCCATTTTCCATCCCTGTTAGATTTAGCCTTAAAAATAACTAATTTTGAATTGGGGCTCTTTTACTATCAAAATAAAACTTTTTAATCATAGATAGTGGGTTCAGTAAAGAAACCTAAATAGCCATTCCATGGAGTGAAAATGGAACAAGTTTGTTCCAAACTGCTAAGGCTGTCTCCTGAGAAAGCAAGGAAAATTGACAGGGGATAGATCCCCAGGACCAAAATGGGAACAGGAGAAAAGGGGGCCTGTGAGCAGGGACTGAGGGAGCCCAGAGGCCAGCATTGCCCTTGACATGCCATGGGGGCCCCTGCCCAAATGCCCAGCCCTGGGAAAAGGACCCTCTAGGGGGACCAGAAACTCCATTGTAGAACATATATCTTACTTATCAAATATGTGTTGCCGCTTGTCTAAATTTTCTAGAAGCTTGGTGTTGAACACTTGGCAAAGACATGAGTACTTAGGTGCAAATCTCTAAGTCAGCTTTTGTTAATCTGAATAGATCTTTATAATCTTAAAATTTTAACACGATAGAGTATATTTTAAACCAGAGTTGAATCACATATACAGTATGTTGTAACAAATAACTTTATATTTCTATCATCATTCAAAAGTCCATACCAATATTTGAGACTTGTTGCTTCCTTCGTCTCAAAGGAGACACAATGAACAGAGAGCTCATTAGGACTAAGAAGTGTCACATGATATGTACTGTCTAACCGTAGTAAAGATGGTTGCCAGCCACATGGCTGCTTATATCATGATGTCACCAGCCAAGATGGAGGAGAGCCACATGGTTACTGTTTAAAACATGTTTTCCTCAACAGTAGTTACATGCACATATATGCAGAGTTGAATCCAAGTTACATACATATACATGTAGAGTTAAATCCAGCTTACATTCACATATATATAGAGTTAAATCCAGGTCATATATGTGTACACACACACACACACACACACACACACACACACACACATCTTAAACAGGAGTTGAATCACATATATATACACCCATGTATAGAATTTTAATTATAAGCCTTTTGTTGTAAGCTTAAAGCCAAATTTTGTTACAAATTATATATTTTAAACCATACCCAATGAGTAATTTACAAATCCTGAGATAAGAGTTTACAGCATAATCTTAAGATACTATTTTATTGTGTGTGTGAGAGCAGAGTGAAAAGAAATCAGAGATCAAAGATTTTTAGGAGTGGGGAAGTAGAGCCTTAGAGGTTAGGGACTTTGGAAGTATAAGAGCAAGTTTAGGTGTAAGATTTTGGGGATCATTTGTGGCAGTAGCAATTAACAATTCCTGAGAATTTGGAAATCAAGTTCGCCAATTTTGGCCATTGATTCATGCTGAGGCCAAGATGTTGTAATAAAGTCTGAGTTCATCGAGGAAGAGAGAGAGGGTTGCAGAGTGGAACACTGAGACTGTGTTCCAAGGGGAGGCTGAGAGTCGAAGTGAGCTGCAGGACTGTGGTAGGAAACAGATAGCACAGTGGTTCTGCAGTCTGGCTGCAAGGTGAGAACAGGAAGGAGCAGAAGAGAAGGGAGGTGTTTACGTAGGTCAGCAGGCTGCAAGAGCCAGAGTCACATGGAGAACACAGCAGGCTAGTGCTTAAACTGTGGGTCTCTCAGGCTGCTGGGAGAGGGGAATGAGCAGAAGAGAAGTCCACATGGTTACAGTAGGCTGCAGAAGCCAGACAAGCACACATGTCCACATAGGAAGAATCAGACTCTAATATTTGGAAACATGTTAGTCACAGACAAATGTAGTACAGTAAGTACATACCTTACTGAAGGTTAGATCAGCAGATACTGCAGGGAAGAACCGGTGTGTGCTGAGCAAGACGAAGCTGGCCTCTCTGACTCCCATGTTGCAGCAAACAGACAGGACATTTATGAAGTTTAGAGAGGGAGAGCAGACAGAAACAAGCAGTCTTGGAGCAAAGACAAAGAAAGAAAGTGGAGAATTCTTTCTTGGTTCCCTGGCAGCTTGGTCCAAGATATACTGAGGCCAGATTTGATTTGAAAGGAGTGGTCAGTGGGTCTCCAAAAGACATCCCAATTGGTGCGAGGAGGTGTGTATGACAGTTCCCAAAGGTGAGGCAGAGAGAAGTTCAAAACCTGAGAGCCAGAGGTGTCCCCAGGACTCAGAGGAGGGCCAAACAGAGCAGGCACAGGCTATTCAGTATGGTGTCATACAAGAATGGGGCTAAGAGCTCCGAGCCTGAGAGACATGGTCACCTAGTACCAGGACTTCGAGAAAAGCCAGAAGGGGAGGAGAGGACTGAAGCCTCACATCTAGGGGAATGGTCAGAGGCAGGTGACACCGCCAGAGACTCATTGCCAGTATTGAGTGGAGGCAAAGCTGTGGGTGAACGAGAAAGCAGGTCTGTTGTAGGTGGAAGAGAGTGGATCTATTGCAGATTGATAGGGTCCCAGCATGGCCATATTAAATGCCAGGAGAGCCTGTTGTCTCGGCACCAATGAAAGGATAAATAAAAAGAAAGCGAGGCGATAGTGGGTACCTTTCGGCAGGCCCTGCCAAGGTATGCCACTAAGCAAACACACCACTCCCAACAGAGTTAGTGCACGAGGTTTATTGGGGGAGGGGGAGAGCATCAGTGTGAAAGGCCAAGTAGGAGTGGGGGCTTGACAGAGGCAAACAGACAAGAGGAAGAGAAGCAAGAGAGAAAAGAAGAGGCAGGAGAGGAAAGGAGAGACATGGAGAAAGAGGCAAAAGAAATGGGAGACAAGAGGTAAAAAGAGAGTAAGCTGTGCCTGATGGCTTTTAAAGGGTGTGCATGTCGCACAGCTGACAGTGGAAAGGCACCTGGTGACAGGTAGTGACGGAACTGCTTTGGCGACAGAGGCGGGCTGCTGCTGATTCTGCTGCAGTGGCAGAAACTAACATTCCTCTCTTTTGCTTATTATAAGAAGGTGAGGAAGTAGGCTTGGGTGATATATTGGAATTCTTTAATGAAAGAAGCAGAGTATAAGACCCCAGTTTGTTTGTTTGGTTGGTTTTCTGTTTGAGAGAGTTCACTTAATGAAAAGGGGACATGTATCTTGACCAGGCCATCCACCCTGGCAACCTCCCACAAAGGGAGAACTGTGGCCAGGTTAGGCTGGCTAGAGAGAGGTAAAGGGGGGTCCCACAACAGTAGGAGTGAGTAACAGGGGGACTGTAGGCTGCTGGTGGAGTGAAAGTGGGTGCCAGAGTGGGATGGTTAGAGCGAATCATTGCTGGAGAGGAGGGAGAGGAGACTGAAGGAGCTGGCAGAGGAGGAGTTGTGCATTGAGGTTGGTAAGGTGGAGGCTCGTTAGCAGGGTCAAGAGTGGTGGAGGCTCGTTAGCAGGGTCAAGAGTGGTGGAGGCTCCTCTATTTCAGGCCTCAGAGCTAGTAGTAGTTGAGTGGGGGAAGAGAAAGAACAGAGTGAGGGCTTGGCGTGAAGATGAGAGAAAGCTTGGACACAGGGTACCCCCTGCCATCTACCTGATTACTGGCAGAAGTTGCAAAGTCTAGGATGCTGGTAGGTGGCCATCTGAATTGATTATCTGAGGGGTATTGGGGCCAGATTTGACTGAAAGGCGGATAAGTTTAAAAGCCCTTAAGTCAGGTGCTAGGTGTCTGAGGTTTTCCAAAAGGTATCCAGGGGGAGCTTGGAGGTATGGTGGAGGATGAAGTTCCCATGAGTGAGGTAGAGGAAGAAGATCCAAAGCCTGAATGTCCTGGCATCCCAGGGATCCAGAGAGGATTGGATTGAGTGGGCACGAGCTGTCCAGTGAGTCATCATGTACTGAGCAGGGGCCAAGGGCTAAGAGTCCAAGTGAGACTGTGGCTGGGGGTCCCTCCACCTCCAAGAATATCAGAGGGGTGCTAGAAACTCAACAGTCTCTTCCCCAGATCCAGGGAAGTGTTTATGCTGACCAGGAGAAGGGGGACTTACCAGTTGTTGCTGGTGTTGGGTGAAGTGCTCAGTGATGGGTTAATTGGAAAATGTAGGTAGACTGGTATGTCTCAGATTGCCGGTGGGCAGGAGGAGCCATCAGGAGGACCTGCCAGAGTCACAGCACCAATGGAGTAGTTTAATGGCAGAAGGTGACATTGGAGCCATGGGGCACCACAAAGTCACAGCATGCAACAGAGCTCATGTGGGAAGTTTATTGGGGGGAGGTGCAGAGGCAGCCTCTGAGTGAGAGCAGAAGGAAAGAGAGAGCTGCTCCCAACATTCTTATCTTCCAAGCTCCTACAAACCATCCCACTGAGGTTTCAGCACTCAGTGGCTTTTCTAGCCCTAAGTTCCAAAGTCCTTCCATAATCCTTCCCCAAACATGCTCAGGTTTGTTATAGCACTACCCCACTATGCTGGTATGAATTTGTCTTAGGGTTTCTATTGCCGCAATGAAACATCATGACCAAAAAGCAAGTTGGGGAGGAAAGAGTTTATTTGGCTTACCCTTCAGCATTGCTGTTCATCACTGAAGGAAGTCAGGACAGGAACTCAAACAAGGCAGGATCCCAGAAGCAGGAGCTGATGTAGAGGCCATGGAGGGGTGTTGCTTACTGGCTTGCTTCCCCTGGTTTGCTCAGCCTGCTTTCTTACAGAACCCAGGACCACTAGCCCAGGGATGGTACCACCCACCATGGGCTGGGCCCTCCCCCATTGATCACTAAATGAGAAAATGAATTACAGCTGGATCTTATAGAGGCATTTCCTCAACTGAGGCTCCTTCCACTTTGATGACTCTAGCTTGTGTCAAGTTGACACAAAACCAGCGAGTACAACACTTCTGTCTTAGGGTTTCAATTGCTGTGAAGAGACATCATGACCACGGCAAAACTCTTACAAGGAAAACATTTTATTGAGGTGGCTCACTTACAGTTTCAGAGGTTCAGTCCATTATCATCATGGCAGGGAGCATTGCAGCATGTGGTGCTTGGTACATCTTGATCAGAAGGCAACAGGAAGTGGGCTTCGACACTGGGTGGTATCTTGAGCATATATGAGACCTCAGAGCCCACCCCACAATGACACACTTCCCCCAACAAGGCCACACCTACTCCAACAAAGCCACACCTCCTAATAGTGCCACTCCCTATAAGATTGTGGAGGCCAGTTACGTTCAAGCTACCACAGTCCTGAACTAGAAGACTAGGAAAGTGGAGTAGGAGTCCTGGCAATTTTAAAAGGTATATCCCATAAGTCATGTAAGTTAACATAAAGACTTCTTTTAAAGGAGGCGGGGTTGCTGTTTTTTTTTTCTCCTTGAGGAAAAAAAGTATGCATAGATCTGTGAACATAAACTTTGAAACATACTGTTGATAAAATCTTTATTATGTGGGGAATATTTCTTTTTTTCCAAGTGCCAGCTGAAACTGTAATGGTTTTCATAGTAAATAGAATCTATGTTGTCACAAGTTGTTGCTAATGAATTCTTAAGCCTTATTTCAGTTCTTAGGTTTCTTTATAGATTTTACTAACCTATTATACAATTATGAATTTCTGAAAAGCATTTTATTTTTTGTATCAATTCCCATATCCGATGGACAAACATAAAATGTCTTATAAATGAGCTACTCTTGCAGTTTCTCCCATTTCTCTCTTGAACAGGTGAGAAACCTCACAGGTGTCATTTATGTCCATTTGCATCTGCTTATGAGCGCCATCTGGAAGCCCACATGCGTTCACATACTGGGGAAAAACCATACAAATGTGAATTGTGTTCCTTCCGCTGCAGTGACCGAAGTAACCTGTCCCACCATCGAAGGCGCAAACATAAAATGGTACCAATTAAAGGTACCAGGTCTTCCTTAAGCAGTAAGAAAATGTGGGGGGTTTTACAGAAGAAGACAAGCAATCTGGGATATAGCAGAAGAGCACTAATCAACTTAAGTCCACCTTCCATGGTGGTCCAGAAACCAGACTACCTTAATGATTTTACCCACGAAATCCCAAATATTCAGACTGACTCCTATGAAACTTTGGCGAAAACTACACCAACTGGTGGCCTGCCAAGGGACCCCCAAGAACTCATGGTTGACAACCCTTTGAATCAGCTCTCTACTTTAGCAGGACAGTTGTCCAGCTTGCCACCGGAAAACCAAAACCCTGCCTCCCCTGATGTAGTTCCCTGCCCTGATGAAAAGCCTTTCATGATTCAGCAGCCCTCTGCCCAAGCAGTCGTCTCTGCTGTGTCAGCAAGTATTCCTCAGAGCTCCTCCCCCACCAGCCCAGAGCCTCGGCCATCGCACAGTCAGAGGAACTACAGTCCAGTGGCAGGGCCGAGCAGTGAACCAAGTGCCCACACCAGTACCCCCAGCATAGGAAACAGCCAGCCAAGCACTCCAGCTCCAACCCTGCCGGTCCAGGATCCTCAGCTTCTACACCACTGCCAGCACTGTGATATGTACTTTGCAGACAATATCCTTTACACTATTCACATGGGATGCCATGGGTATGAAAACCCTTTTCAGTGTAATATATGTGGATGCAAATGTAAAAACAAGTATGATTTTGCCTGTCATTTTGCAAGAGGGCAACATAACCAGCACTGAACACAATCAACATTGTTCTCACTTGGTTTGGCCTTTGGGGGTTTTGTAGTTTGGTCTTTAGTTTTGATCATCCCTAATACAGTATCTGTTAATTTAAAATTTATATATTCTATTCATAAAATAGTAATTTGATAGTGAAAAGGGGTTTTGTTAACTTTTCATAAAAGTCTGGTCAGGGTTATTTATGCATTAGATAGTTAGATGCATTGATATCTTTTTCATTTAGACATGTAAGAGTTGAAGTACAGTTGGAATCTTACCAGGTGTTCAGTTTCCTACACTTGTCCATAGGACTCCCAGGGTTATCTGTACTCTTGATAAATATATATATACTACAGCTAAATAGTCTTTCTGCCATATTTCAAAATGGCACAATAAACTTCTCGTAAAACCTTTTACAACATTTCAGTGTTTATAGAGAAACTGCCTTTAGATTTGCTCTTAATTAAAATGCTATTTTCATTCACTTAAGTTGAATTTGTTTCATTTCAACCAAAAACAGTACAGTTATTTCAGTGTAATAAATCTTTCTCTTCAAGGGGAAATATAAAACAATTCTTTTCAAATTTAAATTATAAAAATGCAAGTCCTGGAAGTTGAAATTTGGGGCTAAGTTGAAAATTGTGTTTGATATTGGAGATATCTGTTCATTTAATGTCTAGTTTAAACATGTTAATTTTTCATTGTTTTTATATATATTTTTAACTATTGTTTTAAAGCCACAGGTAAATATATCAGAGTGCTAGATGCCTTTTCAATCTGAATCTTCCACTGAAATTCTGCACTCAGCTATTATTGGTGTCAGGTAAGACTGACACCCACACTGATAATCTTATTCTTCCTAGTCTTTGATGACCAAAGAGGAAGTGGGGTTCATCCGTCTTATAAAGATGCTTCAAAACTATCTCCAAAGTTTCTTTTCTGCCTTCTGCCCATAATTTCCAAGAAAGGTGGGTATAGAAACACAGAACAATGTGATGAGGAAGAAATGGCTATGAAAATGAGAACATGCCTAAACAGATCCTACTTTCAAGTCTCTGCGGCGTAGGCCATGTAAGGTTACAGTGGGACCGTCACCACAGTGGGAAAGGATAAAAAATTAACACAAAGCACATTTAAATGTGACATTTAATTTGTTGATAATTAGAGGTTCGTTTGACATAGGAAGCTGTTGTTTTTGTATTGTGTAATGAGCTTACTCTGAGGAGGACCTGGCAGAACAATAAAACACTGTCGCTTCCTCTTGGTTTCTGTGCACTTTGCAAGATTTTCATTTTTAATTTGGTTAATATTTTAAAAATATTCCTAATTGGCTTCTTAAAGAAATATCCTGTCAAGTATTTATTAACCAAAAATGCCTCTTACAGTAAATAAGAGGGAAATTGATGGTGTCTACCCATTAAGCCCCAAGTGCCCTGTTAAGGGATCTGTGCCCTCCCTCCCAGCACTCGAAAGCCATTCAGAGGGTGCCTGTGCTTGCTTTACCAGTGTTGGCTCATCCCGACTGCACTGTTAAAGAATAGCACGGAAGACACTTTCTCTTGTGACCCTAACTTTCTAGAAAGTGAGTTTGGTCTGTTGCTTAAATCACTCACTGGTTAGATTAGTTTTAGTGCAACACTTTCTAAATACATAACTTGACTGTAGTGATTATCAGCTGCCAGGAGACAGGTTGTTGTTTGGAAACTTTGCTATTTTTAAAGTTTGATCCAACTAAAAGCAATACCCCCAAATAGACAATGAAAGCTTCCCTGAGAGAGGAAGAAGCCCAGTGTGGTGCTGTGTACCTGTAGTCCCAGCTGCATGGGAAGATGCAGCAGGAAGATGGCTAGAGCACAGAGTTCCCTGCCAGGCTGGGCATCCCTGCAGTCTCAGAAGCCAAATGCTCACCTTAAAGCCAGCTTTATCATCTTTACACTCTGGGCCAAACAGTGACATATGCATCCTGTTTTCCTAACAACTAAAGATGAATGTGTTGAAAGTACATTTCACTTTAAACATGGAAAAGACTTTTCATAATTACAAGCTAGAAGGAAAAAAATCCTAATTTTCTAATACTATAAAGAGCACAGTTGGTCTTCCAAAGGTGTTGATGTGTAAAGCTACAAATAAATGCACTAAAATTTTGAAGCAAATCTACCTTAGAAACTTTTTTGAAATTGTACTTTTAAAGATTTAGGATTTTGCTTAAATATTCTGAGTTAAATTCTGTATTAGGAAAGATGTTAGATTCTTTCCTTAAATATTAAATATGTTCCTCATTTTATTTTTAACCAAATGTTTTATAGAAATGAGTTGAGAAAAGTTTAACATGCACTATTTATAGTACTTTGCCATTAACAGGCAATGTTCTGAAACTAAATTTATTTTTGTTCAGTGAACATAAGTTTAGATTTTTAAAGTTGGTAACTTATCTCCACTAATATTTTTTTAAGAAACTGTGAAGAGATTAACGGAATAATTTTATTTCAGATTTTACTAATGTAATGTGTAGCTACAACTTCTTGACATTCAAGTGAAGACTAGACTTTTATTTTGAAAATTTTCCATTGGGTAGTTCTAGTGCTGTTTCATTTTAGAAATGTGTTTGCCATTCATCTGCAGAATTATTTGACAAAGGGAATATTACTTAAAAAGAGAAACAAAAAATAAACAGAAGTAACTCTTGTAAGTTCTGCAAAAATACTTATCAAATGAAGAATTATTAGAAAAAATTAAATTCCCTGCTAAAGATGTTTTCATTAGTCTTAGGGGGTAGGCATTTGCTTTCTAGAACTTGTTTTTGTTGATGCCTGGATGTATGGGACATGTTGTCTACACGAGGTGTAAATCTTGCATTATAGTTGTAAGGTACATTATATTATTTAGGGATCAAGAAAGCAGTTTCATGCTGAAGTAACTATATCTAGTATGTAGTTCCTATTGTGAATAATGCTTTGCTTTTGTAATATATGAATAAAAAATTAACACTTTCTAATGACTTTGATTTTTTTAAAACTAGAATCAAATTGATTTTTTTTTAGTAATCTGTGATACATAAAATATTAATAAAGGATTTTATGGCTGGCTGGTTTGAATTTCTAGAGTCCATTATGGAAAGAGTTATGAGTTTACAACAAAAGAGCTCTATAGGTCTAAACTCATTTCTAATTGTCATAGTTTGAGTGAGAAACGTGCCCTGTAGGCTGTTGTTCACTTGGTTGGCAGTCAGAAGGTTGGTTTTCTAGACCCTTGGGGATGTGGCACTTCTTGGTGGAAGCAGTCACTAGGCCAGGCCTTGAAGGTTTTATCTGCCTTGGATTCTGGTCTAGAGCTCTGTTTCCTTGTCCACAGTGTGAGAGATGACAGCCACAAACTTCTGCCACTGTGCACACAGCCAGTCCAGCAGCCATGCCTTCCCCACCAGATGTCCACCTCCTGAAGCTATGAGCTCAAATAAATCATTCCTCCTTCAAGTGGTTTTCTGTCAGGTATTTCGTCATAGTTGTAAGCCAGTAACTAATACATTCCTCATTACTCAAATCAGCTTAACCTGCTGTACCCTCCAGTATGGCACATCAGTGAGGAAGGCTGCCTCTTACATCAGGTATCTATGTCACATTTGACAACCAGCTCTCTGAAGTAATTTCTGGCATGTAAAACTGAACTTTGAAAATAGACATTTTGGGTTGTTTTTATGTTCAGAATGGTCTTTGGCAGTTCACAGTATTGGTCTAGAAAACACCCAGCCATACAAAATTGTTTGCAAAAGTTTACCCAAGTCAGACATTTGATTAGAAATTCAGAAAGTTTAATGTTGCTTTGAAAAATACTTCTGCACAACAGTATCTCTCTCATCACAAAAAGAAGAAATAACATCTGATAAGTCGGTGGTGTGCTGAAAGCACAGATATTTTCTGTTTCCTCGTCTTAGGTCTTCCAAAAAATCTGCTTTGAGCTTGTTAAGTTCTTCTGCTAGACGCTTCAAGTTATTAAGAGGTATTTGCTCATCTAAAATCAAAGATATTCTCAAATTATTCTTGTAAGCCAGTCTGAGCTGCCTACTGCCATCTGATTACATCAAACAGGCCAGATTCTCCAATAAACAATCAGGATGCATTGTAATAACTTATGGACAAGAAATAACATTAATGTGATCTAGAGAAGTCATCTAAAACAAGAGCCACAGGCAGTTTAATTAATCTGGTGTATGAGCAGAAAAAGACAAACCTGAAAGGGTATATATTTTTAAGATTTTATTTATTTTTATATTTTATATTTGAATGTTTTTCCTGCATGTATATATGTGCACCACTACCATGCCTGATGCTCACAGAGGCCAAAAGAGGGCATAAGATCTCTCATTCTTAGAGTTAGAGATGGTTGTGAACCACCATGTCAGTGCTGGGAACTGAACACAGGTCTTCTGCAAAAATAGCAAGTGCTCTTAACTACTGACCCATCTCTCCAGCCCCCCTAAAAGGATGTTTTTGTGCTTTTTGTTTGGGTGCCTGTTTTTTGAGACATTAATGTGTAGCACTGGCTGGCCTGGACTTCACTACAAGCTGACCCTAAACTCACATAGCTGGCATGCTTCTGCCTCTCAAGTGCCAGGACTAAAGGCTTGCAGTGCCACAGTGGACTATTTTTGAGCCAAGGTACCTATTTTACCATCTCTTGCTTTGAAAAATAAAATGACAATTTGGATTTTTAAATAATACATTTGAACAGTTGTCCTAAGTAACTTTTCTATGATGATGGAAATGTGCTACCAGGCACTGCCATATGGGTAGTGTTACTGCGCATCTGAAATTAGCTTTATTGAGATATAACTCACCATAAATGTATCAAAATGTAATGGTTTAAATTGCATAGTGGCATACTCTTTCAATCCCAGTACTGGGGAGGCAGAGGCAGGTAGATATGTGAGTTCAGGCCAGCCTAGTCTACAAAGAGTTCCAGGACAGCCAGAGCTACCCTGTTCCCCCCCCCCCCAAAAAAAAAGTTTTTAGAATATTCACATATGTGCAATTATCAGCACAGTTAATTTTAGAACATTTTCACAACATGAACATTTCACAACATTAAAAGCAAAACCTCTGGCAGTTGCCCTTCTCTACCCCACTTCTCTACCCACCACTAACCCTTTTGTTGTGATTTCCAGTTCTGGATATTCATATGACCACTTTTAGTTTGGATGTTTTCAAGGTTCCCCATGTTCTATCCTGATCAGTATTCTAGTCCTATTTACAGCTACACAACATTCCACTGTATGAGCGACCTCATTGTATTTATCCATTTGTCAGGTGCTGGCGGTTGGGGTGTTTCTACCTTTTGGCTGTCATGAATAGTTCTGCTATAAACTGGCTTTGTATCAACATTATGTTTTCATTTCTCTCAAACCTATCACCATGGAGCAGAATAGCTGGGCCACATGGTAATGACATTAGAAGGACTGCCTGGCTGTTTCCAAAGCAGCAGGATCATTTTCTATTTCCATCAGTATGATGGGAGGGTTCTGATTTGTCCACATCTTCAACAAGTCTTGGACCTTCTCGTTCTGACCATTCTAATGGCTATTAATTGCTATCTTCTATGGTTTTGATCTGTATTTTGCCGCGCTGGTTACTAAATTTTAAACACATCTTCATTTGAATATTGGTTATCTCTGTATCTCCCTTGGGAAAAAGATGTCTATGTAGATATTTGTCCATTTTAAGATTGGGTTACCAGTATGTTACTGCATAGTAAAGAGCTCTCTCTATATTTATATTTATATATATATTTGCAAGAGTTTCATCCCATGTCAGGGCTGTCATCTCACTTTCTTGATGGCAGAGAAATGGAATTTTCAGTTTTATTCAAGCACACATTTAGAAACTAGTACTGACTCCTCTGCCCTCCAGAAAAGTCTCCATTTTCCCAGTGGGTAGGAGTGGTGAGTGATTTGGGACTAAAACAGAACAAGAGGCAAATGGCTGAGAAAAAGCTAGGATGGTTTCTGCTCTGTTCTAATTTACACTAGCATTTCTGTTCCAATCCTGTGTTAGAAGTTTTGGATTGTAATTTATTAATGAGTGGCAACAGGTATTCTAAAATGAGAAAATAAAACATTCCATTAAATATGAAGAGGTGTTTGTGAAACTTGTTTCCACATGTGCCTGCATTTATACACTGTATCACACACCATTTCTGATGTAAAAATCTATGTATGCTCATGCATAAAGAGAATGTGAAAACTATGGTGTGGTTAACATACCGTCCTTTTCAGTGTCCCCAGCTGTTATGAAAGTGACAATAAAGGCAGGGAGCATAACAACAGACTGGAATCAGAATTAACTTTGTCCAGGTTGCCCCCAAATTTAGCAGCTGTTCAGCTTTGGGAAAGTTACTTGATTCACCGTGAATCTCCATTGTTCTCATTTATAAAATTACATGATTGTAAAGAGTAGCACATCAAAGGAGTTAAATAAATGTTAGCTGCTGTTTTCTTTTTTCTTTTTGTTCTTTTGTTTGTTTTTCGAGACAGTTTGTGTAATAGTCCTGGTTGTCCTGGAACTCACTTTGTAGACCAGGCTGGCCTTGAACTCACTGAGATCTGCCTGCCTCTGCCTCCCAAATGCTGGGATTAAAGGCATACACCACCACTGCCACGCTCTGTTTTGTTTTTAAAACAAATTTAAGCATAGCAAGGAGTTAAATACTCAAGACCTAAAGCAACTATTGAAAAAGCTATAATTACCAGATAGCTGAAACATTATTATTTCTTTTTAAATCTTATTCATATTTATAATACAGTGACCTTGTTCAAATCCCATGCTTGTCTTACCCCTGACCCTGGAGTACCCTTAACCCCTAAGCCACCTCTCTAACACCCTAATTACTCTTAAAAATCAATCTACTGCTCTACTTCAAGGGACTGACATATTCATATAATTAATTACCTTTTTGTCTGTCTCCTCACTAAAATGTTCTGCTTCCTATTGATTCCCTGGTATCTAAGAAAAAGTCTAATGAAAAGAAGAGGCCATTCAATAAAAATGAATGAAATGGTTAAATACTTAGTTCCAGGGGACGGTCTAGCTATGTAACCAAACAGCAAGTGTTAAACGGAAATGCTGATATAAACTCTGGTGTCTGGTGACAGCAAGAAAGAGCAGCCCAGCATCTAGACAGTACAGACCAGTCAACATACCTTTGGCTTCCTTCATTGTCTGAGAGATGGTTCTTCGGAATGTCTCATCAGCTTTATGGAGGATGTTAGTAGAACAAATAAGTCTGTCTGTTTCCTGTGTGATATAGATATTGTTATTGGGAATGGTTTATAAAGTAAATGACCAAGGTATAGACTCATTTGAAGGGACCAAAAGAAAAGCCACAGTGGCTTTTCTGTTCGTTTTCTCTCGCAGAAAATCCAAATGAATCCTGACTAGTTGTAAAGTAGGTATGCTGGTGAGTGTGCAATAACTGGCTTTCTAGAAAGAACAACTTCCTCCAACCTATATGTAGTGTTTCTGTGCTTTGATGGTGTAAATGCTTCCATTATTGCCCACTTTAAGTCACCAATATAAGGTTCAGCATTTCTGAACATTCACCATGGGTCTTTGACTGGCTGGCACTGGCCCTCAGCAGCTCACTGACTGGATGTCAGAAGCCAAAGGCTGGTGCAGGGCCATTCTGCTAACAGACCATCTTATACTTTTCTCTTGCTGTCTCCCTGCAAAAGAGTTCTTCCTTCTCATGTGCACCAAGTCTAACTGGAGCATTTACCTTTTGTTCCGTATTGTCCTCAGCACATTTTATGGGGTTTTCCAAAGCAGTAAGTAACAAATCAGTCACCTCCAGGCTACAGAGAAAGTGAGATGAAATATAATCAATCCTTCCTATAAAACATTTGCTTTTTAAAGAACCTGCATCAATAATACTAGGTTGAATGCAGGAGAGCAAAACTGTCATCCAAGGTCCTTATTGAAAGGGAGTAAACTAAGTGATTTGGAAGCCATCTTCCACTTGTAGAACGTTAAGTGAAGCTCACTCAAAACAAATTGCAAGCCATTCCTACCTCATAAAAGCTAATTTTTTAAGACTCTTGCCAATAAGCAGTCTCTTCCCCTATTACATCCTGGACTGTAGGCTTTTAAAACTCCTAGTCCCTCAAGAAAGATGGTGTTTACTTCTGGCTTCTGCTCATTTACTAGATAAGGATTAACAAATTTCCTCACTAGCCAATGGTCCCTAGAGAATTCAGGTAGAATTGATTCATTCAGTAAATCTATATTGAGCATCTCATAGGTAAACACTATAAAGCTACATCAGTGAAACTGCTAATCTGGGGGTATAACAAAGTGCCTAACCACTCCAATCCTGAAAATGGAATGGAGTGAGACAAGTAAACCACTGAGCACAAACATAATACTGGACAGTGATAAGTGGCTAAGTAAAGACAATACAGTGATTGTGCTGAGAGACTGGGTGGCCAGATAACCATTATTCACTCCAGTTAGACGGCTGAGCCAGGCAGTTAGGGCAAACTGGACTACAAACACCAGGGCCTGGAAAGAAGAACAAGTTCTTTGTGCCCACAGAGTGAGCACAGGAGGCTGGTTTGCAATGGTGGTGGGGTAGTTATTAGGTTATCATGTAAGTCATGAGCAGAAGTTGGGTTTTACTTAGAGTACAGGGATCAGAACTGAAGTTATAAGCCAGGGAGTGTACAATGTAACATTTTCACCTTCATATTTCTCATTTGGAGGAGTTCAGGCTCTAGAATGTGACTGCACTCAGTCCCATGGTTCTGCCACTCACTTCCTGGGCATGTTACTTGATTTACCTGGGCCTCAGTTATCCCAGCATAAAATGGAATTTTTATGCATTTTTTACCCTTAAAAGGTTATGAAGATGGAATGGCACTGTAAAGTGTCCAGAACCACAGCCAACATGTAGTATGTGCCAAGTAGTTATTACTTTAGAGAAGCCAGGGAAAGTTACATTTATTAGATTACTTCTCAGTTTGTAATATGGGACTCCAGACTCGACACTACCTGCTTCAATTGCCCTGTGGCTATTGCATACGCACAAATAACCTGACCAAGTTCATAAGACCTGGGACAAAACTGCACATTACAGTAGGGCTGAAAGTGGCTACAGAGACCCACATTCTGCTGGCCCACATCTCACTGGTGTCAAGGCAGTGGAGATCAACTGGTACCATTCTAATAATACCTCAATCAACTACTTGCTGCCAAAGGAAAAAACATACACAAGAGCTCCAGAAAGGACAGCAATCCATTGATGATGTACACACACCTATCTACAATCCCAGGACTTGGGAGGCTGAAGCAGGATCATGAGTTCAGGGCCAGCCTAGTCTACATACTGAGACCCTGTTTTGGAAAACTGGAAATCTCACCAGTGGCTTATTTCATGAACTGTATAAACAATCGTAATCTAAGTGATAGTTCTGTTTTGTTTTAGGTATGTGAAATTTATAAACTATATAGAAAATGTACTGTTAAATCTGTTTAAAGACATTCAAAGAATAAATTTAGCTTAAAACCAGCATGGCACAATATCCCTAAAGGTGCAGTAGCGGCACTCATTTCTTGGCAGTACCCAACAACTGTCTTAATTGGACTTCAGGCCCACTCAACCAGAAGGAAATCTGTCTGATACTGGAAACCTGGGACTAGTGAGGCCATGGACCTTAGAAGAAAACCTACTACCACCACTTTAGTAAACCAGCATAATTTCCCAATAGCATTCTAAATACTTGTCCTTATATCCATGTATAAGTGCAGCTTTCACCCCTCATCAAAGACATTTCTCTTTGCAGCCAATTGAGGCCATTACAAGTGCTCAAAATGCAGACAACAAGCAGTCATGGGGTGCCTCATCTACAACACAATTCCTGTACTCAAAGTTCAGGTAAACATCATAGAAGAGACAGAAAGATCGTAAGAGCCAGTGGACCAGAAAATGTGCTGTGAGATTATATCTCCTAGCAATGACATAGAAGCCATATCTGTGACTATCTCGACAATTTACCTGCTTAAATAAGACCTGAACTATGACAACACAAATAGACACGCTGACTTGGAAGGAGGAATTCTAATGGGACCCGTCCCTAGACAAAGAACTATAGGTGATTAATGACTGCTGAGAGAGAGAGAGAGAGAGAGAGAGAGAGAGAGAGAGAGAGAGAGAGAGAGAGAGAGCGAGCGCGCTTTCCCTAGGGATGAGCCCCCTAATTGGTTATCCAATACCAAGTTGTGAGCCCTGAAATCACATACATACAATCAACACTAAACAGACTCAGCAGGTTGTATTTATATACTGTGTGTAAATATACATACATATATATGTATATATGACAATAATAAAGAGGCTGTAGATTTGAGAAGGAATGGGGGAGGGGAGTAACAATGGGAGTGGGGAGGAAAGTGAGGAAATTAAAGCTTAAAAATTAAACTAAAGAAACATGCACAGTGTATCTTAAGAGCTACACTGTTCAACAGCACAGTTTGTAGCCATATGAGGCTATATTAAATTAACAACTCAGGTATTCAGTTGCATTAAATACATTTAAGTGTTCAATAACACTCATGGCTAGCTGCTCCCATACTAGACAAAGCAGAGAACATTTCTATCATTCATGAAATTTCTAAGAGAAATAAATTGTTCCAAAATTCTCCAGATATATCACCAATGGAAAATGATACCAGAGTCCACAGGCTGCACACACACACACACACACACACACACACACACACACACACACACACACACACACACGGGCAGGTAACTATAGAGAGTTTTAGGACAAATCAAAATCCATTATTAGTTTTATTACACTTAAAACTTTTGGGGAGTGCTAGGGTTCAAGCTATGGCTTTGCACAGGCTGCAGGCACTGGACTACTGAGCTGCACCTCCAGCTCATAGATCTGTACAAAAACACTGCACAGCCTCTTTAGGCAGCTTTAACAAGAACACCAAAGGACAGAGCCCAGTGTGGTGGCGCATGCCTTTAATCCCTCCACTTGAGAAGCAGAGGCAGGTGGATCTCTGTGAGTTCAAGGCCAGCCTGGTCTACAAAGTAAGTTCCAGGACAGCTAGGGCTACAACAGAGAAACCCTGTCTTGAAAAACCAAATAAATAAATAAAATAAAAAAATCACTTAAAAAAAGAATACCAAAAGACAGGGTCTCTTACTAGACTGGCTGGTCAGCAGGCACCACCTCCACCCAGTGCTGGGATCATAGATGTGAGTAGCTATGCCCAACTTTACATGAGTGCTGGTGATTTGAACTCCAATGCAGTGAGCGCTTTACCCACTGAGTTATCTCCCCAGCCTGAGACATTACAATTTGAACAGTTAAAAGCAGACATTTATAAAAAACAAAACAAAACAAAAAACTTGGATTCAAATCTCAGCTATTACAAGTTTGGTGACCTTTCTCAATTTAGTCTGTTGCTCCACACAACTCTCCAAGGCCTGTGGGAGAATGGCCAGTCCCATACCGTTAAGCATGTTTTACAGGGTACCCACAGAAGAGCACAAAGAAGGCTTAGAGCAGGATACCTGGCCTCCAAAGAACATGCTGAACTCTGAATTGTGAGGCTGTTGTGTTCCCAGGCATTTTTCTCAGGGTCAGGCTTTTCTATCTTTTTCTCCATGAGGTGGATGGTCTCATTAGGCAGTGGCTGGGGTCTCTGGCCATTCCTCAGCAAACACGTTTCCAGGGGACAATCTAAAAAGAGCTGGCAAAAGCCTAGTGAATCTGAAAACAGGTTTAAAATGGTCAAGTTACCAGTCTGTCTCTCCAGAAATGTGAAATAAATATATACTAGACCCAGATGAAGCAGGAAAAACTCCATTTGCAATACTGAACACTCACTTTAATATATATTAAATCCATATTATAAAATCCATATAAACCTAATCCAATTAAATGCTCACTAAAGGCAGCTGTGATTTGACATATGCGAATCGATGTTTCCATGTATAAGAAAATAATGCTGGGCTGGGGAGATGGCTCAGTGGTTAAGAGCACTGGCTGCTCTTCCAGAGGTCCTGAGTTCAATTCCCAGAAACCACATGGTGGCTCACAACCACCTGCAATTAGATCTGGTGCCCTCTTCTGGCCTGCAAAGACACATGCAGGCAGAACACTGTATACATAATAAATAAAATAAATCTTTAAAAAAAAAAAAAAAGAAAAGAATGCTTTAATTACATTTCCGAGCCAGTTGGTAGACTTCATATCTCATACTTTGGTAATAAAAGTTGTCATCTAATACCAAAAACAAAGGTCTAGAAACAGCAGTTTTTGCCAAGAGGTGGCAAGGCTGGGCCTCATGAGCTGCAGAAATGATCAAATACTGGTTCTTTAAGCAAGTTATAAAATCTTCCCACACGGCTTCACTCCTGTTGGGTGGGGCAGACATCTGACCCCCACTAATGACCGCCACAAGAAAGCATTCCAGGTGCTTTAACAGTTCTTGTCGAAACATTTTCCATTGGGATGGCTACAAAAAACAACAAAGAATTGAAATTTAGTTTAGGCTTTGGACAGCAGGCTGGTCATCCTGTCCTCATGTAAAATTTCAGCTCACAATACTGAAACATTGGAAGTTCTCAACAGATGCCTTGTTTCTCATACCTTCCTGTCTTCATAGGTCCTGAACCCTCTGCCTGGAATATCCCCAATGCCTCCGGGGCTGTGTGAAGCCTTCTCAGATTCAATCATGTAGAAGGCAGTCCAGCCCCACTCTGTATATTGTCCTTACTCTAACAGGGCTTACATCAGATATCTATGCACACCTTCATATCTCTTCCTGCTAGATCACCCAGCCTCCAGCAGACAGGCTGACAGGCATTCCAGAAATGTATTTTAAGTGAATGAATGAATGAGTGAATACATGAACATGAATACCCTCTACCATATAGCAGAACAAAGGAGCCAAAATCAATATCCTGCTGAGCTAAACCAACCTAAGATATAACAATGTTGGTTTGTCCTTGAAATGAAAAGGGACACCGACAGCAAGATAAGTCAGTTGGAAGGGACTTTGGTCAAGATGCAAAGACCTCAGGCTAAGAACAACTGGACTGTGAGATTGGGAGAGATGGCAGAAACAGATAGGAGGAAATAAGGAGCTTGAGAATACAAGTCATCTTGTTTTGGGAGGGGTGGTGGGGAGCACTATAGTTCTGAAGTCAAGCCTGGAGGAAATACAAAAGGAGAGGAGATGAATTCTTCTCCTGCCTTGTCCACATAAAAGTACACCAGATAAACCCACTGAGAAGGAAATTTGTGCCACGTCCTAAAGGGGGGAGATTTTCTAATCACAGTGACCAAGTGAGATCTGGAGGGGGAGAGTATTATTCACAGTAATAAGGTGAAGGAAAAACAATCCATATCAATAACTTTTATCTTTATCCAAAGTGGTGAGACTACTACCATACAAGTAACTCCCAATTACAATACTGCTTCCCTCCCCCCACAACCAAAACTGAAGCAGCAGACAAATTCTGATGGAGATATCCAGAATTTTTTCACATACCAAATACATGCATCTTTGTATATTTTTTTCTTTGTATATACTTACAGAGTGGAGTCATTCTATTTGCCTTTAATTCATGTGACTTGTCTACACATAAGCACTAACCATCAAAAGGAACAATTTAAGATTTCAGAAGATCTCAAAAGATACTGCTTTAGAGTAAGTATACAACTGGAGACTGGACTCTACTCCACCATGTGGTCTGCTTCCATGTGCTTCTATCGGGTTCACCTCACTGGGATGTAAGGCAGGAATTAAGAAGTATATACTTGGCACACACAAGTCAAGCTTATTACTCCATCTGACTGTCAACCAAGAAAGCACCACCTTTTCCAATACTAGTGGCAGACCAGACCCTTCATCTGGTAAATTTTCCTTGGAGGGACCTAGCAATTTTGTTATCACTTTTATTCTTTATGCTCATGGGGAGTTCCAAAATGGTACAGAGCTGAAGTCCCACAAAATCTGGTTTTAACCAGCTATAAGCAGAACCTTTTTTTTTTTTTTTTTTTTTTTTAAGAGATCCTTTCTTTTGTCTTGGGATAAACTACCCAAAGGATTGTTATCAGGAGGTATCTGACTAGAACGTTCACCTTGTAAACTAAACTCAAAACTTCACTCTGACATAGGACTTGGAGGTGGCACCTGTAGTCCCAGATACATGAGAGGCGGTGTCAGGATGATCCTTGAGCCCTGGAGTTTGGGACCAACCCCGGCAACATAACTAGGCCTTATCTTAAAGCTCCACTGCATAGACTAAACAATATGTGAACGTACCAAACTTGCATTAAAAACCTCTACAGAGCATGGCCCTTAGCCCTGTAACATAACTTTCGAGACACAGGTCTACGTCTCCTAGAGCGGAGCTAACCAGCTCCCCTCGTCTCCAGCTCCGGTCAGGCTTCCCCTCCTACACTGGCACTGCTGAATCAGGATGCAGGGCGGCTCTCGGTCAACAACCCACAGCCCCACTGCCTGGGCCGGGTCTGCGCACCTGCCCGCCCCACCTACTCGGTGCTGACCCGAAGCTGTGTGCCAGCGCGGTCCGGGAGCGCGGGGGGCAGCAGATCGTCGTAGGAGAGGACGCCCACGGCCCAGCCCCGCTCCTGCCGCAGCCGGAGGGCCAGAGCACGCGCGAAGGTCGACTTTCCCGCCGCCGGCAAGCCGCAGAGGACACACAGTCCCAGCTTCGGCCGCCCATCAACGTGGACCTCCCCAGACCCCGCGGCCGTCTTCATGCCTCCACTGAGGCCTGCAGAAACCTTTGCGCCCGCTGCGCATGCGCAGCGCACCAGCGCCATGCCGCGCCCCGCCCCCGGCGCTACTCTGGGTGGGAACTAGCGAGGATGCACGTCTAGAGAAGATGCCTTGGTCCAGGCTGCTACTCAGGGCGCCTTCTGGACCATGTGAACGACTGGTGTCAGTCCCCTAGCCCGGGGAGGCATCGGCGATTCTTTCGTCCTCTGGACACTCTTAAAGGGCCCCTGAGTTAGGTTTACTCCCGATAGAATCATCCTCCCTGTCCCACCTTCAAACCATTAGGGCTTTGCATTTTGGTTTGTTTACGGTGAGGTTTCTCTGTCCAGGAAAATCTCTGAAGAGAGGCTTGAAAGTTATTAAGGAAGGCTTTGAAGGTAAAGAGCGGGAAATCAAACAGCAGGAGGCGATGCGAGGACAGCCTATTTTCAGCTGTTCCTGGACTTGATGGGTTCGAGGGTTGAGTATTCGTTATTGAGTCCTGGTGCCGCCAGGCGGCAGCAGTGAGAATAAATAAGGACAGGAAACGCACCTCCCTTAGACCTTATCTCCGACACATGCAGGCAGAAAACATAGGGATTATCGATAGATTAAAAAATAAAGTGGTAGCGAGCTGGGATTTGGGACACAAGTTTATAATCCCAGCACTTGAAAGGCAGATGCAGGAGGAGCAGGAGTTCGAGGCCAGCCTGTGCTACATAAGATCCTGTCTCAAACTCCTTACCCCTCCTAAAAAACACAACAAACAAACCGGGAAGAACTACCAAACAAGGAAAATGTTAGTGTGTGTAGTGTAAATAATACTGAATTTAGAAATTATTTGAGCTGCTCCCCCATTTTTGCTGATTTTTTTTATAGGACTATCAACAAAACATCATCTTGATTCCTCGTCCTTTCCACTCCATCATACACAATTCGTGTAGGTAACCAAGTAAATTTGTGACCAGTGAAGGAAGGTATAGCTATGTGGTTCCAGCCAAGAGGGAAATTAGTTTCCTATAACCATCTTGCTGGGATGTATACCCCTGGATAAAAGGCAGGTATATTTATTCACCAAGGTCTCACTACTTAACAATTAAGATGATCTAAATGGTTGCATTACCAAATGAAGGGTATAAAGAAAATTAATAATTCCTCTTCTAAAATGTACCTTTCAAATGTGTGTTAATTCATAAGATGAAGGCATTTTTTTTTTTTGAGACAAAGTCTTGCTGTTGCCAAGTTTAGTCTCTTAACTTGTGGGCTTAAGGGATCCTTCCACCTGTGTCCCAAGCAGCTAGGGGCAACAGGCATGTAGCACCATGCCCCAGTGAACACAGATTTGAAATATTCTCCTAGAAGGCATAATGAGCTCTTATATCAATACATTATAACCATAAAATAGGCAATCAAAACCCTGACCTGTTTAACTTAATATTGGTTATTGGTGGGAAGTTTCTAACAATTTTTTTTTAAAGATTTGTTTATTATGTATACAATGTTCTGCCTGCATATATGTCTACAGGCCAGAAGAGGGCACCAGATCTTATTACAGATGGTTGAGAGCCACCATGTGGTTGCTGGGAATTGAACTCAGGACCTCTGGAAGAACAGTCAGTGCTCTTAACCTCTGAGCCATCTCTCCAGCCCCCCATTTTTTTTTTTTTTTGAGACAGAGTCTTACTGTGTAGACTGGAACTTACTGGCTATACTGGAACTCACTTTGTAGACCAGGCTGGCCTTGAACTCAGAGATCCACCTGCCTCTGCCGCTTGAGTCCTGGGACTAAAGGCATGTGCCACTACCTCCAGCAACTAACAAACATTCTTAATTATTTCAAGAGAGAAAACAAAAAGAAAATCCTTTGCAATTCCTTACATATTAAGATTAAGGTCAGCTCTGAACCATAACCACACCGGCTTTGAGAAGAACCCCACATGTTCACCATTTTTTGCTGCTTTGTGCTTCTGTGATAAAGTTGCTACTTCTCGCCAACTTATCAGTTCCACACCGTAGAACTGTTCTTAACTTTACAAGCACAAAACAGTTCCTTATACCAGCAAGCATGCAGCTGGGAGAAGTAACTATGGGAACTGGTTAACTGAGACTGCAAGGGAATGATATAAGACTTCAAAGAGTGTAATGTAGCAGAGGAATCAATTCCATTCTATAACTCAGATTCAAGCTTGGTTATATTATTTTTATTTTTTAAAACTGTTGGGAAAACACAGTATTCTGGGGAGAGGAGGCCGGGAGGAAGGTGGGATCAGAGTTCACCGGGCTTTGCGATGCTGGTTCAGTCAGCAGCATCAATCATTAGAAGGGACCGAGAGCAGAGGACAGAGCGTGGTTGATAAGGCAACGAACGATGAGACTAGGCTAATGACCTTGGTAAAGAAACTCCCAGAATGGGTCAGATTGACAAGCAGAGATGAAGAAAGGTAAGAGATTTTGAGGAAATGAAGAAATGGTGATTCATTGGCAGGAGTCTTTATGACAGGTGTCTTTCGTTTTCTGATTCATTAGCCTTATTTAAGGAAGTAAAAATCCACACGGTATTATTAATCTTGTGCACAAAACTGCAAGTTAGCATTTCTAGAGTGTACTTCCCTTTGGAATGTCTACAGATACTAACCTAATTCATGACCAGAGGAAGCGGGAAATACAGTGTGACGGGGCAAGGCAATGCAGAGGTTGCTCCATCTTGTATTCCTGCTGAAGCCGCTTCCAGGTATAATTTGAATCTGATCTTGATGGGGAATCCCACGGAAAACTACCCAACTCTATTCTAGGGACCAAAGGTCAGGGTGTCCTAGCTAACTTATCTTAGCCTTTGTTAAAACTGTTTGTCCGGAAACTCTTCCAGCTAACCATTCACCTTAGCTGCCTGTTTGTGCGGAACCTCCTCAGCCAGCTAAAGGTTATCTCAGCTTCTGTTAAAACTGTTTACTCTGCGAAGTCCTGCAGCTGCTGAGGGAGGTTCCTCAACTTTTAAGATCTGTCTTTAAAAACCCGTGTTCTGGACACTCGGGGCCACACCTAGGTCCCAGCTGGCTGGAATAAAGACTTTCAAGCCTGTAACATACAGAATGAAACACTCACACAGTGGGCCTTTTAAAATTAAAGGTTACTATTTCTGGATTTTGTTTATATTAAGTCTTTGATTTCTCCTTCAAACTTGATGAACGCACTTCACATACACTCTGGTGACTGCCTATAGAAAATTACATTCGATCATCTTTTTCTTGCCAGAAGACAAACACATTTTTGGACAGGGGTACACATACAGACTAAAGTGATACCTGAGGCCCAGGAGCCTGATCTCAGTCCTACCATGGGTTCAGCTGTTTGTTTAATGCCTTTTGTCACCCAACAGTATTCTGCGGCGCTAAACACCGGCGAGCTCCACGATCGGGTGACGTGCGGAGTGGAATAACACTTGATCAACCCTAGTCGCATTACTCTAAATGCGACCGAGCAGCCTATACTCGACAGGCTGGCGTAGGAAGGGCACTGGCGTCCTCTCCCGAGGTCCTCAGATTGGGAGCTAGTCTTAAAGTGGCTTGAACTAAGGAGATTGCACCTCTCTGCTCTGGGACTACCCTCAGGGTCCCCAACCCGCCCCGTCCGCCCCCAAACCATCGGTGGTCGGCTGACTGGGTCACTATAGCCAACGTCGAAAAGAAACCTCTTCGTTTTCCCATGCAGAGTATCGCGCATGCGCACGGCACCTGCGACGGGAGCGAGAAAGTCACAAGCGACAGCCTCAATCGCATCCCGCTAAGATTTTGAACATCTAGAAGTCAGATGATATGTGCATGCGCATTTAAATTGGTTGGTTTCCCGGGATTTGAAGGAGGAAGGGGGGGGGGGGGGGGGGGGAAGAACCGGAAGTTGTACTGAACCTTCACCTCCGCTCGGCACTGAAGGAAACGCAAGCTCCGCGAGAGAGGTTCCGGTGCTGCTTGGGCTTGGAGGAGACAGAATGGAGACCGCGATCGAAGATCCGGGTCTGGACCGCGGCCCGACGCTGACCTCGTCCTGGGATGCGGCGTGCGGGGCGCTGACCCAAAGCCTCCTCCTTACCCGGATTGGGCCAGGTGCCCAAGACTTGAACTTCGAGCCGCTGCTGGCCCCGCCAGCTCCGGGGTGCGCCGGGCCGGGGCCGAGTGACAGCCACGCTGCTGAGAAGCTGGGAGGAGGACGGGAGAGCCGAGCGAGGCCGCGGGGCCGGCTGGGGTGGGCTGAGGGAGCGGTGCCGGGAGGTGGGCGAGGCTGCGGGCAAGTGCTGCGCGCTGGGCCGGAGAGGGCTGGAAACTCGGATTCAGGATCCTAGAGTCAGCGGGAACACCTCCCCAGGCTCCTGTTTAGAACCCTCCTCGCCACCACCCCGAAACCAGCCAACTTTCTATTCAGGGGAACTGGAGCGGGACAAGTCCAACCATAAAGAACCACGGCAACTTAGAAAAAGACATATCGTTGTTTTTTCTTCACACACTGAGAACGTTTTTAATTGACTGCGATTAATTAGAGATTTGAGTAGAATGACCACGGTCTAGGAAAGGTGGAAGAGGATGCCCGACGCCTCAAACCTCCCTTCTTTATGAATTCAGTGTGGAGCATCTGTGGGTCTTGGGAAAGGTTCTTGACCCTCAGGGCAAGTAGAAGTGAGTTTGAAGAGATGGGTTATGGTTCTACTCAGAAAAGTTCTCTGTGTGATGTTTTATCAATTTCCTTCTCAGCCCTCCTGATCTGGTGAGTCTGAAGAGCAGCCTGAGCCCCCGAGATGAAAATCCCTGCTTCCTTTACCTGAAGTGTGGACCTAATGGGGGTGAAGAAATCCTTTCTGTTGGCGTTCTGAGTTCAGCAAGAAACATGGAAGTATACTTAGGAGAGGAATATTGTGGAACCAGTCGGGGCAAGAATGTCTGCACTGTCCTGGATGACAGGTTTGTGACTTGTCCAGGTGAAAGCATTAGTCTTTATTCTTAGCTCTTTCAACATTTGTGGATAGTCTAACACTGACACCAGAGGTTAGGGGAGAGAAGTTAAAAGCATACCAATAAGTATAGGTTAGACCACTAAGCCTTCAAAATTCAAAAGACAGGGCAGATGAGCGGGCTTATAAATACGGAAATTTAGGGCTAATTAACTGGAAGTGAATTGGTAGGTCACTGGTAATTAGTGGAAGAGTTTTATTAGACTAAAGTCCTGGTAAGTATTCTTGTTTCTCAGCTAGGTGTGGTGGCACACACTTTTAAGGAGGATCTCTGTGAGTTCCAGGACAGCCAGGGCTATTATGCAGAGGAAACCCTGTCTCGAAAACAAACAAACAAAAAAGGATTCTTTTCTCTCATTTAACTCAGTGGGGTCTAATTTTTACAACAGTGAGACATTCTGAAACCCTGAATATACTTCCTTCTAGAAAGCTCCTTATAAATGATATAGCAACCTAAGACTGCCACATCAGTGTGCTCATTAACTTATTATAAGATGGACAATTTGTGATTTTTTTCCTAGTCTCTTTACAAGGTTCTGCCCAAATCTATCAATATAATCCAAACTCTTTATGTTATATGCATGTTAGAAATAGTAGTCGTATGTACAGAACTTTTAAATATGCCCTGTGCTACTTAGTTGAGTTTTCTCACGTAGCTGGTAAGTGGGAGATAAAGCTCCTCCAAGCAGTGCAGCACAGCCAGGAACCTCTTAATCCCTGGGCCTGACCAGGAAAAGGGAATCCCAGGAAACATTTGTTCTTAAGTATATATTAATGCTTATAATCATTGGCTGTTAAAATGAATTCTTTTATTTTAGTGAACATGAAAAGATTCTGTTGTACAAAAAATACCTAAAATTGGAATCTCCCACACATGCTTGTAAAATAAAGGTAAGTCATCACTAAATTTTAAGATTTAAAGTTAATCAAATTGTTTTTGTTCTATACATACTTATTTTCTCTTGGTTTGGTAGTACAATTAGTCCAACTTGGTTCCTAGGTCTAGCTCAGAAATGTTTAGTTAGCTTGGAGAGGGATATTATTTTCTATAAAAAAAAAAAAAAAAAAAAAAACAAAAAAAAACCCTATCAATCCCTTTAGACATTGAAATTCTCTTTAAAGTGGAGTAATTTCTTAGTTATAGAAAATGTTTTGTCGATATAGTAGTACTGTATTTTGAAGCATTATGAAGCTCAGCTAAAAACATCTTAAAAATCTTTCTTTAAAACTGTAGTACCAAAAAAGGCAAAGCGAACCTGGCCCTGTATGTAAAGAATGAAGGAAAAGTTCAAATGAGAGCCAGAAATTTTAAGGAATTTGGACTGTTGTCTTTAGCCAGAAAAATGTTCTTGAGATAAACATTAATGATGTTGTCAGAGTTTAGGACTAGGTACTGAGTTGGAAAACTCGAGGCAAGTCAGAAATACTAATTCAGCTTTGTTGCCAATGAGTGCTTTGGATAATGTTAGTTTTCTTAACTATCTGGGCCTACTTCAAGAGGAAAATTAATGGGTTCTAGAAACCAAATTCGTAGGTCCTTTTTATCTCTGAAATTATGTGCTTATTATCACAGAGGACAGTAAGACTTAGTTTTAAGATAAGAAAACAAATAAATGATTTTCATTGACGAGCCCAGTTCACAGAACTGGTTATTCCAATGTCAGTTTAAGTGGAAATATTTAACAGCTTGTAAAGGCATGTAAATTAAGTGATTTAATTTATCTAGTGAATATTTAGTACCTATTGATAACAGACATTGCACTAGGCATTTAGGAATATCAATTCCTAATTCTGAAGAGAGCGTTCAATTAGGGGATCCCTCTGGCCTATGTGAAAGCCTGTGTAAATGTTCCTAGTTCAGAGTTCTGAGCTCTTACTCAGTGAGACATAGTGGTTGCTTTGGCGCCAACCTCGGCGGTCATCTTTCCATCCTCGGGTTTACTCTTAGCATGTGCCCAGGACTGCACGGGTGACAAAGTAGCAGAACTCAGAATCTAAACTCGGGTGTGTCTGATTTAACCCTTCCCCTTATACCACATATGAAACATCTTTGGGTTCAGAACCATACACAGCCTACACTGTCAGAGTGATGGGAGGACGGCCTGGTGGCGAGCACTGAACTAGCATGCTTGAAACCCTGGTTACTATTCTCTCAGTACCCCAAAGCGAGTGGAAAGACATCATAAACAAAAATGGAAAGTCTGTAGTGATAAAAGCCAGGAGAGCCGGGTTCCAAGCTTGACTTACACCACTGAGTATCCTTTACCCTGTTAGAAAGTCACCCCGAACTCCACTTTTTATGTAAATCATCATCTATTACGTATAAAGTAGTTCTAGCATGACATCCCTTCATTTCTGAACTACACAAGACTGAATTATGGTTCGGATTTAGATAAATGCTGTATGGGCATCTGGACAGTTTTATTTTATATTAAATAATATTAAAGCCAGCTGGGGAATGCTAGGATCAAGGGCTCTTAGGTTTCTTCTTCTCCTTGGTGATACCGAGGACTCAGACCTGGGGCCTTGAGCATGCTAGTCAAGTGCTCTACCACTGAGCGATACCCCCAGCCAGCTGTGGCTTATTTTTAATTCCTTAAATCAAGTAAACAAACCTTTCATATTCTTTATGGGTATCTTATGGCTTGGGAAGGATTTCTTTGTTTAAGTATTTATGTTTGCCTCATGATACATTGGAATTTATTTTCTAACTTTGACTACTATAAAGAAAACTTGAAATGTACTTGAAGTTAATTTTTAGGCTCTTGAATGCCCTGTCTTGCTTTGGTAGTACTAAGAAGTCACCTTAAGTGATGGTTGTTTTTAATACCACTGTCATTTCCTGGAATGTTTTTGTTTCATGATAGCTGCTGTCCTTCGGTGAAAAGCAGTGTGTGCTCATCAGTAAAGTTGTGGTGCACGTGAGACCAAGGTCAGCCAGTCCTTCACCAAGCTCTTCTGCTCTAGGATCACGGATAGACCTCGACAATATCCAAACCATAATGGAGTCCATGGGGTCAAAGTTATCTCCTGGAGCTCAGCAGCTGATGAACATGATTAGGTTTCAGCAGCAGGCAAGTAGAGAGATATTTTATTAAATTTTAAAATGCTGGTGTGGGGAGATGGCTCAGTGGGTAAAAGGCTTGCTATGCAAGCCTGATGACCTGAGTCCATGTAAAAACAGGAAGCATTATTAAACAGGTCTGTAATTCCTGTATTCCTACCAAAAGATGGGAGGTGAAGGCCTGAGAATCCCCTGATGTTCACAGGCCACTTAGTCTGCTATATACCAAGAGGTTTAGACCTTGTCCCAAAGAGGTGGAAGGTGAGAACTTGAGGTAATCCTGACTTCAGAGCTCCCCTGCTCCCAAACACACACACACACACACACACACACACACACACACACACACACACACACACACACTGCCCCTCCTCCAAAAAAAAAAACAACCAAACTATTTTTTAATGCTGACCTTTAATATGATAATATAGTATATTGATTTTTTTCCTTTTAATTTCTACTATTGTTTTAACTGTCTTCTATTTTTAATTTTTATAAAAATCAACGTTTTGTAGACTTGCCCTTCTACAAATGTTCTGACTGCATAGCTTCAGTTTTCCCTGAATTCATTTTATGTGTTCATTCAGCAGTGAACAAGACTCTGGCTTGCTCCCTTTTGACTGTATAAAGGTGATCAGATAGTGTGTAGCCAGTCTTTAAACACTGTACCTGGGGAATGATGAGATTAAGAAAGATGTACTGAAGTAAGTGGCATTTCATCTGGGCTATTAGAGAGGAAGGTAGGGCTAATCAGGTCCATCTAGAGGTTGGTTATTTTAGAGAAATGCTAGTAATGGATAAGATCTTCAGTGCTAGAAGGAGTAGGACCTAGCTAAGAAGTGAAAGGAAGTGAATAGACAGGAGAGATTCAAAGATTTAAAGATTGTGCTGGACATAGAGATCTAGCACAGAGATCACTTAAGTTTGTAAATGTTTTTGGCCTATTTTTAAAGAGATTTTATTCCACTATTCTGTGGAAGGTAAATCAAAAGAAAGTAAGACTACATCAGAGAGACCAGCTGTATGTGCTTTCCCTTACCCAGATGAGCGGTGATGGGGTCCCGGCTAAGTGTTGTACCATGATACTGGGTTGTGAGATTAATAAACCATGAAGCATGGCATCATTGGGACTAGACAGTTAATACCACTATTGAAGGAGAAAATCAAGTCACATGAGAAATTGAGGCTTTGAGGATGGCATTAACCAGAAATATAAATGGAACCAAAGGGATGAGGACACTTGGTAAAAGGTGTCTAATTTTGGGAATATTAAATTTAGTTGGGAACAAAGGATTGCCTGGAAGGGTATTTTAGCATTTGCAGACAGGATCAGGAGAGAGGAGGTGGCTGGCTACAAAGGAGGTTTGGGAAATGTACCCACAGTAGAAACCCTGCGAACAAAGAGGCTGAAACTGGAAAGCAAGACTCTTGGAGAGTAGCTACATCTAGCAAAATATGGGGAGAGGAAGGAGGCGCCAGAACAGGAGGCGCCAGTACGATCAAGTAGCAGGTGTGATCAAAGAGAGGCTTTAACATCAGGTTAGCTGACGCTAAGCTCTTGTCCTGTCACTCAGTAGTTCCGGCTCCCTCAGCAGGGTCAGTCATGTATTTTTATAATGAAATTGTCTCCTAGAAAATTTAAGTGATGCTACTGTAAAGATCACAGGATTGATGTGGAAATTTAAGGAAAATACTGAAAACATTTGTAAATACTGCATGGTTTCACTGCTGAAGTCAACGTAGTCCTGGGGTATAGGTAAAGGAAAGAACCAGGAGAATCTAAGATTTCAGAACCACAAAAGCATTTTAAAACAAATGGCAGTCTCTGGCTTGTTTCCTATCCAGCATGATCTCACTTGGGTCCCTTAGGTTCCTGCCAGTCCTTCTGCTCAGCCACAGCCCACCCTTAGCACCCAAGCAGAATGAACTCCAATGTGTAAAGCTCTGATCACTTGTCTTTGCATTTAGTATGCATCTAGATATTTATATTATCTTGGCCCTCCTTCCCTCCTCATCTTGGCTACAGATCTTTGGATCCCTTGTTCCAGACATTCTCATGTTCCTATTCCTCACATATACAGACATGTTGCTACCTCCCAGCCTTTGTGTTCAGTTGTTTTCTTTGGCTGGAATTCTCCTCCTGTGATATTATTGTTATCTATTTTCTTATTATTCTAATTTCACCTTAATCGTTATATTCTTAATTAGACTTGTCACCCAATTTATAGTGCACAACCTTCTTAATCTTTATCATAGTTTCATTTTCACCCTTCTGACCACTTTGTCATGTATTTTCTAGTTACTGCTTTTGTTTTTCTCACTGAAGTGAGAATGCTGAGTGTTGGGTTTAAAAGTGCAATCAGGGAGTTGTCTGTTTTGTTTATGGCACTATGTGTATATATACACATTTGCACATTTCGTTTATCATATAAATACTTCTTTGAGTGATTTTAGATAACAATAGGATATAAAACACATTATGGAGGGTTAGTAGTAGCTGAGTTTGGGAGGTATTGAATGCAAACATTTTTTCCCCAAGAAGTTTAGACATAAAGAGGAAATTAGAAGGTGGATATATAAAGGAATATTGAGGATAATGGAAATATTTGTCAACTTGTGAGATTTGTCTCTTTTTAGAAGTTATGGCAGTTTAATTTTTTTTTTTCTTTCCATTTGTCTTATGCAAGGTCTCTGTATGTAGTACGGGCTGTTCTGGAACTTGCTTTGTAGACCAGGCTGACCTCAAACTCACTGACATCCTTCCTCCTGCCTCTGCCTCTGCCTCCTTGGAGACTGCTGGGATTAAAGGCGTGCACCACTGTGTCCGGCTAGTCTGATTTTTCTTAAAATATGTTCCATGGAATGCAGAGTCCTTTGTAATGTCTTCAGAAGGTTGCCTCCAGGCTCTTGCTTTTTACCTACTAAATCTGACAGGGTGGAATTCACAAATAAGTATTTTTGGTTTGTTTATTGTTTTTTGAGACAGAGTTTTTCTGTGTAACAGCCCTGGCTGTCCTGGAACTTGTTCTGTAGACCAGGCTGACCTCAAACTTATAGAGATCAACCTGCCTCTGCCTCCTGAGTGATGGAATTAAAGGTGTGCACCATCACCGCCTGGCAGAAATCAATACTTTTAATAGTGACTTCTGGGGCAAAGTTCATGTGTATTGTATAATCTCTTAGTAGAAGATGTAAAAAAGCAGTAAGACAACTATGGAAGGATTGTGGAAATGATTAAAGGAGAGTGAGGAATCAAATATAATCAGCTCACTGATTTCTGCGTTTTAAAAACTTGACTCTGGGGAAAAAATTCCTTTTTTTTTTGTTTTATTCTATTAATAGTAGCTTTTTTATTCCACGAGTTTCACTCAAAGAAAGTTATTAGATAAAAACAGCAGTGTTCTTGCTGCTGTCCTTCTGTTCCCCAGAGGTAACCAAGGCAACAGTTGGTGGTGTGTCCTTGAGTTTTCTCTGTGTATGGAACACATGGAAGGGACAGCCACGGTGATGGGTTATTACCATGTACCCTGTGACCAGAGAGTCTGGAATCTGTTTCCCATTACTGCACTTTACATTTCTGCTGGCTAATTTTTGTTTTTATTTTAACAAATATTTTTACATTTATGATTATCTATTTTTTTTTCTGCTTAACTAATGGCAACCCCATAGTTTTGACATGGACTATAGTGTAAATACCATTACTGTTAGTATATGTATTTCATTTCCCTGGAGAAGTGGCATTTTCATTATGACTAAATGAAGCTCCTTCAAGCCAAAGGAAAGATGTCAGATGTTATGATTGTGTAAATATAGATGATTTTTTTTCTTCCAGGAATATGTTAAGATTTATTCAAAACTGGTGTTCAGTAGAACAGGATAAGTTGACAACAGGGTAACATTTCTCTACAAAGAGCCTGTTTGAAAATGAAGTTCAGTAAAAGGAGTTAGGTGGAGACTGTCTATTACAGACACCCCCTCCTACACACCTCTACTTCCCTGGCCATTATTCTCCTTTCCTCTTTGATTTTTTCCCCTAAAATATTTATCATCATCTCCATCCTGCAATATATTCCCTCTTCCCCTCCTTTAGGGCACCGCCTGCTCATGTATCACGTAGGCTCCATGTGAGGTCAGGGATTTTTTTTATCTTTTTTTTTTTTTTTTTTTTTTTTTTTTTGGTTTTTTCGAGACAGGGTTTCTCTGTGTAGCTTTGCGCCTCTCCTGGATCTCGCTCTGTAGACCAGGCTGGCCTCGAACTCACAGAGATCCGCCTGGCTCTGCCTCCCGAGTGCTGGGATTAAAGGCGTGCGCCACCACCGCCCGGCGAGGTCAGGGATTTTAATTTAGTTTGCTCACTGACATATGTCTTATGCTTGAAATGGAATGTAGCACAAGATTTCGGGTAAAAGTTTGTTGGATAAATGCCTTGCAGATTTGGTTTGGCCTAATGATAATATTTAGAGTATTTAGATGAATATATTAACGTAGTTTCTTCAACTAATCTTGGTGATTACTTTTTGTACCCGTCTCTCAAAAGCTGTTGACTAGCCGGGCGGCATTGGTGCATGCCTTTAATGTTGGTGCATTCCTTTAATCCCAGCACTTGGGAGGCAGAGCCAGGTGGATCTCTGTGAGTTCGAGGCCAGCCTGGTCTACAGAGTGAGATCCAGGACAGGTACCAAAACTACACAGACAAACCTTGTCTTGAAAAACCAAAAAAAAAAAAAAAAGGCTGTTGACTAGTCATAATGGGAGATGATAGTCCCTGGTTAAAAAAAAAAGTCCATGATTGGTGTCTAGATTTTGAAGTTGAAATCAAGTCATTTGTCTTGACAGTGTTTGTTAGACTGGAGGTCATTTTACTTTTCTTTACTAGAAAAACTGAAAGGCATAATAGGGAAGTAGTCAGCTTTCCTTTTAAGATAAGCCAGGGTTGTCTTAGGAGTTTAGTTGTGGCCCCAGAATATAACTCTCATTATCCTAGAAATTTTTAAAGCAAACAGCCAAGGAATAGGTTATTTCAGTCATCAAAAATGTCACAGATATATCCATAGAACATCTACAGAGCAACTGTCCACCATGTAACTTCCATGAAAACTCATGGTAAAATGAATAGTTTTATATATATTGAAAATTGGGCATATATTGAAAAATATTTTGAAAATTGGGCATTTTAGGTTGAATTTGGAGAAGGTAATTGATTGGGGGCTACAGAGATTGTTCAGCAGTCAAGCATACTTGCTGCTCTTGCAAATGCCCTGAGTCCTGTTTCCAGCATCATTATCAGGTGGCTCACAACTGCTTATAACTCCTGTTCCAGAAGCCAACACCTTCTTCTTGCCCCTGTGGGCACCTCCACGTACCTGGTGCATATATGTGCATATGTACATAAAAATAAAAAATCTAAAAGAAAATGATCAACTCTTGTGACTAATCTTATATGTTACTGTCATAAGGAAGCCTTTAGTAGTGAAAACATTATAGCCTGTTAGTGTATTTTACTATCGTAGTAGTGTATACTTTAATATGTTCCTTAGGAAAAGCAACTGAAATGATTAAAGGAAGTTTATGTCCCAACCCTGCCACTTACTGTCTGGTTTCTGTGGGCAGTAACCTATCACTTTGGTTTCCTCTCCTTAACATTGAACAGTAACAGCTTTCTTCATGGGGGTCCGGGGATGCAGTTGAGGATTAACAAAAGAATGCACAGTGCCTTACTTCTAGCAGCACTCCAAAGCTCAGCCTTCACTCTTTACTCTTCCCTTGTTTTCCTTGCTCAGAAATGTCTTCCCATTGGAGATGAGCTTCAGTCGGTGTTGGGAACCACAGGATACAAGCATCTGATCGCACTGCAGTCTTCGCCTTCTTCAGGAGTCTTAGATAAGACGTCCTCTACACCGTTTCCTTTTAGAACTGGATTGACACCTTCAGCCATCTCTGAAAATTTGAAGGCTCTTATTGATAAAAGCACACAGCCACCTGGAGAAGGAAATACCACAAACCACGATGAGTGTCACCTTGTACCACAAAACCATTCCCTTCTTGAAAGTGATCTTAAAAACGCAGTGTCTTCTTTCTTACCAAAGAAGGCAAGTGGCAACTCAGGCGTGCCCAACTCTGAGCTGCTTCCTTTCCTGCAGAATTTATGTAGTCAGGTGAACCATCTCCGTGTGGGACATAGCGCCAGGTGGCAAGAAAACGTCTCCAAGCCCCGAGAGAGCCTCGTCGGTGTTTCGTAAGTATTTTATCTTAAAGCAATTAGAGTTGAGATTTGGTAGGTGGGAGAGGAAGATGAAGGAAAACAGATTTGCCTCAGTTGCACTACCTGATGGGCTGTTCCCAGCAGTTACAGTTCATCATTGACACACTTACTGGGAATGGGATAGAGTGGACTGCATTAAAGGGAGTGTCTGGAATTGGTGTTGGACAGTTTCAGGGTTGCAATACAAAGTTATGGGCATGAATTTGGAAGAACTGTGAGAATTTACAGTTTTTGACTAGGTGTGTTACGCATGCCATTGTAACAGATTACCTTTGTAGCTTGTTTATAGTCAAAAACTATAGTGGGATGGGAATTATTTATAATGTAGGAGCTCTTCTCCTCTGGTCTCAGTCTGTTATCTGTGTAGCATATGTTTGATTAGGATGTTGCCAAGTAGCACATTCCTAATCCTTTTCACAGATATATTCTGTCAAAATAGTATTCTAGTCTGAAATATAGGACTCTGGTCATAGTTCAGATTAACCATTTTCCTTTACTGTTGAATCTTCTTAGTTTAAAGTTTACAGCTGAAAATGCTGCTTGGATTAGTTTGGAAGAAAACATCACCAACCACCAACATGATTACATCAGCACTTATACTAAGTTCTACTGACAATAGCAGAATACAGTTTTGTTCATGTCTGGAAGATTCACAGAAATAGATTATATTTCAGGTCATAAAGAAGGAAATAGATTGTTGTAGCTCAAGTTTTTTTCTGGCCCTGTCCAGGTCCTGCGGTCCTGAGGTCCCGCAACTGCCACTCAGACCCAAGTAAACACAGAGGCTTATTTTAATTAAAACTGCTTGGCCATTAGCTCAGGCCTACCACTGACTAGCTCTTACATTTAAACTAACCCATAATTCTTATTTATGTTTAGCTACATGGCTTGGCACCTTTTCTCAGTTCTGTCTTCACATCTTGCTTCCTCTGTGTCTGGCTGGCGACTCCTGACTCAGCCTTCCTGTTCCCAGAGTTCTCTCTGCTTATCCCACCTATACTATACTTCCTGCCTGGCTACTGGCCAGTCAGTGTTTTATTTATCAACCAATCAGAGCAATACACATTCACAGCATATAGAGCGACATTCCCATCAGATTGTATTTCAAGTCATAAAGAAGGAAAGAGATTGCATTTCAAGTCAAAGAAGCCTCACCAAACTTAAGAGTACTGAAATCATAGGAGTATTTTCTCTGACCAT
Source organism: Peromyscus californicus insignis (assembly GCF_007827085.1). Lineage (NCBI taxonomy): Eukaryota > Metazoa > Chordata > Mammalia > Rodentia > Cricetidae > Peromyscus > Peromyscus californicus. The sequence continues at coordinate 72,030,804 of NW_026294562.1, forward strand.
AAAGAAAGATAAGAAATCATTTACCAGTAACAGAAAGACAATAGAAACATTTCCAAACACTTGATGATTAAACAACGTAGTTTACCTGATTGAAGAAGTCTAGGGGTTGGAGAGATGGCTCAGTTGGTAAAGTGCTTGCTCTGCAAGCCCGAGGAGCTGGTTTTTAAGCCTTAGTACCTATTTTTAAAAAACAAAACACCTAGTGGTGTACACCTGTAATCCTATAATCCTGGTGCTGGGGAGACACAGACAGGAGGATCCCTGGGGATTGCTGGCCAGCTAGTTTTACTAAATCACTGAGCTCTAGGTTCTGTGAGAGACTGTCTCAACAAATAGAGTGACAGAGGTAAACACCAGCTATCAGCCTCCTGCTCTATAAGCTCATGTATACATACACATATGCATCCACGTGAACATGTACACATGTATACAACATACACTTCACACACCAAAGAAATCTCAACAGAAATATATTTTAAAGTACATAAAACTGAGTGAACATGCAGAGGTGAAAGTGTGTGGGCCGTAGCTGAAGAAGTGATGACGGGTCTGTAGCATCACGTGCTGCCCTAGTGAAGATGGCTCTGAGGACGGTGGCACAAAACTACTACCCAAAAAATGAAATAAGGGCTAGAGAGGTGGCTCAGCAGTTAAGAACATTTGTTGGTTTAATTCCCAGCACCCACATGGCTTACAACCACCTGTAACTCTAGCCCCAGTAGCTCCAGTGCCCTCTCCTGACCTCTGTGGGCACTAGGCACGCACATGGCACATATGCATACATACAAGCAAAACACCCATACACATAAAATAAACGTTTTAGAAAATGAAACAATAAAATAGATGCTCTGAGTAGTTCTAAGCCATTAAAGACTGAATTCAAAGTCCGTTGGTGGCATGAACCTACAACTCTGGCATTCAGAAAGCCAAAGGAGGTTCATAAGAACAAGAAAATAATGAAAAAAAGAAGGTGATTCTTTGAAAATTTGTGAAAGTTGATGAGCTTCTAACAAGATTAGAAAACAAAGGAGAAGATACAAACTGCCGGTGTGAGATGATGCAGTAGAGAGTTGTTACTGCAGAATCTTGGACATTTCAGTGTGCACGCATCCCATATTGAAGGCTTAATTTCCACTTAATGGATCCAGTTATTGAATGATGATTGGATCATGCGAGCACTCTGCTGATGTAGTTGTATTTTATTAGTAATATTTGGAGATGGAGAAGGTCTCATCCCAGGCCCCTCCCTGGTTCTTCTTCTCTGTTATCTGGCTGTCATGAGGTGAGCCACTTTGCTCAGGCATACATTCATACCCCGGGTCCACAGAAATGGAGAAAGCAGGCTATGGGCTGAGAACTCTGAGACCAGGAGTCAAGTAAACCTGAAGTTTATTCTCAAATATTATCACAGTGATGGAAAGCTAGCTAACACAGGATGTTTATGGAAAAAAAAAAAAAATCCTGGCCTAGATAGTTCCACTGGAAAATTCTGCCAGACATTTAGAGAGCACTGTTTTTCACATAATCCAGAAAATCAAAGAGGAAAAAAAATTCTCATTTTATGAAGCCACTGTTACCCCGGCACCTGAACTAGATTCTAAATAACTTGAAATACATAAAATATATGTAAATACATATTTGAAACATCTATAAAATAGTTATACATAGCTGACAAAATAGCATCTGTGAACTGGAAATTAGAAAATATTGGCAGAAGAAATTTTGAAAAGGCTTAAAATAATGCACAGACATGCCATGTTGATAGATTTTTCAGCATAGTAAAAGCAACAATATTCCCCTAATTGATACATGTGCCTGATGAAGCAAGAGAAATCATTTCATATATCAGGATATGGGAGAGCCGTAGCGTCAGGCCTGGCATCAGCAGGGGATGGGACATGCCGGTGGACGGGACAGCACAGAGGTGGCTTGCCAGCATTGCAGTTCAGCTGAAGAGCAGTCTTAAAGGTGCTGCTAAGCCAATGTGATATCCACAGGCAAAAATAAACCAAGACCTGAATCTCACACCTTCTCTGAAAATGAACACAAACGGGCCATACAGCAAAAAGGAAACAGAAACTTTCTAATATGGGAGAAACTGCTGGGAACTTAGGAAAAAAGTGCTAAGATACACCATCAAAAGCATGATCAACAAACAAATGATGTGTAGACCCCAGCAAAATGTCAAACTTATGCCTGTGGAGACCCTCTTAAGATGATTTAAATATAAACTGGAAGAAGATATTTATAAATCACAAATTCAGGAAATGACTTGTTTCTAACATGCAAAGAAACCACACAATTCAGCATTTAAAACAATACTGAGTAAAACAGATGAAAGACAAGGAATCTTGCGCTAGGGAGACTACACAGGAAACAGACAAGCACAGAGAAGGGTGGCCAGCATGGCCTCATTGTCACCAGGGGAGTGCATATTAAAGCCACAAGATAAAGCTGGGCGATGGTGACTTAGGCCTTTAATCCCAGCACTCGGGAGGCAGAGCCAGGCGGATCTCTGTGAGTTTGAGGCCAGCCTGGTCTACAGAGCAAGATCCAGGACAGGTACCAAAACTACACAGAGAAACCCTGTCTCGAAAAACCAAAATAAATAAATAAATAAATAAATAAAAATAAATAAAAATCCACAGGATAACTGTGTTTCTTGGAATGACTAAAACTTAAAAATGCTCACACGCGCTTAGAGAACTAAATCTCTTACAGCTTACTGCTGGGTTCATAAAATGGTATAGTCACCCAAAAATATTTTGACAATTTAACTACTAGATGCACATTATCATATAACCTGGCAGACATATTCCTAGGCTTTTAGCCTAGAGAAATGAAATTTTATGGCCATATATAAATCAGTACACAATTGTTCATAGATGCTTTATTTGCTTTGTTTTGTTTTGGTTTGCTTTGTTTCTTCAAGACAGGGTTTCTCTGTGTAACAAGTCTGGCTGTCATCCTGGAACTTGCTCTGTAGACCAAGCTGGCCTTGAACTCACAGAGATCAGCTTTCCTCTGCCTCCTGAGTGCTGGGATTAAAGGTGTGTACCACTGCTGCGCAGGTGAAGCTTTTTTGTAATAATTGTAAAATGGAAACACCAAAATATTTTGTAATAGACAATTTTAAGAACTGGTGTATCCACACTGTGGAGTGGTAATCAGCAGTTATAAAAACAACAACCTGAATGGCTTTCAGGTGAGTTATGGTGAGGAACAGCAGAGACTCAGGCAGGCACATAGCAGACATCCTTGGAGTTAGGAAAGGAAGTGTGACAAATGGAGATGACAGGATGGGTATCTCTGTAGTTAAAAGTTCTGCATCTTGACTGGTGGTGTTGGGGCGAATATCGTGCACATGATAAAATTGCACAGAGCTCTATGTACATGTTGTATAAATATTACTATGCTGGTTTTGTTGTTATTTCACAGTTAGGAAGTAATCAAACTGCCATATATTAGCATAAGTATGAAAAATAAGTTCTTTTAAAACTTCAGTGAAAATTATGTTTTAATGTGTGAAAATCTGTATTGGCTTTTGGCTGCAATCTTCTCTGTGTGCCTTATAACAGGTAACTAGTAAGCACACTGAAAGCAAAGTGAGTCAGTGTCTGAAATACACGTATTTATACAGTCAATCTATTCCTTAGGACATTCTAGGAAAAGAAGAATTCACTGCTACCACTTCTGTGGGTTATTAGAGCAGGGACATAACACCTCATGTACATTTGGAAAATGCCACTGTGTGTTCACATGAGCATAAGAATGAAAGAGTCAGATACCACCATTCTATTAGTACAAAGATAATTTGGACCTCATTGAGTCCCTGGAGGAGAGAACACAAGGTTTGTAGACCCCACTGTAAGGTTCCTTGTTCTGGTGTTCACTGAATCTAACAACCTTTTCCTGAAGGCGCCTTAGTTTTTTGAGACAGATTCTTATGTAGCCCAGTATCCTAGTCACTTTTGTTGCCATGACAAAACACCATGACCAAGTCAACTTATAAAAGAAAACGTTTGATTTGGGAGCTCATGGTTACAGGGGTTAGAGGCCCTGACCATCACAGTGGGGAGCATGTAGCAGGCAAGTGGTCATATCAGTGAAGCAGTAGCTGAGCGCCTACATCTGATCTAAGCACTAGGCCGAGGGCAAGCTAACTGGGAATGGTGTGGACTTTTCAAACCTCAAAGCCCACATCCCCAGGGACATACCTCCTCCAAGAAGACCACACCTTCTAATCCTTCCCAAACAGTTCCACCAACTGGGGACCAAACATTTCAAATATATGGGGCTATGGAGGTCTTTCTCATTCAAACCACCACACCCAGGCAAGCCTCCAATTGACTCTGCAATTGACCATGAACTTTTGATCCTCTTGGCTCCATTTCCCAAGTGCTGAAATTACAGGTGTGTGTCACACCTTGTGTTTGTGTGTGCTTGCACATGAAGCATGTTCAGCATGTGGAAGCCAGAGGACAACCTCAGGTGTTGTTCTCAGAAGCCATCCACATTGTCTTTTGAGATAGGGTCTCTTTCTGCAAACTAGGCTGGCTGGCTAGTGAGCCGCTGAGAGCCTTTTGTTTTTTGTGTTTATATACCCAATGCTGGGATTTTAAGTTTACATACCATGCCTGCCATGTGTATGTGAATTTATGTAGTATGTGTTCATGTATGAGGGTGTACATGCAAGTCTGTGCAAAAATGGGTGGAGGGGAGAGGTCAGTTTGGGGTGTCTCCCTCAGTCATGTCCTACCTTGGTTTTTGAGACAGGGTTTCTTGCTGTATCCAGAGCTCCCTGATTTGGCAAGATTAGCTGGCCAGTCGGACATCATCTCCTTGCCTCCTCAGCAGGCCACAGCAGCAGGTTTCTTATGGAGTATGCTGGGGATGTGAACCCAGGTCTTCATACTTGAATGGCAATTTCTTTCCAAACTAAGCCATCTCCGCAGTCCCAGCATTCAGTACTGTAATTTCACTTTTTAATTTGTATTCTGAGAATCTAGCTTGGGTCTTCACGCTTACAAGGCAGTTCTTTTAGTGACTGGGCTGTCTCCCTTACCACTGCACCTGGTCATCTGCTGTGCTAGGGATTAAACCCAAGGCTTCTTGCATGCTGGAAAAACACTCAAGCAACAGAGTCCAACCTCAGCTTATCCTTTGCTTGCCTTTGCTCTCTGTTGTTCTTGGTTGTCTAACTAGGCAGAGCAGTTAATAGGAGAGTGTTGTGCATTCAGGACTGTGGCCACTGTTGTAGGTTTAGAGCTGACAGTGTGCCGTGGGGAGAGCGGTTGTAGAGACCAGTGCCCGTGGTGCGTCTTGTCTGCTCTTTGGCTGGCTCACTTTCTTGTTTTTGTTGTCATAAAAGAGAAAATTGATATACTTAAAATTTTTATTTTTAGGATGGAAGAGCAGCCTATTTGCTCCTACTTGGAAAAGATTCTTTCTAAAAACATGGAACTGATGGAAAAGAAGCTTATGGACCACATTGATGAGAGGATCTACCAGCTCCAGGAGCACATAGATGCTAAAATGGCTTTGTTAGTGGACTTGCTGCGAAATCCCAACTCCCCACCCCCAGGGATGCCTCTAAGACACTATGACTCCAGGGAAAGACTTTCCAATGGAGAGAGATAAGCTATTGACATGCACAATTATTGCAGATATTTATTACATATTTATTACAAAGCCCAAATCCAAAAAGGTTATGGAAATCAAGTCTTGAATGTCCTTTGAAGGATCGTTGTCTTACATGGTGACCTCAGTGCTCATTTTCATGGCATTTGTTACTGTATATCCAGGTCTGTGCACAGCAGCCACCCTGATGCAGTCCTAAGTTATTTTGCTTGCCATAATTCATTCTTACAGAAATGTGTACTTGTATTGCTCAAGTGTTTGGGATGTGTAAGAACTTCTAATGCAATTCATTAGTCTGTATTGTATATTACATATGTTTGAAGTGAATTTTTTATTTATACAGATACCTACCTATAAAATATAGTCTCAGGAGTATGAAAAGTAATGCTATGATTTTTTTCTAATTATTTTTGGAAAGTTGGGTACCTGAACTCTTTCATTCAGATTCCTAGTTTACACTTCCTGTTGTTTCTCAGAGATGGATATGTGCAGAGCTCGGGCTGTCTGGGATAGTTTACAGAGCGAGGGGTAGTGCTGTTGATCATTACAGCGTCGCTGTAGATTGCTCATTTTAATCCCACTATTTCAGGTGTGGTGCTGCAGGGGAAATGGAAGGAAATTATTTTCTGGAACTGACAGTTTCTTCTCCCAGAGGCCTTTTCTAGCATGTATGATGTGTGACATTCTGAAACTCTAAAACGAGGATTAAGATAGATGAATCTAGGGGTTTGTAATCTTCAACAGACTGAATTTTCAGAACTAACTGTTACATCCTTTTCGGTAATACAGCTGTACCTAAATGCATCTGCTCTTAAGACCACCTGGAAGTGAATAGAACTCTTTTTAGCTAATTTGCTTATATTGTTTGTTTGTTTTTCTTTCTTTTTTCTTTTCTCTCTCTTTCTTCTCTTCTGTAAGAACAGGGGTATTTCGTACTTATCCATTGTTTTGGCAAACTGTTCTTTAAAATGCCTGTTGGTTTTGATCATGGCAGAGGTGACACAGCATGTAGGTCACACCACACTTTTGCTGGTCTTTGGGCTATGGTTGGCAGGATAGTCATACCATGTGCAGATGTAAGATGTACTTCCTGATCTGTGAGGAGCAATCCACTCGCTTACGGCTGCAGTCCATGGTTTTGCAGCTTTCGGTAGTTGTGGTTCTTACAGAATACCGTCCATGACTTAGTAGTGCCCTCAGGCCCATAAATCATTAGCTGGGGCTGCCCAGGTCAGCAAGATGGGATGAGACCCCTAGTTGAAGACTTTGAAACCATCTCCATCTCAGTTTGACACACCTTCCCAGCCTCGGCTCTACTGCCAAACCCTGCATTTTCATCTCTGATCCTTGTGACGTAGGGACTGACCAGGGAGCAGGAAGGGGCCCATGGGAAGAAGTTACAGAAAAGCAAGAAGTGTGAAAGATGGAAACACATCTCATAAACCATACGATGTCTGTCATAGTGTAACATAGACCCTGAAGAATTACAGCCTCTCCAGGAAATCCTGTGTTGGGGATGAGAAGAGCCTGAAGGCCGCTAGAACAGACGCCTGTCAGAAAAGATGGCTCACAGTTCTGGTAAGTTATTTCACAGCTAGGTCTACATATGCATATGTATACTTGTTTCCTGGCTTTTGTTTCTTCTTTTCTGTAGATTGTAACACTGCTATAGGAAAAGTAGGGAGAAAGGAACATTTCCCCATCCCCACGCTCCCCTGGTTCTGATGAAAAGTGTAAACAAAACCCATTTCCTCTTTCTGTCTCTTGACTTTTTTAGTGGCTGGTAGCAGAACCTCCAGATGCAGATAACAGCTTGATATGGGATCCATAAACATCAAATTGGGCTTTGGGTTGGGAAAAAACAAAAAAACCTTTAATTGTGGACATCATGCTTGGTCTTGTGCTGTGCACCCCGATGTGACAAAGAAAAGAAATATTCCTAGTCAAACTAGTTTAAAATACGACCACCAAGAAGAAGAGCCTGTGCATAAGGGCTCGGGAAGTCCTCCGTCCCTGCTGTGTGTACTTTTGCTCTGTAATAAAACTGTCCTCTCTTTCCTTTTCTCATCTCTGAATTCTTTCTCTGGCGGTGATAAGAAACTGCTAACACCTAGTAGAACTAGCAGGCCTTCTCTGAGACCTCCCTGGACTTGGCCCCCAGCAGCTCTTAACTGCCCGTGGTCTCCCCGTCTACCTCTGATGACCTTGGGAGACAGTTAAAGGTCTTCACACCAAGGATGCGTCCCTTGTCCCGGCTGCCCTCTGCTCATATTAAGGACCCTTGCCCATCTCTGTGTCTTACTTGTGTCTCTTTGAAGCCTGAATCTCATTTAGCGTGGTGTTTACCAGCCATGACTTCCCTTCCTGAACTGATTCTCCGGCCTGTGCACCCAAATCTTCTCTGGCAGAGCCCAGTATTGTAGAACGGGAGGTGCTCAAGGAAATTCTCTGTGAGATGAACTAGATTTTCTACATTGCACTGTGTGTGTGTGTGTGTGTGTGTGTCTGTCTGTCTGTCTGTCTGTCTGTCTTTGGGTGTGTGCAGATGTGCACGTGGAGGTCTGAGTTTGTGGGTGTTTCTCAGATCTTTTCCCTGCTAGACTAGGCCTGAGATGCAGAACTCACCTCCTGGTCCCACCATGTCTGGAGCTACCTCACTGCTCTGCATGATTGGGGACAAGATAGGCTACGCAGAGAAGATTATGCAGAGAAAAGGGAGCCTTCACTCTAAAGTGTGGTTCTAGCCTCCTTACTACCTGAAAATAAAGAATTCCAGGACAGTTACTACTAATATTTGCTCTAAAGGTTGCCTACATACAGGCAATATTTTTTGATACAGAAATATTTCCAAAAAAAGAAAGTTAAAAAGCTGGGCATGATGGTGCACACCTTTAATCCCAGCATTCAGGGGCTGATCTCTGAGTTGGAGGCCAGCCTGGTCTACATAGCAAGTTCTAGGCTAGCCAAGCCTACCTACAAAGTGAGACTTTTTTTATCAAAAACAAACCCGAAAGAATGTTAAGGCAGTAGTAACCAGGTTTAAGGCCTGAGTGTACATGGCCTTGAGTATGTATGTCCTTAATGTTCTCCTGGATATTTTCTGGGAATCCCCACTAACAAAACAGTTAACTGTTGTTCACAGTGAAGATACCCCAAATTCATGCACCCCTGTGGTCTAATGTGTTACAGTTGTAATTCTGTCCAGCATACCTCAGGAATCTTCCTGTGACCGCATTTACATTTAACAACCCTTTCAAGATATAACTTTGGAAATCAACAAAACCATAATCTATGACTTATAAAGAAATGAGGGATGCTTCTCCCTTAACCCCACACCCACATGTTTGCATGTGATTTTCTTTTCCCTGAGCAGTTCTCTATTAACCTCTGTTCTTCAACTTCTTTAATAAACCACAACTATGCTTCATACCGGCTTGTCCTGAAATGCTTTTCTGCACCATACCAAAGATTTGGCTTTCTCTGAGTGGACATCCCCAAGTGGGGGGGCGGGGGGGGGGGGGGCGGGCACTCCTTCTCAAGCTGCAGGTGCCAGAATTGTCTCCAGCACTGGCACTACTGACATGGAAGCTGTTCTGTGAGGGTTTAGGTTATATACTGTTTTATGTAGCCAAGGCTGGCCTTGAACTTTCTGATCCTCTTGCCTCTGCTGCTTCCTGAATGCTGGGATTTCAGACCTGTACCATAATGCCTGGCCAAGGCTTTATTCTTTTGTTGATGAGAACAGTAACTGTGACTTATCTCTAGAGTGAGTGATAACAGAAGGGCTGGAACTTCTTAAGTATCCTGAGCAATGATCTCCAGTTACAAAACAAAATCATAGCAAATCTAGTTTTAATATTGACATCGATGTTTTTATTAGCAATTTGTGACTGGGAGGCACTCTTGAGCTGAGTAGAGGGGATGTAAGCAGAGCTTTTCATCAGAGGGCCAATAAAAGCAGAAATAAGGAGTGAAAACTAGATTGGACTTCTCAAAGCTAGTTCATATGGAGCTAAAACAGAACTCACTTGTTCTTGTAGCTCACATAAATGATGCCTATGTGGACTTGGCACTGTGCATGTCCTGTGTTTTGAAAAACTGGCCCGTTTCTAAGTTCAGGCTTATGTGGCACATAGTCCGTGTCACCGTGATGGCTGTTCTTGGTTGTTAACTTCATCTGAAATTAGGTAAAACATAAGCAGCTGAACATACCTGTCGGCGGGGGGGGGGGGGGGGGGGGGGGGGGTGGGGTGGGGGGGGGGGGGGTGGGGTGGGTGGTGGGTGGGGGGGTGTTTACTTAATTAATCCTTTGAAGAGGGAAGACCCACTTTTAAGATGGATCTTTTGGGGTAGAGAAATACACCTTTAATCATGATCTTTTGAGGTGGGAAGACATACCTTAAATCTGGGCTACATCTTCTGGTGGCAGCCTATTATAAAGGACATGGGAAAAGGAGTCTTGCTCTCTGCCTGCTTGCTCTCGCTCTCACTGGCAAGTCCATTCCTTCATTGGCATTAGAGCCTACTTCTTCAAGATTCTGGTGTCTACTGAAGACCATCTGAGACATCCAGCCTCGTGGACTGAACAGCTGCTGGATTCTTGGACCTTCTGTTAGTAGACAGCCATTGTTGGATTAACTGGACCACAGCCTATAAGCCACTCTAATAAATGTGTGTGTGTGTGTGTGTGTGTGTGTGTGTGTGTGTGTGTGTGTGCACGTGCATGTATTTCATTCATTCTATAAGTTCTATTCCTCTAGAGAACCCTGACTAGTTACAGATTTTGGTATCAGACTCTTCTGATACTTCTAGAGCAACAGAAGTATAAGAATGAATTTTTTAAAAAAGATTTATTATTTATTTATTATGTATACAGTGTTCTGCTTGCATGTATCCCTTCAGGCCAGAAGAGGGAGCCAGACCTCATTACAGATGGTTGTGAGCCACCATGTGGTTGCTGGGAATTGAACTCAGGACCTCTGAGCCATCTCTCCAGCCCAAGAATGAATTTTTAAAGTATCTGAAATAAGCCTTTCAATTTGCCAACACCTACAATTACTGCAGCTTCTTCAGTTACTGAAACCTCTCCTAGGAACTTGGAGCATACTGAAAGCCCATGGTGTGAACTATTTTACAAAAGGAAGGAGATAGATGTATTTGATTAACCTGAGTCACCAATTGTGATTTGGTAACTCTGTATATAAAGCTTCTGACAGTTTGTGGGGAAAATAAGGGATATGATACTGCTGGTTGGTTGCTCCTAGCATCTCTGGGTAAATTGACAAAGAATGAGCTCCATGATAAAATTAACTAACTTCTAGCATCTCAGAATATGGTGAAGGACAATAATGAACTCAATGACACAAATGGCCAGTTCCAGACATACAAAAACATTCCAAAGGTTCCTAAGGCTGCCCTGGAAAAGAATCTTCTCTGCAGCAGCCGTAGAGCTCAAGTTGCAGAGAATCAAACCAAAGCATTCATTATAAGATTGGCTGAATTACAGGGAAAATTCAAGTCCCACTCTCTTTTGGCAGTCAAGGACATTAATTGGTAAAGAATGGGATCCTGTAACTTGGGATGAAAATCTATGGGAGACCTCTATTAAGACTGAGAACTTTGAGGCCTCAGATTCTCAAGGGTTTATCTCACCTGAGGAAGAAGTCTCTCTATCCTCAGCAGAAGATGTGTTCACACTCCAACCCCCTGAAATACTGCCTTTTTTCTGCCTTTGACTGAGGAAATTAATCCGTCATTGTCTGCTAAACCAGCAGTGACTTTCTCTGAAGGAGATGCCAGGCAAGAGAATTCTGATGTCCCTCACGGCCCACCAATAGTCATCTCTAGACCTATAACCAGACTTAAGGCAGAGCAGGTTCCTCAAGGGGAGCTAGAAAGTGTGGTCCATGAGGAGGTGCTCTACACTGCTAAAGAGCTTAATGAGTTTGCTAATTCATTCAAACAAGTCTGGGGAATATGTGTGGGAATGGATTTTGAGGGTGTGGGATGATGAGGAAGGAACATAAAACTGTATCAGACTGAATTTATTGATATAGACACACTGAGTGGAGATTCTAGGTTTAATATGGAAGCTCGCACAGTTTTAAAAAAAGTGTCAAAAGTTTGTTTAAATGGTTGGCTGAAGCATTTGTCAAAAGATGAGGTACTGAAAAGGAGTTGGAGATGCCTAATATACCTTAGCATAGTGTTGATGAAAGAATTTTAAGACTCAGAGAAATTTCAAAGCTAGAGTGGGTGTGCTGTGTGAAACTTAACCCTCTACGATGGGAGGCCCAGAAAACACATCATCCTTCAGTAATCCTTTAAGATGCAAAATGGTGAGGGGGCACTAGCACATTTGAAGAGCTCTGTCATTGTCATTGGCCTACTGCCAGACCTTAGGGTTGGAGATGCTGCTGCTCAGTTGGATGAATTGAATGCAGTAGGTTTAACTGGGCTCTGAAGTAGTGGGGGCCATGTGGCAGTACTGACTTGCCAAAGACAAGGCGATCGTAGTTATTGTAATGGGCAGCACAGACAAAGCAGTGTCCATAATGGCCTGACCCATAATGGGCTGCACGGGCACAGCGAATTTGATGGTGGCATGACTTAGATGGACCTTTGGTACTGGCTAATCAATCATGGTGTTCCCAGGCATGAAATAGATAAGAAGCCTACTGAATTGTTTGATCTGTATAAGTGGAAAAATTCTTAAGCAAATAAAGGCTCCATTGGGTCATGGCAAAGGGAATCTGGGCCTGTGAACCAATTTCCAGACTTGAGCCAGTTTGCAGACCCAGAACCCCTTGAATGAAGGGATGGCCAGGTTTCCCTGAGGAAGGATCTTCATAAAATACCTGAGTTTTCTTGTTAGCCTTTCTCCAGTCCTCCTCCCTCCCAGAGGAGCCTATGGGCTTTTACAAGGGTAACTATACTGGGGGAAAGGAAACAATTAGACTCTCTGGGGTCTATTGGATACGGTTCAGAATTGACACTGATTCTGGAAGACCCCTAGAAACACTGTGGCCCTCCAGTTAAAAGTGGGGGCTGTGGTGGTATTGTGTTCCCCAAAATATTGTGCACCCTAATAAACTTATCTGGGGTCAGAGACAGAACAGCCACTAGATACAAAGGCTAGAAAATGGTGGCACTCACACCTTTAATCCTAGCATTCCAGAGATAGAAATCCCTCTGGATCTCTGTGAGTTCAAGGCCACATTGGAAATGGCCAGGCATGGTGACACATGCCTTTAATCCCAGAAAGCGAGCCTTTAATCCCAGGGAGTGGTAGTAGAAAGCAGAAAGGTATATAAGGCATGAGGACCAGAAACTAGAAGCATTTGGCTGGTTAAGCATTTGGCTGGTTAAGCTTTCAGGCTTCTAGCAGCACAGTTCAGCTGAGAGCCATTCGATTATGAGGACACAGAGGCTTCCAGTCTAAGGAAACAAGACAAGCTGAGGATCCAGCGAGGTGAGGTAGCTGTGGCTTGTTCTGGTTCTCTGATCTTCCAGTTCAACCCAATACCTGGCTCACAGGTTTAATTTTATTAATAAGAACTTTTTAAGACTCCTGCTACAGGGGGTTCATGGGGGTCAGTTGATCAATAGAGTTTTGACTGATGTCCAACTCACAGTAGGTCCAGGGGGTCCTAGAACTCATCCTGTGTTTATTTCCCGAGTCTCAGAATGTATAATTGGGATAGGTATACTTAGAAGGTGGCGAATTTTTATATTGTTTTCATGACCTGTGACAGTATCACCTCCCTGGAGGAATTACAGGAATTAGTGTTACCATCAGAGACTTGAAAGGACTTGTGTTTCCACCACATCTCCCTTTAACTCTATCTGGCCAGTCCAGAAGACAGATGGATCATGGAGAATTGACAGTTGATTATTGAAAATTCAGTCAAGTTGTGACTCCAATTGCAGCTACTATACCAGATGTGGTGTCCTTACTTGAGCAGATTAACACATCTACTGGTATATAGCATGTAGCTAGTGATCTGCCAAATGCCTTTTTCTTGATACCTGTCCATAAGGACCATCAGACAATTTTTTGGTTGGCAAGACCAGCAATACTTTTACAGTTTTATCTCAAGAATATATTAACTCTCCAGCCCTGTGTCATAACTAGTTTGAAGGGATCTTGATAATCTGTTTCTTCCACAAAATACCACATTGGTGCACTATATTGACAATATTATGCTGATTGGACCAGGTGAGCAGGAGTTAGCAGCTACTTTGGACTTGGTGGTAACACATGTACATCAGAGGATGGGAAATAAATCCAGCCCAAATTCAAGGGCCTGCTACCTCAGTGAAATTCTTAGGAGTCCAGTGGTGTGGGGCCTCTAAGATGAAGGATAAGTTACCACACCTGGCCCCTTCCACCACCAAGCAAGCAGCACACTGTTTACTGGGCCTGTTTGGATTCTGGAGACAGCACTTTCTTCACTGGGCTGTGCTACTCCAGCCCATATACCAAATGACTCAGAAAGCTACTAGCTTTGTGTGTGGCCTGGAACAGGAGAAGGCTCCTCAACAGGTCCAGGCTGCTGGGCAGGCTGCTCTACCGCTTGAACCATATGGTCCAGAAGACCTGATGGTACTTGAGCTGTCAGTGGCAAATTGGGATGCTGTTGGGAGCCTTTGCCAGGTCCTTTATAGGGGAAACATAGAGGAAAACTTTGGGATTTTGGAGCAAGATTCTACCATCATCCACAGACAGCTATTCTCCCTTTGAAAGAGAGCTTTTGCCCTGCTCTTGGGCCTCAGTGGAAACTGAACATTTGACAATGGGTCACCAAGTTACTATGCAACCCTAGCTGTCCTTCATGAGGTGGGTGTTATCTGACCCATCAAGCCATAAAGCAGGATGTACACAGCAGAAATCCATATCAAATGGAAGTGATATGTACGTGATCAGGCCCTAGCAGGTCTTGAAGGCACAAACAAGTTTCATTAAGAAGTTACCCAAGTTCCTGTGGTTTCTAATCCCATTGAATTGCCGTATGCTGCCTAGCATGCACCTAAGCCTCATGGGTGTGCCCTATGGTCAGTTAACTGAGGAAGAGAAGACTAGGACTTGGTTTACTAATGATTCTGCGTGTTATGCAGGAACCATCCAGAAGTGGGCAGCTGTAGCATTTCAACTCCTTTTTGGGGCAATCCTGAAAGATACCAGCAAAGAAAAATCTTCACAGCAGGCAGAATGTTGGGCACTGTACCTGGTCATACATTTTTTTTGGCGGGGGGGGGGGGGGGGAGGAGAAATGGTCAGGTGTGTGATTGTTCACTGACTGATTCATGGCTGTAGCCAATGGATTGGCTGGATGGTCAGGGACTTGGAAATAGCCTGATTGGAAAATGGGTGAGAAAGACATGTGGGGAAGAAGTGGATAGATCTCTCCAAATAGACAAAGGATGCAAAGATGCTTGTGTCTCATGTAAATGTTCATCAGAAGGTGACTTCAGCTGAGGAAGAGTTCAGTCATCAAAGAGGATGACCCATTCTCTGGATAGTCAGCCTCTTTCCCCAGCCATCCCTGTCATTGACCAGTGGGTACATGAACAAAGTGACCATGGCAGTGGCAATGGAAGGCATGCATGGGGTTCGACGACATGGACTTCTACTCACCAAGGCTGACCTGGCTACCACTGCAGCTGTGTGCCAGATGTGCCAAGAGCAGAGACCAGTACTGACCCAACATGGCATCATTCCCTGGGGTGATCAGCCAGGTATCTGGAGTAGATACTTATTCTGGTTATGGATTTTCCTTTTCTTCATGTACTGCTCCTGCCTAAACCACCCTCCATGGACTTACAGAATGCCTTATCCACCACCATGCTATTCCACACAGTATAGCTCCTGATCAAGGAACTTCCTTCACAGCCAGAGAAGTGTGACAGTGGGCCCACAATCATGGAATCCACTGGTCTTACCATATTCCCCACTGTCCTGAAGCAGCTGGCCTGATAGAAAGATAGAATGGCCTTTCAAAGACCAGACAGCTACAGCACCAATTAGGTGGCAGCAGCCTAGAGGGCTGGGGTAGGGTTCTCCAGAAGGGAGAATCAGCATCGAGTATGTGGAATGGGTTCTCCTCTAGCTAGAAGTCATGGGTCCAGGAATCAAAGGGTGGAAAGAGGAATGGTTCCACTTACTGTCACCCCTAGTGACCCACTGGGAACATTTTTTCTTTCTGCTCCCATGACCTTAAGTTCTTCTGGCCTAGAAGTTTTGGTTCCAGAAGGGGGAGCACTTCTGCCAGGAAACAGAACAAACATTCCATTGAACTGGAAACTCAGACACCACCCCACCACCCCCACCCCTCCACCCCCCCAACCCCCTGCCACTATGGGCTTCTGATGCTAATAGGCTGAGAAAGGCATAGCAGTGTTGGGAAGAGCGATTGATCCAGATTACCATGAGGAAATTGGATTGCTTCTCCACAACGGAGGTAAGAAAAATTCTGCCTGAAGTGTAGGAGATCCTTTAGGGCATCTCTTGGTGCCAAAATGTCCTGTGATTAAAGTCAATGTGAAACTCCATCCTAATCTACGCAGGATGAAAAAGGGTACAGACTCATCAGGAATGAAGGTATGGATTATATATAATTGACATGAGTGTTTCTGTAATATTTTGTTAAGAATGTGTTTATACAAGTATTTGTGTTTTCTCAATTTCTTTATCATGTAATGTAATATCAATTAAGAGAATATCAGTGGTTTTAACATTTAAGTTTGAGATACTAAAAAAATATCCTTCAAGGGATATTGTCACTTACTTTAAAATGTATAATGCATTTGCAGTTGTATGAGAGATAATTATATCACATTATATGTAATTATGACCTGGTTAAATATTGAATGTGTTTGTAATTGTACATGGGATAGTTATATCAGGTTGAGTGTAATTATAACCTGGTTATTGTTTTCATTTGGGAATTAAGGATGACATAAGGAGATATGATTGTGTGTCAAGTTGAGTAGGGGTGGGTTTGTGGTGACTGTTCTTCGTTGTCAACTTGACTACATCTGGAATTAACTAAAACCCAAGCAGCTGAATACACCTGTGAGGGATTTTTTTTCTTAAATCCTTTGAAGTGGGAAGGTCTACTTTTAATCTGGGCCACATCACCTGGCGGCAGCCTGTATAAGGACATGGAGGAAGAAAACTTTGCTCTTTGCCTGGTAGAAAGCAGCTGGCCTGATAGAAAGATGGAATGGCCTTTTGAAGATAGAGCTACAGCACCATTTAGGTGTTAGCAACCTAGAGGGCTGGGGTAGGGTTCTCCCCAACACCCCCTACCCCCATAGCCAGCAAGTCCATTCCTTCACTACAATTAGAGCCTAATTTTTCAGGATTCTGGTGTAAACTGAAGACCAGCTGAGACATCCAGCTTCATGGACTGACCAACTACTGAATTCTCTTGGTAGACTTCCATATCAATTCTATTCCTCTAGAGAACCCTGACTGATCGAGTCTCTCTGTTCTTATTTAGTCTGGTCCCTTAGGGCCTGTGCAGCCCAGAACACTGGGCCTCCCCGTAATTCTTAACAACCTGTGATGGTTAGTACTGGTTATCAACTTGACAGGGTCTAGGGTCTAGAGTCACCTAGGAAACAAACCTCTGGGTATATCTGTGAGGGAGTTCCTAGCCTGAGTTGAGGTGGCTGGGGTTCCAGACTGATAAAAAGGAGGAAGCAAGCTGAGCACAGCTTTTGTCTCCCTCTGCTTCCTGACTGCTGACCCTGTGTGGCCTGCTTCTGTGTGACACATGCTCCTGTCACCATCACGTCTCAGCGGACTGTACCCTGAAACATTGAAGGCAGAGCCAACCTTTCCTTTGGTTTTCAGTAGCAGGAGTTTGGTCTCAGCACTGAGAAAAGTAACAAGTATGCACTTGAATTTGGCAACTTGGTAACAGATTTGCCAGCTTGATCCATGGAATTCAGGTTTATTAAACCCTAAAGTGTTTTCTTTTCTGTTAGTATATATTTAGTGATAAGAGTTTTTATGGTACTACTTTTAATGTTTAATAAATGGAACTTAGAAATAATGTGTTTTCAGTAGTAAAGTTTGGGTCAAGTAAATTATGATACATCCATGTAGAATTCTTATATTACTGATAAAAATACTTTTTGAGGGCTGAAACATGGCTCAGTAGTTAAGAGTGCTTGCTTTATTTCTACATGACCTAAGTTTGGTTCCCAGCACCCATGCCAGATAGCTCACAACTATAACTCCAGCTTTAGGAGATCTGCTGCCTCCTTCTGGCTGTATGGGCACTTCATAGAGATGGTGTACATATAGACAATCAGGCACATATGTATACACATAAATAAAAGAAAGTTTAACAAAGAGCTATAGAGGACCCACAGCTGGACAATGTACAGAGTGAGAGGTGCTAAATGGGATGTCTCTATAAATCCCACCCCCCATTCACATGTAGCTCAGGGAAACCTGCAGAAGAGGGGGCAGAAATACTGTAAGAGCCAGAGGAGATGGTGGACACCAAGGAAACAAGGCCTTCTAAACACAGCAGAATGGACACACATATGAACTCACAGAGACAGGCAGCATGCACAGGGCTACACAGGTCTGGGGTCTCAGCACTGAGAGTGGAGTGGAAACAAGCCCGTATCCCTAACCCAGAAGCTGTCTCCAATTGATAACTACTTGCAAGTTTTCTCTAGTGGAGTCTCACCGTGTCTACAGACCACTCTTACAACCAGGGCCCAATGCCCAATAGTAGATGATCAACACAAAACAAACTCAATGGTATTTGGGGAGTTTTGTTGGTTTGTTTTTGTCTCATAATGACTTATCTGGGACTTTTTTTTCATTTTCTTACCCTCCAGGTCTTAAACATTATGTTTCCCAATTTTCTGTTTTGTAGGGATTTTTATGTGTTTCTTGTGCATTTTCCTTGGCTCTTTTTCTGTTCATGTATTTGTTTTCTCCTATTCAATTTTATTTGTTCTTATTTTATTATTTTTTTCTTTAGATGCCTGTTTGTTTTCTAATGAAGGCGAGCAAGAAAGGATGTGGACTTGGGTGGGGAGGATCTGGGAAGAGTTGGGGTATTTGGAACCATGATCAGAATATGCTGTAAGAAAAAAATCTATTTTCAATTAGGAAAGTAAAATTTAAGTACAATGGAGTTAAAAAAAAAAAAGAATGGAAGTAAGAAAAAAGAACAAGGAATACCATGTAACAAAATTCAAGCAGAATTTAGCACTGAAAAAGTCATCTCACTCAGAGGCCTTATTTTTCTCTTTGGGCATAGGAAGTTTCAGTCTTAAACCTAATTTTAAAATACTTTTAAAATTTATTTTAGGCATTTAGCAGAATGATATCCCATTAAAACTGTTTACATGACCCTTTTTAATCTTCTACTCTACTTCTCCTGTTTACATGGCAACATAGTAATATTCTAGGCTCAAGTCTCAAAATGAGTGAGAAAGAATAAAGGCTGTTCATAACCATCACCACCACCAAGTGAAGGTACAGGATTATTTTGATTATTGTGTGCTTATACAAAGTACATAAATACCATAGTAGAGAGTAAATAAGAATATAAACATTATAGAAATTGATTTGAAAAATAAAATAGTCTACTAAGAAAGAAGTACTGATCGTGAAGATTTTTGTGTCCACCACTGCCATGTCAGAGTCCCTCATTTGTGCCACAAAAGCAAGGTGGCAGTGTGCCAACATCTGCATAGATGCTACAGTCATCACAGCGCTGGAAGGTGCGACAAGACCCAGGGATAATGGGTTGTTTGGGCCGGATGATCTTGTCTTGGTTGAGCTTGCATTGTTCAATACAGCTTTCAGCATCCTTTGCGATTCTTAAGAAAACACACGCACAAAACAAGCTTAGAATTTTCCTTCCCAGTGAGCTTCTTACAATCACGAGGGCTATGTGGGGAAGTCCAGGGCTGGAGCCCATCACACATGCGACACCAGCCTTGGGTTAAAGCTCTCTGCTCCTTCCCATCTTTTCCTCCCCTACAATCGCTACACATGTGAACCCAGGGTACCACTCCAAGCAAGGGAGGGTGAATTGCACCCCAGTGACTGCTACAGGCCCATGAGATGTGGGAATGATGGAGAAGGTGCTACAGTTGGCTGGACTCAGCTCTGGCCTCCACCATCTAAGTCCCCAGGGAGGGACACCGTTACTGCTGACAACCAGCCTCATACTTCAGGCTGTCCCTTCTCTCCCAAACTTCAAACATCTCTTGTCTGATTCCCATCCCTGTCAGCAGTCCTCCATGGAGTCTCTATTCTCTTGGCCCACTTGGATTTTCCCACAGCCATTGAAATGAATGAGGGAACGTGTGAACTTCCCAGTGAGTGGTAAGAGGTCACTATGGTCATAACTCTGTCTGAGTAGGAGACAGCTCATCCCCAAGGCATCCTCTGCATAACTGTAAGAGGATGGAAAAGATGCTCAGTCAGGGTCCTGTTAAACACCTGAAGGCACACTCCCTGAGGCCAAGTGACAGAAAGCAATGTTGGCGCGCACAGGGTCCAGGCTGAGAGCAGTGGACTTGTAAGCTCACAACCCCGAGCTAGAAGGAAGCCCTCAAGCTTCTGTCCCCACCTGCCCCCATCCCCTCACACCTGACAGTGGCCCTTGACTTTCCCCTCCAAGTGACCAGTGCAGTAAGAAGTGACCCTGCTCTGGCAGAGGGCCCAGTGTCCCACTGGAGAAGTGGTGTTCACTCCTACTCACATGACTTACTTGAGTGCCTTGGCTATCTTCACGTAAAGACAAAAGACAACGGATATCAGCATAATTGCAGTAATCAGCATACCGCTAGCAAGGCCCATCATAACCTTCGTCCTCAGGTCGAACATCTTCCACACCTGGCAGAGAAGTTCAGGCAGTGAAGGTGGCTTCATTCACAAATTCAACAGCCACCTGGCCACCGCTGCCCCACATACCATCCCCCGGTGAAGAAGAAAGGACCCGAACACAGATCTTTATGCATGTAAGTAGAAGGAACTCTGTCCAGGGAGGTCCATGCTGACCTCAAGTGGGTAAGAGGGTTTAATTTTGGTTGAAAAGAGACTTGGATGTAAAATCCAGATAGCAGGAAATGAGGATGACAGTAGAGAGGGTATTTACTTTTCACAGGCAGTGAGGAGTCCTTGTAGAATGAACCAGACTGCAGTGGAGCCTCCTACATGCCTTCTGAACTGTGCTTACTGAATGAGAACTGACTCAGAATTCACTCCAGCAAGTACATTGAGTTAGATCTGTTTTATGGACTGAGAGAATGACTCTTCTAAACATTATTGCCCAAAACTGCTAAGAATGTACACACCTATTTTGAAAGTAGTTTTTTTTAGTGGTGGTGGGGGGAACCCCACAAATAAACAAACTAGGTTATGCTATCTCAGGGTTAAAAAGATTCTGAATGCGTCCAGCCAACTCCTTACTGAGGCTGACACAGAGGCGTGCTCAGACCATGAGCCAGCTTTCTCGGGAGTCTCTTGTGCCTCATTCTGTCTTCTAAGAGACTATGTGTCTCCCTACTAAACACTTAATCCTCCCACAGAGTCCCCTTTTCTGGAATAAACAATATACTTAGTCTAATATCTGAAACTGGGGAGCAGAAAGCCCAGAGAAGACAGAAAACAATCTGACTACAAAACATACTTACCAAAGTCAAGCCGTCCAGCACTGAACTAAGGACATTTAACACACACACACACACACACACACACACACACACACACACACACACACACACACACACCCCTCCCAAAATAAACAGTAGAAAAAGTTTCAGAAATAGGATGCTTCAGAAACCTGCAGCTTCTCAGACCTGTGATTGAGAAAGAAGGATCTAAATGACCCTGTTAGAGCAATTAAGATCCAGGCTGGTGTGCTCTGCTGTGGGAGGCCTAAGGTCTGCTAGGGCTGCTGCTGGAATACACCAGCTCCAAGCCAACCTGTGTGACATCAGCTCCCTTTCTGAGAATTCTGAATTCTGTCCCACATCTAGGCATATTTTACCTCCAAGAAATATAAATACTATTTTGGGTCCCTTAAAAATCTAACCTTTGAGAGTCTGCCAATCAAAAACTGGTTAAGTGTTTCAATTCAAGAGAATGATGGATCAAGGTTTTAAACACCCTTCTATTTAAAGCTATAGATGACTGGCTGTGTTTCAGCTACACAGTGAGATAATGCAAAGCGGGTCACTAAGACTCAAGTCCACACTCAGTGACACTGGCAGAGTCTCCTACCTCATGGTCAAACAGCTGCAAAAAAACGAAAGTTAAAGAGAATACCTCTTTTAGCCAGGTTTGTACTGTATGTTTTTTTTGTTTTTTGTTTTTTGTTTTTTGATCAGTTTTTTTTTTCAGTCTTCATTTTTTTTTCTTTAAAATCTAAGGTGACCTAAGAGAAAGATCTGTGCCTCCTACTGGGGTTACTTTTGTTTGAGGCTTTCTTCAGAAGCCAGATTTCTCAGCAGGAAGAAGTATTTCTCTGATGAGTAAGTTCAGTTTCCAGCTGGATCAAGTTACCTGCGTCCCTTCCTTTTGAGCCTAATGTTCCACCTGTCACCTAGGGACATAGACATCCAAGGATGCATCTCAGCTGAAAGTAAAAATTATATGCAGTTTAAGAAAAATTTATGTATATATAATTTAAAAATTATATCATGTATATAATATTTTAAAAAAAATCCAAAGCCCTATCTGAGACTCAAAGCACCCTTTTAACTATCAACACTGTAAAATTAAAAAATAAATATACTTCCAACATACAATGGCAAAAACTATACATCTTTCCCACTTTCAGACTGGGCATCCAGGATCCACACTCTGTAGCTAGCCCACCCCTAACTCCAGGAAATACGGTAATGATCATTTGGATTCTTACTGCTGCTGGTGAGCTGTGGTTCTCTGTATTCACCTGTCTGTTTGGGTTATGGACTGGCTCTCCATCCTGACCTCCGTTCTCTAGCTGACTTCTGTAGAGCTGTTGATTTTCAGTTTGTTCAGCTTCTTGTTGTGAGCAGAAGGATGACTTAAGCTCTTCACACATTTGGAGGAAAAACTGAAAGCCCTGGATTCATTTCTACCCACCTGTTCCTTTTTCTGGATAATCTCAATTGGCCCCTCTCCAAGTTCATGGATTCTTCTGTCTGCTCAAATTCAATATTGAGCTCCACTAGTGACATTTGCATTTTACTTATTATAGTTTCCAACTCTGTAATTTCTACCTGACTCTTCACAGTAGTTTTCTTTTTATTAATATTCTTTATGAATACTTTCTCTTAGTTCCTTAGACATGACTTTCTTTGAACATATTTTAAAATGGCTGAATTAAATCTTTGGCTAGGTAGGATCAAAATCAGGACCTTTTCAATTAACATTTTGATTGATTGTTCTATCTTTTGTGGGCCCTATTTTACCATGCTTTACAGTCATTTTTTGAAACTAGATATCTTATTTTTTTTAAAGTTTATTTATTTATTATGTATACAGTATGTCTGCAGGCCAGAAGACAGCACCAGATCTCATTATAAATGGTTGTGAGCTACCATGTGGTTGCTGGAAATTGTACTCAGGACCTCTGGAAGAGCAGCCAATGCTCTTAACCTCTGAGTCATCTCTCCAGCCCAGAAAACTAAATATTTTAAATGGTACAACATGGTGTCTTTGAAAATTAGTCTTCTAAAGAAAATGTAGTTTCTTGAGTGGCTTTCCCCACTTGATTCTCTAACATCTGTGTCCTTTGTTGTATGTGGACACTGATTTGCCCAGAGACAATTAATAATTAGGCAAAAATTTCTTTAAATTTCTGTAACAAGAACAATAACAAAAATCTCCCAGTCTTTGCTGAGGGGCTCAGGATAACTGTGAGTCATGCTTATGACATAGAGGCAAACAGCTGAGAACTATGTCTCAGGCCTCCTCTCTTTCTTAGGAAGAGCCTCTAACATCCTCCAGATGCAGTATCTTAAGACTAGCTAATGCTTTTCTAGGTGTGTTTCTAGTCTTAGGCACACAACTTTAAATGGTACATGGTCTTCTAGACTCCCAGGAATATGTCAGAGCTTTCCAAAGTCCATAGAGTTTGGGAATCTCTTTGTCAAGTTCAAAGAAAACTCCATTTCCCCAAATTTCCAAAAGACAGAAAGAACAAATGGCTAGCTGTGGTGCCTATTAGCATATCAAAGCCCATGCTGGCCCCAGGCTCCCTCAGTATCACAAGTACCTGTTATACATTTCAAAGTTCATGCTAGCATCCTAGCTCTTCTTACCTCCTCCCCTACCCTAAACTCCCCCAGCCCACAGGCTTCTCTCCCCCTAGTTACTCATTCTCCTTATGGTCCTGCTATTTCATCTATGGTCAAGCTCTTTGTTGTCCTCTCTCCATCTCCCCCCTGTCCCTCTCTCTGCTCTCCCATGTTCTCCCTCTCTCTATGTTCCCCTTTCTCTCTCTTCCTGCTCTGCCACTGCTTCTCTCATGGCCAGGTCCAATCTGTTGGCCATGTTCAGTCTACTTCTTTCTCTCTGCTCTGGACTCTTCCAGATGCCACCGGGTGTTCTCTCTCATCGACAATAAAAACCTTCTCCTTAATTGCACCACAGAGTGGTCATGTCATTAGTGTATACACTAGGTATAATTGTCACTCAGCTTTTCCTTTATTTTTTGTCAACTAGCTAGAGTCATCTGAGAAGAGGGACTATCAGTTGAGAAAATGCCTCCATCAAATTGGCCTGTAGGCAAGTCTGTAGGGGCATATTCTTGATTAATGATTGATGTGGGAGGACACATCCCACTGTGAACTGTGTCACCCACCAGCAGGTGGTCTTGAGCTTTATGAAAAAGCAAGCTGAGTGAGCCATGAGGAACAAGCCGGTAAGAAGTATTCTCCCATGACCTCTGCTTCGGTTCCTGCCTCCAAGTTTATGCCTTGAGTTCCTTCCTTGATTTCCCTTGATGATGGACTATAGCCTATAAGCTAAGTAAATGCTTTTCTGTCTCAAGTTGCTCTTAGTCAATGTTTTATCACAGCAACAGGAAAGCAAACTAGGACAGTAGCCAAGGTTTTTCTTTGTTTTTATCAGGTTTATAGTACCAGGTATACATTCCCGCTGTGCAACAGACCTCCAATGTGATCAGAAAGTGGTGGGTTACCTCCCTCCCCGTACCAATCACGCCACTATTGCTCTAGTGGGCGTGTCTTGCCCGGCAGGTTAGTATTGTTAGTATTGTTCAGTGATCTCTTTTCTATCCCAGAGGCCAACAAAACACCTTCTGGAACTTGCAAGCTACCCAGCAGGAGGAAAGTTTCCCTGTCAGTTCCAGCTTGATTTCTCTATGTCCTGCAACCGAAGCATGTGGTGTCTTCAGCTGTAGAGTTTTGCCATCTAAGTTACAGTGGCCAACCAAGAGTGTGTCTCTTTGACTAAATATTCCATGCATGGCATCGAGATTTTTCATTTAGTAAAATGAGCATTTTAAGACATTGGCTTCCTCGCCTTATTTTTTGTTTGTTTATTTTGCTTTGTTTTGCTTCTGTTTTGAAACCCCAAATTTACTTTTGATTAGCAGTCAAATTCTAAGTTTCTCTGGGAGAAATAAAATCTGAAGAGGAAAACCAAGAGTTACACATGTTCCGATGTGTTTGGGAAATCTGTGCTGAGGTTTATTTGAGCATGGAATGGAATTCAGAACTCTGGGAAAGAAAGCCAGTCTCTAGAGAGTTGATGTCACACAGATGTGTCCCAGACTAGGGAGATGTAAGAGCTAACAATGGCTGTCCGTTCCAGCAGGCCACACTTCTGAAAGTAAGTTCTTCAAACTTAGACCTCAGCAATTACAGTTTTTTTTCTGTTTTAAGTAACATTTTTATTCTTTGAAAATTTCATATGTCGCATATGTATACAATGTATCTTGACCATATCTACCCTTCCCCCCTCACTGCCCCAGAAAGCTTCCTGACATCTCTTTCCTACTCTTATATCATCTTATAAATTTTTTTTTTATAATCTACTGAGTCCAATAAGTGCTGCCAATATGCACATGGGTGTGGAACTGTCCACCATGGCATGGACAAGTTCTTAGTGGAAGAAAATGGAGTCTTCCTCTCCCAACAACCCCCAATAGACTGCCTAGGGGTGGGGCCTCAGGAGGCCCTCCCCTATATATGCCGAAATTTTAATTGACTTGATCTTTTGTAGGTAATCACAGCTGCTCTGAACCATGGCCTCGAGAAAGCATGACACAGCACTCCTCACTCCACACCCTTTAGCTCTTATATTCTTTCTGCCCCCTCTTCCACAGTGTTTCCTGAGCCTTAGTGTCAGAGATCTGAGGCTGATAATATATGTCTCATCTATGCCTTAGTATTCACAGTCAGGTAATCTTAGCACTTTGACCAGATATTAGTATGAGCATTAACTGTTGCCCACTGCAAAAACAGAAGCTTCTCTGACCAAAGCTAAGACCAGCATTGACTTATCAGTATAAACATAAATATTAAAAGGCAGTTTGACAACATGACCATGTAGTAAAATATGAGTAGTGGGTTCCCTCCTAAAGCCCATGACCTCCCCAGTCAAGGTTTTTGACCAGAACTTAATTAACCAACATGAATTTCCTCTTGTGCAGCAGGCTTCAAATCAATCAGAAAGTAATTGGTTACACCTCCCCCAGCCCAGCCCATACACCATTCATGCCACCATTGAGTACCTACTGCCTGGCAGGTTAGTATTGTAGTATGAGGGTCCAGCATTGAGTAAGACCTCTGGTCCCTTTCTTCCCCACTAGGAGCCTGCACAATACCTTCTGGCACTAAGAAAACTAGTCATCAGGAGAGAGTTTCCTGGTCAGTTTGAGACTGATTTCTCTGTCCTGCAACCAAAGTGTGTGGTGTCTTCAGCAATAAGGTCTTACCATCTAGTTATGGTGGGCAACAAAGAGCATTGACAATACGTTGTGTTTTCTTGGGTGCTTCTGGGTCCTCCCTAACCAGTATCTCAGAAAGTTAATCCACGCTTAGCATTGTTTCCCAAGGTTTAGTTTGGTTGTCTAACTGTATTTCTAAAAATGTTGGCTTTCATCCAGCGTTGAGAAGAATCAGAAAGCTGCACGTGGGCTTTGATGTCCAGAAAGCCTATTTCCCTAGCTCACTTTTCCTCTGAGAGTGTCAGAGTTAAGTTTAAAGAACTTGAGTATTCCAAATGAGAAATGTTGAAGATTTGGGTCTTAGAAGGACAGCAGGAGCTTTCAGCACTTGAATCACCCACCCCACCCCACTCCTGCCTCCCATAACACCCACTATTTGCAAAATAGATGTTCAGGTTCTCAAATTCTTCAAGTTATGGCTTAGAAGTAGTCTTTCCTCTACAAGACCCCTGAAGCTCACACTCAGGGTGGAGTTGGTTGTGACTCTGAGCACAAGCATAATTCAAGAGGCCCAGGCATGTGGGAAGGAGGCACCCGCTAGCTCCAAGGTGGGCCCTTCTATTATTTGAGGGTCTATTAATTTCTGCCTGTCCACCTTTCCACTGCCTGTTCTTTAGCTAGCTCTCTTGCCTCAAGATTTTACATTTGAATCTCCTTTTACATGGAAAATTTCCCACCTACCTACTTTGGGCCCAGTAAGACCTCTCTGGAAAGAGTCCCTCTGGTTTACATGTAATCTGTATTTGAGGTCCATCACCCCTTCACTGAGAGAAGTATGTGGAGGCTGCTAATGACTGGGTGTGAGGGAGACCACATTCACTGCTTGTCTGCGCTTCTCTGCCCAGGTATGTCTAGGTCTTTTGACCTCCGAACAATAATCATGATCGCCATTGGTAGTGGGATCCTGGCAGGCATGTTTCTACTGATAGGAGTTGTTCTCTGTCTTTACACCAAAATATCCAAGGCACTGAATTCAACTAGGTAAGAATGAAAAATACTGTTATCTAATGGGACACTGGGCCCTCTGCTAGAGCAGGGTCACTTCTTACTGCAGTGGTCACTTGGAGGGGAAAGTCAAGGGCCACTGTCAGGTGTGAGAGGATGGGGGCAGGTGGGGACAGAAGCTTGAGGGCTTTCCTTCTAGCTTGGGGTTGTGAGCTTACAAGTCCACTGCTCTCAGCCTGGACACTGTGTGCCAACATTGCTTTCTGTCACTTGGCCTCAGGGAGTGTGCCTTCAGGTGTTTAACAGGACCCTAACTGAGCATCTTTTCCATCCTCAGCACTGTAGACTGGAGAATCCACAGAGGATGCCTTGGGGATGAGCTGTCTCCTACTCAGACAGAGTATGACCATAGTGACCTCTTACCACTCACTGGGAAGTTCACACGTTCCCTCATTCATTTCAATGGCTGTGGGAAAATCCAAGTGGGCCAAGAGAATAGAGACTCCATGGAGGACTGCTGACAGGGATGGGAATCAGACAAGAGATGTTTGAAGTTTGGGAGAGAAGGGACAGCCTGAAGTATGAGGCTGGTTGTCAGCAGTAACGGTGTCCCTCCCTGGGGACTTAGATGGTGGAGGCCAGAGCTGAGTCCAGCCAACTGTAGCACCTTCTCCATCATTCCCACATCTCATGGGCCTGTAGCAGTCACTGGGGTGCAATTCACCCTCCCTTGCTTGGAGTGGTACCCTGGGTTCACATGTGTAGCGATTGTAGGGGAGGAAAAGATGGGAAGGAGCAGAGAGCTTTAACCCAAGGCTGGTGTCGCATGTGTGATGGGCTCCAGCCCTGGACTTCCCCACATAGCCCTCGTGATTGTAAGAAGCTCACTGGGAAGGAAAATTCTAAGCTCGTTTTGTGTGTGTCTTTTAAGAACTTCAAAAGAAGCAGGTGCTGTAAGCGATACTGATCCATGCAATCCAGGCAAGGTCACCTTTGACAAGATCATCCGGGCCAAACCCATCGCTGCTGAGTCTTGTCCCACCCTCCAGTGCTGTGATGACTACAGCATGTATGCAGATATTGGTACCCTGCCACCTTGCTTTTGTAGCATAAGTGAAGGACTCTGACACGGCAGTGGTGGATAAAAAGAAATCTTCATGATCAGTATTTCAATTTCTTAATAGAATATTTTCTTATTCAAGCCAATTTCTATAGTGTTTATGTCACTGGTACTATCTAACATGATATCTATGTACTTTTGTATAAATGGACAATAATGAAAACAGTCTCTGTCTCTATTATGTTTCTTGGTTATACTTCTTATGCCAATACCCACTATGAGATTTGGGCAAGCAGGCATGTAACATGTTTTGGTAAAAATAGGAAAAAGAATAGAAAATAAAAGTGCCCTGCACTTTTCCAGTCCTGGAAGGTAAGTTGATTTCAGGGCACTTCTAACTTGAGCAGCAGTTAAGTGTGGGAAGCTGGGGTTATGGGAATGGTTCTGAGAGATTGTTCCTCCTCAGTCCAGCTTGTCAAATGTCCTGACAGGGACATCACTCACTGGGAGAGAGTGAATACATCCCAGTGGAGTATCTCTCAGTTTACCTTGTCTGACGTTTAATGATGGGTTGATCTTTGTGGCTTCGAAAGAAAGGGAATGTGGAACATAATGACACCCACCTACAATCCCACCTGGCAGGTGGAGGCAGGAGGATCGTGTGTTCAAGGTCACCATCAACTACACTGAGTTTAAGCCAATCTGGGTTACATTAGACCCTTCTTCAGAAAAGAGAGATGGTTTGTGTGCTAGCAGGAGCAGGCAAACCTGAGATTTCTCTCACTGCTGACCAGCCAGATTACACATCTGTTCAGAAGCAGGTGGCCCCTTTTGATCACTTTTACACTGGCCAGTGCCGATTCAGCTGACAAAAATCAACTATACCAAAAGCCTGTAACCCAAGACAGAAGCCCAGGTTCCCTTCCTCACAGCACCAGCAAGAGGATGGACCTCCAGCATGTCTGTTCTTTCTACGGATGCTCCTGCAGCCCCTTCTAGCGCAGATGCCTTACCTGTCATCACCATGAATTTCCTCTCCTTAGCTAGGCATATGAGCACCACAGATATAGTTAATATAAAGAGTTATTAACTAGTGATGGGCTGTCACCTACTAAAAGGGAATTAAAGAAAGACTGGAAAAGGAAATGCAGAGAGCCCCTGCTTCCTAGGGATGGAAAGAATGTGGAGGATGCAGCAGGGGACCCTGCTGCCCTTCGGGAACCATGCTGGCATGCCTGCTCTCAGAAACTGAACGCTCTAGGCCCACCTCTGTAGTGGGCTCCCCAGGGGCACCGCCCCAAGATTCTCTAGGTGAAATAACCTGTCTCTCTTGAGTTTCCAGAACACTGCCTTCATCCCTTACTTGGCTTTGATTCTTTTGTCTACCAGCAAGGTCCTAGTGAATGAAGAACAGTCGAGTACCTTCTAACCTCATCCAGTGGGCAGCTGAGTACCTGATATGGGGAGGCCTGTGGCAGCTTGTCCTTACCTGAGGGACTAGGTCTCATTTGGGTATTAGAAGGCACATGAGGAAGGTGGGACAGGGCATCTGGGGGATTTTCAGGATAGGCAGTAGGTCAGAGCACTCACAGAGAACCAACGGATTCAGATTACATCTTAACTTGGCCTGCACTTTGGGAAGCCCCAAGACCTCTCCCAGCCATCAGTTACTTTCATTTAGAGTGGGACTTGTGTAGGGACCATTAGTGAGAGGAGGTCTTCCATGCTCACAGAAATCCTGACTCATGGCAATGACACAAAGCAGGCTTCCCACCTACTTGGACTCCAGGTGTTCTTCCCCTTCCAGGGTGACTACAAAGCCTTCACACATAGTGTTGCTCAGGGACAGGGGAAGGAGGAAATTCTAGTCATGGGAAGGAGGAGTGATTGAGGCAAAACCCAGAATGGGGTGATTATATACAGATATAGCTGATTGTGAACAGTTCCTAATAACTAGAAGGGTCCACACAGGTATCCCATTCACTACCCCACATAAATACTATGTCCATGTCTCTTATGTGGCTACTTGTGTAGATAGAATCCAGCAGAGCTGTGTCAGGATCTGGGGAGTTTCCAAGCTCCTTGTGAAAGCCACTCCTCAGTGCCATTGGGGTCACCTTGCTGCTGTAGTATAGGGTATGGGGCTAACACCTGACCCAGAACTGACCAGGAATGGATTCCTTGGGGGCACAGTTGAGGATTATCCCCTCCCCAAGTCACAGTTCAGGACTGAATGAGGAAACCTGGACTTGAGAGAATCTTGAGCAACACAAAAGAGCGGGAGGTACAGGAAGGTTCCAGTTGATCCTGCCTCATCTTGACCTCCAAGGAGCTTCTGGATGATTCTTAGTGTCTTAGTTACTTTTCTATTGCTGCGATATGACACCACAACCTAGGGAACTTATAGAAGAGAGAATTTATTTGGGCTTACAGTTCCAGAGGGGGAGTTGATGACCACCACAGTAGGGAGCATGGCTGCAGGCGGGCAGGCAGGTGGGCAGGCAGGCAGGCAGGCACGGCACTGAAGCAGTAGCTGAGAGCTTGTATCTGATCCACAAGCAGAGGGCAGACAGAGCTAACTGGGAATGGTGTGGGTGGGCTTTTAAAACCTCAAAGCCCACCCCCAATGACACACCCTTCCAACAAGGCTACACCTCCTCATCCTTCCTAAACAATTCTACCAAGTGGGGACCAAGAATTCAAATACATGAGCCTTATGAGGACATTCTCATTTAAACCACCATACCTAGAAGGGGCCATTCACTAAAAATTTCCATGTGAAGTTAGAACAAGATTGAGTCTCTCTCTACCATACAGGTTTGTCTCCATCAACTACTGCCTGGACTTTCCTCCATCTCCCTTCCCCTTTCCCTCTCCTTTACACATAGTCAGACTAGAGAAGTTCCTGCCCCAGGGCCTTTACACATGCACTTATCTTAAAGAAATCCCTCAAGTAAGATAAATGATTATCTTTCTATATTTGCTTCCATTTCATCTTCTCAAGATGCCTCTCCTTTTCCTTAATTGGCATCCTTTCCCACCCAAGTTTGCCATAGTCTATCTGATCACCCCATTTTAGTACACTCAACACACTTGCTCCTATATGTATTTTTAATTTGTTATCTATTTCCCCCACTTAGAATGCAGGTTCCATAAGAGTAAAATCTATGTGTCTTGTGCTCACTTCTGTATTCCCACCTCCTAGGACAGTGAACAATGAAAGCTTGCTCAGTGAATAAATGAAAAGTGAATGAATAAATGAATGGATGGATGAATGAATGGGCAACCCCTTTCATACACACACACTCTTCTTCCTAGTCTCACTTGGACACCGGGAGTCCTGTCTCCGAGTTGCAAGCTCATGCCTGAGGGAGTCTAATCCACCCACTTTATCCTCTTCAGAGGGACAGGGCCAGAAATCTTTGCAGGGAGGCCTGACCTGTGTTGTGTTTTCCTCCCCAATCCTTTGTCCCTCTCCTACCCCTCAGATCAGCCTCCTGTAGGCATCTGAGGACCCAACTGGGCCCAGAGTTTACCAGGTACCATGTTATCCCCTGGCCTGCTGAGCTTCGGACCCCAACGACTTCCATTCCTGGAGAAGTCATGGCCTCAAGCCAATGGTGCCACCTCACTGGTGATCTGCACAGGTGGGGCCAAGGCTCAAGCGCAGATCAATCCCAAGGCCAGAGGGACTGCTATGTGGCTGCTGCTCCCCGTGCAGAACTGGGCTGGCTGGCCTACAGCCCTTTGAGAAGTGACGTGGAAGAATGAGTGCAATGCGGGCGACTGCTGGCCAGGATGCAGCCCCACAGCTGTGGGGTTCTCACCAGCATCACCCCCAGCGTGGCCAAACTGACACGTTTCCCTAGATGCCAGGAAGCTTATGAAACTCAGAGAAATATAAAAGCCTGCGGGACCTGAGGCACCCCGCAAAGATGGAGGTCATTGGAAGGTTGTTCATTTGGGCCGTTTTAGCCGCCTGCTGTGGGGCACAGCTGAATTCCACGGTGGCTGAAGGTAAGAAAATTGAACCACATTCTTCAACTCAAACATGGAAGACCTGCTTTTACCAGGCTTCTTCCCAAACTTAGAAAGCTTTCATATCTGCCCTCAGTACAGAGAATAACTCACCTCTGTACTCTCTGGAGGACTTCTGTTTCAGTGGTCATTTCCTTAAGGCCCATGTGGCCATGTTCATTGAAATAGAAAAGGCACACACAATTTCACTGTGTCATTTCACTTTTAACAGCATATCTTAGGAAAATAATCCTAAAGCTATATACCTGCATGAATAGATATTGACATAATTTTAAAAAATGTGAATTTTAGTTGCTGATTATTTTTAACGGCAAGTCAATACAGAGACTTACTCTTAAAAATTCTAAAAGATTACATATACAAGAAAGGGTCTCTATTAAGAGGGAAAACATCTACAATTTTACAATATTGATAGTGCTTATGTCTAGAACGGCGCATGGGACATTTTTAGAATGGAGAAAAGGGAAGAGAGGAAAGGACTGGCGGATTCACAGCAGGGTTTTAGCGAGGATGCTGATCCTGGGTGGGTGGGGTTGTGCTATCCTTTTCAGTTATCCTTGTTTTCCTTCCCCTGACAAGTGTGGAACTAGTTACTGTTAGGTAAACACAGGGATGGCATTCATCGGTCACAGGTGAAAGAGAACGCAAGAAGGTTTGTTTCTAAATACATAGGGGTTTTGATCATCAGTCTCATTTGGAAAATGTATCTATTTTTGTCTTTGCTGGAGTGTGTGTGTGTGTGTGTGTGTGTGTGTGTGTGTGTGTGTGTGTATGTTTTCATGAGGTAGGGTCTTACTACAAATCCCAGGCTGCCTTTTTGCAGGGGAGCCTCCTTCCTCAGCCTTCCAAATGCTGCAGTTACAAGTACATGCCTCCATACCTTGCTTTCCCCAGTTTTCACTGGGTTCTCTTATTTTTTTCTTTTTACATGTGTCTGTCGTGTGCGCTCAAGCACATGTGTCCTCACACATTACAGTGCTCAAGCGAAGTTCAAAGGACAACTCTCAGCAGCTGGTTTTTCTCCTTCCACCGTGTGGGTTCTGGGGATTGGGTTTGGGTTGTCAACCTTGGCAACGAGCTCCGTTACCCCACTGAACCATCTCACTGGCCTCATTTTCCTTCTTTGTTTCTAATAATTTTTGTTATATAAACCAATTTTTAACTTTAAACATATTTTGATCATATTCTTCTCCTCCCCCAAGTCCTTCCAGACCCTATCCTCCTCCATACCCATCCAACGTTAAGGTCTCTCTCAAAAACAAACAAAAAACCCAATACAAAAACAAAACCTAGAAAACAAAATACATCGACAGCAACAACAAAACCTATAACCAAGTAGAAGCACAAAAAAAACCTGTGGACTCTACTATATGTTGGTCAACTGGTCCAGAACATAAGGCCTGCCCTGGAGTGGCTGATATACTCAGTGTCACTCCATTGGAGAAAACTGATTTTTCCTCTTCCAGCGGGTATAAATGACAATTCTGTTGTTAACCTTTACTCTAGTACCCTAGATTTTCATTCATTCATTCATTCACCATTCATTCATTTAAAAAAATAACAAGATAAAATATAATAAGAAAAAACAAAAACTATCACACTGAAGTTGGACAAGACAAACCAACAGAAGGAAAAGAGCCCAAGTGAAGGCACAAGAGCCAGAGACCCACTCTTTCACACACTCAGGAGTCCCATAAAACAGCAAACTGGAAGACTGGCCTTGTCTTTTAACTATTGAATTGTAAGAACTCTTTATCTATTCTAGATAGGTTTTTCTTCAGGCCCTAATATATTCTTTTAATGGACCACATGTAGAAGAATTGCAATTTCTCCCCCAGGACACAAAGGGCAAACCTGTTGCTTGTGTGTTCGTTTGCAGCAGCTGCAATATTTCCCCGAGTCACCTGCCTATTTATAGGTCTATCCTATTCCTTGTGGGAGGTTGAATCTTGTGTCTTCTGTGGATACAGGAACCATTCCTTTCCTCAGTGCTAACTATGGTATCTACCAGGCAGATCAAGATGCACGGCCAGTCTGGGAGGGGCCAATCTGGGAGAGACCCACAAAGCCCTGATCCTACAGCTCAATGCTGATGAGAACTGTACCTGGACCATCGAGAGACCTGAAAACAGGAGCATCCGAATCATCTTCTCCCACGTCCAGTAAGTAGAGGCTTCAAGTTTCTCAAGGAGGGTGCTGACTCTAGCCATGCTGG
The DNA here is from genome assembly GCF_007827085.1 of Peromyscus californicus insignis. Taxonomy (NCBI): domain Eukaryota; kingdom Metazoa; phylum Chordata; class Mammalia; order Rodentia; family Cricetidae; genus Peromyscus; species Peromyscus californicus. Next base: position 72,065,653 of record NW_026294562.1, read on the forward strand.
AGCAGGGGGTGAGCTTTCTGTGGAGGGGAACTCAGCTGCTTCCAGAAACTGAAGGGATTCCCCATGATGACGATAATGATGATAATTATGGTTGCTGTTCATCACTGAAGACTGGCATGCTAAAATCTGAGTCACACAGGCGCTGTGAAGCCAGTGCTTGAGTTACAGATGCAAGGAGCTTGATAACTTACCAAGATCAATCAACTAGTGCCCAGAACTATCAAGGTTGGTACCCAGGTAGTCTAGTTCTAGACTGTAGACCTTAAAATCTTAAACTCTGGTTCCAAACTCTGATCCACATTAGAGCCATCATGGAAGCTTTCAAAAAAACCCAATCCTAGGCTGTACCCTATACAATTAGATCACAGTCTCCAAGGGTTGGACCCAGCCCTGACAATTTTTGAAATTTTACTTTGAAAACATACATTTATGCATGTTTTGTAATACCCTTGCTATACCATGTGGATCCTAGCCTCTGTTGTACTACAAAGCCTCAGGATGTCGTAAGATCTGCCCCAGTTCTTTTCTCAACACCCCTCTGTAGCAAGTGCAACCCAATTCAGTAGACAAGAAAGCCCAGAGAAGCCATTCTCTGGACCAAGGTCATCAAATAATAGATAAAAGAAGGGAATGGAATCCCAGGATCCTGGCTCTGGGGCCCCGATCTTACCCCACGTCAGTGGTTCTTACTCTGTAGCTGCCAGAATCATCAAGAGGGCTCATCAAAGTGCACATGCTGGGTCACGTTGGGGTCCATACTATCTAATTTAAATAATTGGGTGGAGCCTGAAAATCTGCATAAGAAACAAATCTCAAGTGACTCTGCTGCTGCTGTTCCATCCACCCCACTGGGAGAACCAGGGCTCTACATCCCAGAAGCAGGAATTTACTGACCTTCAGTCAAATGCACAGAAGGCAACTCACCATTTTCCTGGAAAAGGAGAGCTATCAGAAACCTACACCTCTCCTCATTTTTTTTTTTTTTTGATATATAAAGAGAAAGAGCAGAATTGTGGTAAGAGCAAAAGTCAGTGGAAAGAAAATAACATTCATTGGGGTAACTTCTTGTGTACAAAGCCTATGATAGGTGCTTCATCCTAAGAACACCAAAAACAAAAACCTTACATAAAAATAAAAAGTACACTATGATGTTCATTTTACAGAGGAGAAGACTGAGGTCTGAGGTCAAACAAGGTTAAATAACTGGTCTAAAGCTCTACAGCCAGGAAAGTGCTTAAGGTGGAAGGGGAGTTCAGCTTCTCTGTGTTTGTATTACTGGCTCAAAGCCATCTTGGACATAGCTCCTCTGGGGACATTTGGAAAGAGCCTGACAGCGTGGGCAGCTGGGGGATGCTTCCCTGGAAGGTGGCCTTGGAGAAGGACTTGATTTTCAGCAAGCTTGGATATCAAATATTAGTGAGGCTGGATTCTAAATTAGAACTATTCTATATCAGCTGGTCACCATGGAGGCACAGCAAACAGGGGGGACTGCAGCCCCGGATGCCAGGCCTGTGTTTGAGCATTCCCTAACTATAAGGTGCTGGCAAGTGACTTCACTTTCCTGAGCCCATTAAGGTTGTGGTTTGATGTTAAAGAAGGGTGAAGCCCATGACTTGTCTGGCAGAGGTCTAAATGAGCCAGATTGCCGCCACTTTATAAACTGTGGTGCTAATCCGAACAGGGGACAGTGTATTTTGAAAGCTACTTTGTGAATGGCTCTTCTCCAGCCACAGGCGTGTTCTGTTCCCAGGTTGGATCCAGACGGAAGGTGTGAAAGTGAAAACATTAAGGTGTTTGATGGAAGCTCCACCAACGGGCCTCTGCTAGGGAAAGTCTGCAGTAAAAATGACTTCGTGCCTGTATTTGAATCATCATCCAATTCCCTGACGTTTCAGATCGTCACGGGCTTGACAAGTGTTCAAAGAAGTGTCTTTATCTTCTACTACTTCTTCTCTTCTGATACCTGTAAGTTGTCCTTGACACATCCTTCCCACAGCCCTCTGCAAATACAGGTCACAACAGCTCCTGCTGGGACATCGTGCTCTCAAGCCCTGTCTGGAGGAAAGGCATTTCTCCAGTTCTGTGTACAGAAATCGCAGATTCAGTCGCCACCTTTGAAAATCCCATTCTTTGCTTCTGGGGAAGCTCAGGGTGCTTTTCCTCTAACCAGATTTCTGGCGAGGCAGATTTGGCTCATCAGACAGCTACAGGTTGACAAGTGCTAAGCCCAATGGAGAGACTCTGTTCAGCCTGTTTAGTAACTCGAGACCTCTGCGACATCTGCCAGGGACCAGACTCCCCTGGTCTGATTCATTAGATGTGGGTTGAGGCCCTTAGGTTCCTGGAGGATGGAGTGATTCTGACAACAAGAATGGGAGCACATGTGGTGTGAGGCTGATCCAATTTTTAGACAGTCAGATGCTACATGATTCTACATAATCAGCCCCCGGTTCCAGTTTGACCTCAGGCAGAAGCCATGGCCGTGAGCCAGCAGGTTCCTGAGGAGAGCTTCACTCTGGATGTGGTAGAAGAGCTGATCTTGACACTGATATCTTGTGCTAAGGTGGAGACATCAAGCTCTTCTGGAGCTGGACCCAGGCCACCTCCTCACACCAGATGTGGAGACTCTGCCTGACATGGGTCCTATGAGTCAGTCAACCCAAACTATTTTATACCTCCAGGCTTCAGTTTTCTATGTCGTGTTGGCCTCTACTGTACCTACACTGGCAGGGAAGGACTAAGGAAGGTTGCATCTGAGCTGAGCTTTGACTACCAGCATGACTAGAGGAGAGAGAGGAGAGAGGAGCAGAGAAGGATCCTGTATTGAAACCCAAGCAGACGTGTTAAGAAAGGGCAGTCTGGAACAGCAGCTCCGATGCTGGTAGCCAGTGAGACTGGGCAGTGACTGTGGGTGAGGAGCCTCCAGCACTAGCCCTGAGGGTGTGGCTATGTTCTGCAGTTCCATGGATCTTTAGTCTGGTCCATTTGACAGTAGGGCAGAACTGTGCTGAGGGCAAAAGGTCTGGTGCTAAGGGAAGGTGAAAGCCTCAGATATGACACACAGAGAAGACAGTGGTGTGGCACTCAGGGATGACACTTTATGCCCTTACACCACAGAAAAACGACAGCCATCTTTGTCTCTTCCCAGCTATTCCAAACTGTGGTGGTTACCTGGACACTTTAGAAGGATCCTTCACCAGCCCCAATTATCCGCAGCCACACCCGGAGCTGGCATACTGTGTGTGGCACATACAAGTGGAGAAAGGCTATAAGATAAAACTGAACTTTAAAGAGGTCTTGTAAGTATTGTGGTCTACTGTAGTGACCCCCAGCAACCGGGGGACCAAACGGGGGAGGAAAAAAATCTCAGGCCCCACGCGTGGGTACATTTCAGAGAAGCATTATAGAAAGGAAAACACAGAGCAGTGCTGTTAACTATTTTTCTGGAGATTCTGAGGTCCCATGAAGGGACTGACAAAGCTTTATCATAACTCTGAGATGTCATTGTAAGGACAAATCCTTCATGACTTCAGAAGGAGTGATGGACAGTAGAACTGAATTGGTTTGGAAAGGTTTTTACATTGGAGGCCATCCTTCTTAGCCTAGAAATGGACGAATACTGCCGATTTGATTTCATCGCACTCTATGATGGCCCCTCCACCACATCTGGCCTGCTGGAACAATTGTGTGGCCGCGGGCAACCTACCTTTGAATCTTCCTCCAACTCCATGACAGTTGTGCTATCTACAGATTATGCCAATTCCTACAGGGGCTTTTCTGCCTCCTACACTTCCATTTATATAGACGATGTCAACACCAGTAAGTCACGTTTCATGACCTTTAAGCTAGTTTGAGCTTGTCGATTATGACATACATAGACCCTGCTTCTTAGTTCTTAGCCTGAATGTGGCTAGCCTTGTTTGCCAGCCTGCCCCGGGAACTTGGAGAATATAGCTAATCCAGAGGCTTGAGGATCCGCTCTGTGCCTTGCTTACTACAGGAGGATGTAAATGACTCCATTAAGCTAAAAATGACTTCTGCAGGGTCTGGTTGGGCTAAGGTCTTCTGTAATGACATCATTTTAAAGAAATGTAACATAATAATTGGGGAAGAAGAGGCTACGAATTTGGGAGTGGGGTAATGGAAAGAGTTAGACGGAAGGCATTTGGGAGGGGCTTAGGGAGTGAATGGGAAAAAAGGGGGAAAGTGATGTAACCATTTTAATTAAAATGTATAAATATATTAGATGTGTAGATTATAGCTCTAAATAAGGTAGCAACGGGCATGTGGAAAAAAATCACCAACTACTTGCCTGTGGCAGTCTTCTACCTACTATTTAAGGTATTGTGAGTTCAGATATTTATTTATTTTGTGTGTGTGTATGTATGGGCACGTGCGTGTGTTCATGTATTTGTGTGTGTGTGTGTGTGTGTGTGTGTGTGTGTGTGTGTGTGTGTGGCCAGAGCAGGGCATGGGGGCTCCTTCTCTAGCACTTTCTGTCTTATTCCTTGAGACAGGGTCTTAATCTGGAGGTGGGCTGGCAGCCAGCAAACCATAGTGATCTTTCTGTCTCACTCCTCAAGAGCTCTAGAGTTCCAGGCACGAACACAGCCACACCTGGCTTTTTATGGGGATGCTGGGGATTCGAACTCAGGTCCTCATGCTTGTGCACAAAGTTCTTTTACTGCTAGCCATCTTCCCAGCCCAGTGTTTACAGGGAGTTTGTTGCTATTGTTTTGCTTGTTGAGACAAGGTCTTGTCATGCAGCCCTGACTGACCCAGAACTCACAGAGATCCACCTGCCTCTGCCTCCTAACTGCTGGGATTAAAGGCGTGCGGCACCAATTCCAGCAGGTTAAACTTGTAGTAGATTCATCTTCACATGGAGGTCTTGAAAATGCAAAGTTCCCAGCTGGCCAAAATGTGATCATTCTTTCTATTCTGTTCCCCCTTTTTCTTGATAGCATCTTTAAGCTGTGCTTCCGACAAGATGAGAGTCATTATAAGCAAATCGTACCTGCAGTCACTTAACTACAATGAGAACAACTTGCAACTAAATGATCCAACTTGCAGACCGAGTGTATCAAACGTCGTAGAATTCTCTATCCCTCTGCACGAATGCGGTACAGTTAAAAAGGTACTGTGAAACCCACCACTGGGTTCTGTCAAATGCTAAGCACATGGTGATGCACAGGCATGAAGCTTGCTGTATCTTTGACAAATGACATCAAACTCACATGGCTGGATTAAGAAAGCATGTTCATAGATGTGCACACACCCAATCACACACAGAGACAGGATTGTCTCATTCATTTGCAAGGTAACTGGAGGATGAATGCTTTTCCCAGAAGGCAAAGAGCTCTGAACCCTCACCGTAGAGAGTTGGAACATCTGTAGTCAAGATTACCTGGCTTAACAGGGAAAGTTGTTCAGAGAATGGTACATTCTGTATTTGGTAAAATTGAGCTGGATTTTAATCTCTTATTTTCCTTGAAAAGGCAGAAAGTAAAAGCATATTTTAAATATTGAAAGATGTAAGTCTGTGGTTTGGTCTGCACACTTTAGAAATACCATTTAAGACCTCAAGCATTGTCAACACTTCTAGGCCCCTTTAAGATACGTACTGTAGACTTAAACCACTTTGTGATTGAAGAAGGCGGAGGCTAGACCAGAGAAGCTGATAAATATTTTCTTCTGTCCATTTTTTCTTCCAAAAATGAACACACAAGCTTTATTTCTCAGATGTCTAGGGTGCCAAGCTCCAATCTATGTGCACGTGGGGAACTGCCTGCTTAGCCACATGAACTTAGGCCTCTTTAGGAAGGAAACATGGTAGAGTTCAGTCTTTTATTTATGGAACCCAGGGCCTCACACATTCTAGGCAAGCCCTCTGCCACCAAGCTACATTCTCAGTCCTCTTTTGATTTTTTTTTCAAAACAGGATCTCACTAAGTTGTCCACACTGGCCTTGAACTCTGTAGCTCAAGCGGGCTTTGAATTGTGATCCTTCTGCTTCAGCCTGCCTGGGAGCTGAGTTTATGGGTCTGTGCCAACAGGCCTGGTCTGATGAGTTTAAAATCTTTATAGGGCAGGAAATGTGCATTCCACAATGATGTTAATGTAATAGAAGGAAATCCGACCCAATTCCATCTTTCGATCTTTCCACTACAAGCTCCATCTTTCACTTCCTTCCTTCTGCAGGTCAGTGCTGCAGGAAAACACATTTAAGGTTGAGAGGATTTGGTGTGAAAGCTGCTCTCTCGTGACTTGTGGAAATTAAGTTGCTACCTGCAAGTCTTATCCTTCTCTGTGCTCTGAAATATTGACGGGCTAAAGTATAAAATTTGAATTCCTTCCCGTTCTGCAGATAGAGGACCACACAATCTCTTACACCAACATAATCACCTTCACTGAGTCTCCAATTTCTGCAGTGATCACCCGTCAGAAGCACCTCCAGATAGTGGTGACATGTGAGATGGAATATAATTCTACTGTGGAGATTCTGTACATAACCGAAGATGACATCATACAAAACCAAAGTGTCCTGGGCAAATACAACACCAGCATGGCTCTTTATGAGTCCAACTCATTTGAAAACCAAATAGAGGAGTCACCATATTATGTGGATTTGAACCAAACTCTTTACGTCCAAGTCAGTTTGCATACCTCAGACCCGGGTCTGGTGCTGTTTCTGGACACCTGCAGAGCCTCTCCCACGTCTGACTTCGCATCTCCGACCTATGACCTAATCAACGGCGGGTATGCACTTATGTAGTGGGTCTCTGTACGTGCCAGTGGAAGTGTTAGGATTTTGTTTGTTGTTTTGTTGGCTTTTCGAGACAAGGTTTCTCTGTGTAGCTTTGGAGCCTGTCCTGGAACTCGCTTTGTAGTAGTTTTTTTCTTTTTTTTTGGTGAGTATATGTGTTCCTGGGTGAATGAGTGAATGTGCATTATCTGTGCACGGGTAGGCAAGACACTGGCATCCATCGTCTTCCTCAAAGATTCTCTGACTTATTTTTTAATTAATTTTTCTTGTTTGTATCTACGTGTGGCACGTGTATGTATACATGTTCACTTGTGTGTTGGCACACATGGGTATTCACATGCATGAGTGGATGCATCCGTGGAGGCCTGGGGTTGATGCCAAGACTCTCACTCTACATCTTATTCATCGAGGCTGGGGGTCTCAGTTGAACCTAGAACTTTGCTGGCAGGGTGTTCTGGCTTGCTTTGGGGTTTTCCCTGTCTCCACCTTCTGAGTGCTGGAGTTACAGGTGCCCCCCCCCCTCATCTCCACCTTCTGAGTGCTGAAGTTACAGGCCCCCTCCCTTCCCCTGCCTTTTCTGTAGGTTCTGAAGAGGGATCCAAATTCTGGTTCTCATACTTGCACAACAAGTGCTTTAAGCGCGGACCCATCGCTTCATCCCCTCATTGCTTTTGGAGATAGGGTCTTTCACTGAACCCAGAGCTTGTGGATTCAGTTGGGCTGGCTGGCTGGCCAGAAAAACACAGGCCTTGTCCTTACTCTGCCTACCTAACTAACACTGGAATTGCAAGCATACTGACTTTCATGTGAGTGCTGGGGATGAACTCAGGTTCTCATGATAGTGCGCCAAGCGCTTTGCTGATTGAACAATCTCCCCAGCCCACAGTAGTAATGATTTCAATAAAGTAAGTTTTGTATTTATAAACACTCATTATGTGTGTGGGTATGTGTGTGTGTGTATGTATGTATGTATGTATATAAAATTTTCCTAGTATGGAATTTTATTAAGCTTAATCATTTAAAAATTGTTACTGTGTACTAGCCACAAATAACTCATGTTAAAATATTTAGATAGGCTGTCTGTATTCCTTGATTTAAAAATATGAATATAAAATATTTGTTGGTGGGGGAAAATAACCTACTTATGTTTTGTCTAGCGGGGCCTATTTGTGGTTTTGCTTTTTGTATATTTTGGCTGTTTTTTGCAAGGACATGGAAGGTTCTTAAATGTGTGCCATCCTTCAAACATGACGTTCTCAAGAAAATAGATGTAACATTTTTTTAAAAGAAAAGGCACGTGATCTTTTAAAAGAGATGCTCCTTTTTCCTCTAAAAGTTGATGGGCAATCAGCTGTACTTGCGCATCAATACTGAGCACTTTAGGAGAGGTGTTTGAGCCCCATATAGGTGCTGATGTTCTGGTAGCTCACAGGGCCAGGAATTTCAGAGCGGGACCTTATTACCTTTCCCAGAACCAGTCCCGCCTCTCAAGCTCACAACACTCTGAACCACTGATGTCTTTCTAGAGAGGTTCCTGGGCTCACACATTGAATACCTCAAAGCTTGTATCATCTCACTTTCACATGGAAAAGCTGCCATGTACCTTCTAACTGTCCCTAAATTGTGTTCCAGATGTAGTCAAGATGAGACTTGTCAGGTGTATCCCTTACTTGGACACTACGGAAGATTCCAGTTTAATGCTTTTAAATTCTTGAGGCATCTGAGCTCTGTGTATCTGAAGTGTAAGATTTTGATCTGTGATACCAGCGATGAAACATCTCGCTGCAATCAAGGCTGTGTCTCAAGAAGGAAACGAGATGTTTCTTCATACAAGTGGAAGACTGACTCTGTCATAGGACCAATTCGTCTGAAGAGGGACCGAAGTGCAAGTGGAAACTCAGGCAAGAATATGCTGTTCATGATCTAAGTTTACCTTGTGGCTCGTAAAATGTGGCTTAAATCTGTTGTTCCTGAGATGTGCAGTTTAGAGATTTAAAGTAGAAATTTTAGCAAACAAGTGACTACATACACAAGATGAATACTTCCATCACGTGTATCATATATGCATCTATAATCCATCGTACACTGGTACTATGCCATTAGTGTGGCCTTTAAGAGTTCATGGGTACTATCTGCATCTCTAAAAACAACTTTCTGTTAATGTCCCAGTTACAGATGTCTAAGCAGATAACCAAATTAGAAATAATCTATTTTAACTTCTCAATGAGGAACAAAGTTAACCAGTGCCCACACCAGAGCCTATTTGGGAAAAAAGGTTATCTTTTCACCATAGACAATATTAACACAGGACAACCTACTTACTTCTGGGCATGATGAAACCTGATAGGCTGCATAGGAAAGACTCAAAAGACAGCCCAGAGTTAAACGGCCTAGGATAAAACATAAACATAATGAATTCAGATTGTTTGAGAATTGTCCCCCTCTCTTAAGTTGAAATTACATATTATTAATTCATGCATACCATAGGGCATAACATGAAATTATAAATACTGCCAAAATTTGGTAATACTAATACGAAAACTATTTCTGATTCCAGGATTTCTGCCTCAAACACACGCAGCAGAAACTCCAAACCAACCTCTCAGCCATCTACACCTCTTTTCCTTCATGGTTCTTGCTCTCAATGTGATGGTTGTGGCCGCAGCCACAGTGAAGCATTTTGTAAATCGACGGATGGATCACAGATACCAGAAGTTGCAGGTCTACTAGCTCTCGACCCTAAGAAGGCCCCTTGCCTTCTCGTGGATGCTGGATGAAGCTGCTCCTCATGCCTAAACAAGGGTTAGGAATAAACCAGGAAGGCCTGAAAAGGCAACACAATACTTTTATGTTCATATCATGGTGATAGTGTGTTTCGTTATGGGATGGCTGAAATGAATAAACATTATGTCTGGTCACCTTTTTTTGGAAAAGGTCTCACTATGGAACTCTGACTGGCCTGGAACTTGCTATGTAGACCAGGCTGGCCTTGAATTTACAGAGACCCTGTCTCTGTATCCCCAGGGCTGGGACTAAAGGTGTGAGGCACTACATCCAACTCAGTTTCTTTTTTAGATGCTAAATAAAGCTTGTCATCTATAAAAGTTAAAGACTAATGCAGATACGGTACCCTTTGGATGATAAAGGTGATCATTTGAAACTGAAGGGAAGGAGTGTGGGCTCCTCAGTCCACTGCTGGCGGGCAGTCTGAGTACCTCACCCTGTGCAGCTCACAAGGGAGCTTTGGTGGGAAGAACCTGATGGTGAGACTTCAGACTGCTTTCTGAGTTATAAGATAAAAACATCCCTCTTCTCTTTCCTGTGGGTTTGAGCAGATGTTATTGAAGGCCCTAAAATGAACTACTTTATACCTGCAAATACCAGAGCTAATACGTTACACACACACACAAGTAAAGCAACCCCATCTTGCCAGCAAACAAACACATACTTTCACATTCCAGGTAGATCTCAACAGGTAGCTGCATCCCAGAATGCCAAAGGCATTTGCTTCTTTTTGGTTTTTGTTATGTTTTTCTTCTATAAATATGTGTCGTGTGCACCATGTATTATAGGGAATCCACCGACATACAACGGATATGAAAGACACCACCCCAGTCCTTCCAGACCTGCTGACTTTTTCCTGCCCTAAATCAAAGCAGATAGTCCTCATTTACTTAACATCTTAGTGCAGATCTTTCAAAGGCTTCCCAAATATTCATGTCATGACTCCCCTCTCTGTCCATCCATATAACCTAAATCTCACTACCACAAACTCCTTTTTAATATAACATAAAAACACCTGAAAGTTTCACTAGTCATAGGCAGATCATATTGAAGTTTTTAAAAAGATTTATTTTTATTTCACATGTGTGCATATTTTATCTGCATATATGAATGTGTACCACACATGTGCTGGTGCCTGGGGAGGCGAAGAGGGTATTGGATCTCCTGGAACTGGAGCCAGACAGTTGTGAGCTGCCATGTGGGTGCTGGGAGCTGAACTTGGGTCCTCTGCAAGAGCAGCAAGTGCTCTGAAACTGTGGCGGCCCCTCTCCAGCCTCACATTAACTTCCTATGACAGCACAACTGTCTGGTCTGGCTGCTGCCTGTCACCCATTTTGTTATCAGGAATTGATTACATGTTCTGTGTTGGCCATCGTGGTAGATATTCAGAGACACTCCAGGCACAAATATGCCATTCTAAGAAAATTATCACGTATCGTGACTCAATAGAGAGTAGAGTCATGGTTACTATAGTAAAGGGATCAAAGGTCCACGTCCTGGAGTTGGTGGGCTAGGAAAGGTCCTTACCTCTTTCCTGTTCAGATGTACTGTCCAGATTACCTTCACCCTCTGTCTCTACAACTGAACAGAGGGGTTGATAGGAGTTAGTGTTAGTATCATCTGGGGATATGGTCAATGAAGGAGAGAATTTCCTAGCAACTAGGGGCATCCGTGCTCCATTCATTCCCCACTGGTGAAGAGTCATCTTTGGATGAGGGCTGCTCAAATGGAGCTGTGAACTTGGACAGGGCAGCTGTCCTTATGGAAATTCCCGGGGAACAGTGGAGCTGAGCCCCTCACCAGCAGTACTCCCAGAAGCCTAGTGAATGTGTACCTCTATTTGAGGGGCATTTGATGTCACCTCTGGGCACCTACCTACTAACTTTCTAAAACATGGCTTTCAGAATGTCTTCCAAAGCAAAATCTGCTTCTAAGCTTTATTCAGGAGGCGTACTTAACCAAGCATTTCAGTAGGCTAAAAGCAAAGGGATGGGCATGGAATACCAGGCATATGCCAAACAGAGGGGCAGGGTTGGTCTAGCCTACCTGGTGTTCTCTGCTCCCCTGAGTGGTCACCTCAACCCTGGCTCTCCATTGGGCCTGCCTAAAATGAAAGGATTCCAGTTCCTTTCTAAACAGAAGTGGGAGTGGAGTCCAGGCTCCCCACCTGGTCAGCTCTGATGAGTGCGGATGAGGCACATCCTAACACTAACTCCTACAGGTGATGAGCACCTCAAACTCCATTCTGCCTTCTCTGAAATCATCCTGTCCTGGTAGAGGATGGAGGCAAGGGTCCTCAGTCTCATCAGGATGATAACTGGGAAAGGACATTTTTGTAATCAAAATGAAATGGTCCCTAAGGTAATGTGAGTTGTTAGTCGAATTTCTACCTCAGTCCCTCAGAGTTAGCCCCCAGGTCCCACTAGACTCTGCCTCCCCGCCTTCAGAAGGTAGGACTACTGTAATCTTCTTTCTTACATGCTCTTTATCAGCAGAGCCTGAAACAATTTCTTGGACAAAGACGAGGACTCATTTTAAATATTTCTACTGAATGTTTCTGGACAGTGGAAAGAACAAAACCATTTGCACTCTGTTCAAATCTTAAAGAGAATGTGCTGAGCAGGATTGCATGTTCAAAGACAACCCGGGCTAGGCAGTGAGACCTTGTCTCAAAAGGTACAGCAAAACCAAGTGACCACTTTGAAGGTTCTGAGTACAGCACCGCCTGCCTCTCCTTCCAGGAAACAGGGAGATCAAGGTGAGGGCAGTCCTCTGCTTCAGGAACAGAACATTACAGACCAGTTCCTGTTTGCTCTGCAGCTTTCCTGGGTAATTTTCAGGTTTCCTAGATGTTTTGAGAACATGACTGTGTGCACACGTGGAGCTCAGAGAGAAGCCCCTGGCTTCTTATGATTCTATTCTCCCATTTGCAAGCTGAAATCTAGACCCCCAGAAGCTAAAGTGGAGTTCACACAGAGGCCTCTGGCTTCTGATGATTCTGAAAGCCAGACCCTCAGAAGCTAGGCTCTGATTTGCCCCCTTCAAAACAAAACAACTGAGCGAAGAAACTTTCTGAAAGTTGTCACCGATGACTTGTGCCATTCAGCTGTTCTGATTAAAGGAGTTTAAAGAAAATGAACAGTGGTTTCCCAGAAAACGCTTTATTATTATTTTTTTACAAGATTACTGGCAAGATCTAGAAATGAATTCTCACATTTCCAGAAGAACAGAAAGAGGTCCACCCACCTATCAGCACCCAAATAGTAAGTAGACATTTATAAACAATCTCTAATTGCCCATGGTGTCAAAAGAGACAACCCTGTTTTTTCTAATATTTTGTACATTTTAAGACAGTGATCAAGTTCTTGAGAGTGAATAACAAAATCAGCATTCTTTTTTTTTTCTTTTTCTTGCCTACAAACAGGGCAACTGCGTTAGAAGTTAGTGCTCAGAGATTACTTAGTAACAAGCCCCAGAGAAGCAATCTCTTGGGTTCTTCCACCCATCTGAATGGGTAGTGTAGATGGTGTGGTCAATGTCTGGCTTCTGAGTGACTAAACATTGCTTCCTGGTAAGAAACAGACCTTGCTTCCAGTTTTCTGACACACTCATATGAGAGTCAGAGTGATCACACCAGGGCCTTGCTCTGATTATCTGCTCTGTGGATCTTCAGCGGCCCCACTGTTCGGAAATACTCAGTTTGTTCTTCCCTGACCTCTGCAGAGCCTGTGCCTCTCCTTCCTCGTTTTGTACAGCTTTGTGAGCATCGGGGAGAGTGGTCCCCGATTCGGCAAACGGCAACCTTACACTGCAGGTAGACCACATCGTAGCTTTTGAGGAAGCTGAAGGCGTTGAACTTGAACTGGGCCACGTTCTTCCCAGGGGCATGGAGGTTGGAGTAGGATTTGTCTCTGATGCACCTGATGGGAGAAAAACCCAGGCCTAAAAAGTTAACTAATCCATGCTATGAGTTTTCTCCAACCCACATAACCAGGCTTGGTTCTAAGGCTCTGAATCCCAAGTGGAGCTCTTCCCACTACCCTCCCTTTTATGAAGCTACAACTAGTACTACTATACTACGATTACTACTGCAGTTTTAACAGCATTGTTAATGGAAATCCTATACCTGGTCATAAACAGAAGGGGATTGTCAAATACAGTGAAAACAGGTCAAGGTTTTAGCTGCAACCTTTGCTTGCTAAGTCTATCCTAGTTTGTCTAAAGGGAAGGTTATAAGGTAGATGCTATATTTAAAAATGCACTTAGATTATTTAAAAAGTGTATTATAGGACTGGTAATGCAGATCATTGGATGAATGTTTGGCTACCTAGCACTCCCAATGTCCTGAGTTCAATTCCCAACACTACCCAAAGAAAGTATATTGTAAACCATAGAGTGATATAAGTGGTACATCAAGAGGAGATAAAATGTAATTATGTAAAATATGCAGTTGAAAAGAATCACAGAAGTCAGAAAAGGGGTCAGCACAGGGCAGGGAAAGACAAAAGACAAATGTAATGAATGAATGGTAAATTCTAATCTAACTGCTTGGATAAGAATGTTAAATACGAATGGTTCATATTTACATCAATATAAAGACAGAGAATATATTACAAGGAATACACAAAACATCAGACAATATGTTCTTTACAAAATAGTCACTTTAAATATAAAGACACTAATACATTGAAATGGAATGGAGAATAGTCCAGCAGCGGTTCAGAGAGAGCAGAATTGTCAGGATCAAGATGGATGTTTTACAATAAAAGAAAGGGTCACCTCTCTAAGAAGAGACCCTTAACCAAGATAATTGAAGGAAGGAAAAATGTTTATCCAAATATAATAATCATTCATGTAATGCACCATCAAGCAGAGCATTAAAACGTGGGAGGCAAAGAATACTGCAGTAAGATATGGACAAACCCACTATGATAATCGGATGCTTCAATATCCCTCTATCGATTGATCGGGCCAGTGGGCAGAAAGTCGGTAAGGGTGCAAATGACATAAGGAACACTATTAATCAACCAGATCTTGTTGACAGCAATTAAACAGTTTATCCAACAATAACAGAATACAGATTCTTCTCAAGTCCAGGAAGAACATTATTAGGACAGACCACATTCTAGGCCATAAGAAATGCTTTAATAGTCATTAAAAGATAGAAATATGTTCTCAGGTAGCACTGGGATTAAACTTGAAATTAATGGCAGCCATCTTTCTGGAAAATTCCCAAACACTCAAAACTAAACAGTATACTTTCAGCTAACTGTTGTATCAAAATGTCCTAAGAGAAATTTAAGACTGTTGAATGAGGTGAAAATGATATGTGTGGTGGTTGGATGAGAATAATTCATAGAGGGTCATTTTTGAATACTTGGTCTCTGGTTGGAGGAACTGTTTGGGAAGCTTTGTTGAAGGATATGTGTCACTGGGGTTGGGCTTTGAGGTTTCAAGAAACTAGTGCCACTCCCAACGTCCTCTTTCTGACTCCTACTTTTGAATCAAGATGTGAGCTCTCCCCTTTTCCTGCCATATCCCTTCGGTTGGCCATCATGGACCCTAACCCTCTAAAACCATAAGCCAAACTAAACACTTTCTTTTATAAGTTACCTTGGTCATGATGTTTGTTACAGCAATAGAAAAGTAAATAATACAATACCCAACTTATCAATACTTGTGGGATGCAGCTAAGGCAATGTTTGGGGGGATTTATAGTATTAAAATGCCTATAATTTGTAAAGACGTCTGATCGATCTAAGTTTTAAAGGCTAGAGAAAAGGGAGCAAATTAAGCCTAAAGCAAGAAGAACAGCATGCTAGCTGTGAGATTGACACCTAGCTCAACTTCTCACCTTAATAATGTGATCATAAGGAGGGTCAGAAGGGAAGCAACTTCTCCCTCTAGAGCTCCTCCAGTCTATGCATCTCATGCCACAGCTCACAGAAACCTGTGGCAGGTGCTGTCTTGCTCCTCTGTTGATCTTTGGTATCAGGTACCTCACTGTTCCCCATGGGCTTAAGACTGCTGTGGCTCTTACATACTAAAACTGTCACTGAGTAAATAATGAATTTCTTAACTAGTTGCCAGTTACCCTTGTCCTCCAGGCATGACCACTGCCAACTCGAAAGCAGAGCAGCTAGGATTAGCCATATTCAGGAGACCCCCCACGCCAGGCCATTAAGATTCCTTCATACAGGGAAGGAATTGTTAGTGGAAAGGTTGTTAGCTCCTGAGCTGATCCCAGCCACTCCCTCCTACCCAACCCCAGCCGCATGTGATCTCAGGAGCACTAGAGTATGTAGGAGGGGCTCCTGAAGGGGGCTCCATCTGTCCAGCAGCATTCACCGGGATATGTCATCCATGCTGGGGTGGCACACTTGGGGTCACCTATGCAGCTCCTCACTTATGCTTCTGCAAATAAGCCCAGAGAACTTACCGGTTCACCAAGCTGGACTTGGATGAAATTATTTTGGGGGAGGGGTTGTCCTTCATGCTATCTGGAGCAAATAGACATTTGTGTATGTTTCCCAGAGAAAGCAATGCAATAGCACATGATAAGAAATGAAGGAGTCACAGAGGCAAACAACGTGCCAAGGTTCTCACTTGGCAAGTCACTTGGTGAACCAAACAAGCTAGAAGACATCTGGCTAGTTTAACTAAGAGCTTAGTTTGGGAAAACACATTGACCTATGGGTATGAGCCAAAGTGCTGAATGTCTGTCCTAGGAGAGGGAAACTAGAAAGGAAGGGAGGATTAGGCAAGAAAGAGTGGTTTGGGGCAGCAAAGTACTGAATGGGGTCTTTGAGGCGTCAAGGGAGGTTGTCTAGGCTGCTGTATTTCCCACTGTGAACAGAGGCTTGGTAGAGACACCCTACATCCTTCTGACTTAGGATTCCAGGTTCAGAAACTCCAGGTTCCCCAGAGAAACAGCAAACACATTTAATATCAACTAGGGAGGAGAGGTTCCATGTTCCTTACCCTTCCTGGATCAAATCGTACTTGACAGTTGTGAAATCACTGGAGTCAGGAGAAGCCACACAGGTATCCACAATGAGCCTCAGATTGGGATCGTGGCTATGGAGGGTGGCCTGGAGGAAGACCTCTTCCCTCTGATGGGTATAAGCAGGAGCTCCAACCCCCATATCCTGAGATACAGGTGACTGGAGAAATGAAATCGACACATCATAGCTGACATCATCCTTCTGTGTGTCACTTCCATGCACAATTTCAACTGCAGACTGGCCATCCACTTTGCAGGTGAACTTCACCTGGGGCACCTTGTGCCTCACAATGACTCGGCCAGGGTGGCCTTGCGTTCTGCCTCTGATGGAGTTAGAGTAGCTGAGAGAGCCTTGATGCTCCTGTGAAGATGAGAGAATTGTCAGGTAGTGTATCTGGTGCCTTGATACCTTCCCTTTTTCTACAGTAGAGTTCTTGCCTTCCAATATGTGCCAGGTACCAGCTTCATGACATACTTGAGAGCTGGAGTCCCTGGCTGGACCACTGCGGTAACATCAGGAAGGGGTGTGTGTGTGTGTGTGTGTGTGTGTGTGTGTGTGTGTGTGTGTGTGTGTGTGTCTGGGGGTGTCCCTTGAGTGAGGACCACTCCTTCCCTCCTATAACAGCTAATCTGTAGAGCTTTGAGCTGGGTGGCAGGTCCATGGTGTCTATCTGGAGCTCCCTCTCTTTTGAATTCCTCCACATATTCAATTCCCACTGGCATCCCACCCCTCTGACCATATCCAACTTGGATCTTGTATCTTCTCTGCCCTTGACTGCTGCGGGCCACAGGAATATATCATAAGAGCTAAGCTGGTTATGGCAAAGTCACTACCTGGAGGAATCAGGGAATTCCTCCACAGGAAGCCAAATTCCAAGGAGCTTTTGGTGTTACTTGGCTTGTTATATATCAACTGTATTCTGTTATGAAAATCATGTGTGCCTTCATAGTTTTCCCAATTGACTTTTCCCTAAGAAGGGCTAACAGTGTGGACTGATCACTCTCTGGACACACACATTCCAGGTATTTGGAGAACAGCCTCAGGAAAGGCTTTCTCTGGAATCAGATATCTCCCTTAGCCACTTTCAAGGATTGCAGGAAACACCGCCCAGGTGGGCGCCCAACTTCCTAGATAACAATGTTAACAGCCCACGTGCAAGTCTCCTGACTTAAATTCCACAAGGAGACACCGCCCAGGTGGGTGCCCAACTTTCAAGAACTAACAGTGATAACAGCCCACATACAAGTCTCCTGACTTAAGGTAAATTCCACAAGGGGACACTGCCTAGGTCAGGTGGACATTAAGTAATAGCTTTATACAATTTAGCTCAGACCCTTCCTTCTTACAGTCTTACTAACTTTAGACCTCTAACTCCTTGCCTAACCACTTCTAGGAATATTTAGATTTTTAACATTTTTAACCAAACACATTTAAGATTATAGTTGTGCACATAAGATTCCTCTTCTTAGATATTACCCGAATTTAGCCTTTGGTTGATTCATTAGTCACTTCCCCTTTGGGTTGCAAATAGTAATTAACAACTATTGCCCCTCTTTGTGATTCTTATCACCCCTCCATTTGATCCTGATAGTGGACAATCACTGCCTGAGGAATTTCAGGCTGGGTGTCCTGGGTGGAGGGGAGGATTGTGATTTTTTTGGGATATATAACTGTAAAGCAAGAGACGATGTGGAGAATTAAAGCGAATGGACCAAAGAACTTTGTGTGCGTAGATTGATTCGCCGACCTTAAGAATAGATTCCCAGCTGGCTGATAGGTTCTTCCCCGGACCCTGGAAAAGAGACTATTGGGGGCTGGACCCCTATAGTCCCCATTACTTGACCCCAAGCTAGGTTTGGCTGCAGGTGAGCTGCAGGCCTGCCGCTGTCAGCCTTGGCCACTAGCCATGCTTCTTGCTTCTATCCACTGCACGTCACTTCCAGCAGAACATACAGGTCAGAAGTGGGATGGACAGCATGATGGGCAGGAGCTACCGCCTGCACTCCTTCAAATGCCCTGTGTGGATGCGCAGAGGCACAGCCTGGCCAGGGACGTTTCTGAAGCATGTGTGACTCAGATCCAGAGACTCTCTTTCAGGGGCCACCTTCCTCCTAGACAGAGGGACCTGCTGGCTTGGCTCCAGGGGCAGAAATCTCTCAGTTAAGAAGTGCAATATTCAGAGCAAAAAGGATAAAAATGGCCACAATCTATATAACCAAACAGCAGACAAAATGGAAGTGTGGCACTCGAGGGCTTAGGTTAGCTGCATCACGTGGTTGGTTTGAATGAATGTGACCTCCAACGTGTCAGGTGAGCCTTTTGCATATGGACAAACAGGGAAGCAGGAACACAGTGTCAGGGTCATGTTTGAATTGTGTCACTACCAACTACACTGAGAAGGGTGTCATGGCAGAACAGTTCCTTCATGTATACACAAGTGTCCTTAATTTCCGTACCATTGTTTCATGAGATACGAAGGCGGTTGCAGAGAATTAAATAGACACATGTATTTAGTGACTCCTGAATATCCTAGATGTTTGCTTTCTCTAGTGTGGACTACGACTAGCTGCTTAGTTAGAGACATAGCAGACAGGCAGACAACCTGTCCTCCCTCATCCCCAGCACCATAACTTGCTCATGGGAGATATGCCCTCACGTTCAGTCAAGAAGCATGTTATGACAAATGCTGGCCTTGGAACTGGGAGAATATTATCAGCCCATTAATCATTCATCTATCCATCACACTCAACACACTATCCATGTCACTGCACTCAACCTTTGTTGAGTTGACACCATCTCAGGACAAGTGTGTGTCTGAAGTTCTCCAAATGGTGGGACATTTCAGACAAATCAGTGAGCTGCTTCAGAAACGAAGCTCTTCCTCTGTCTTACACAGGTTTTAACAGGCAGTTTCATTCTCTAAGCCTCTCTTCTCGGTCCATCCACAGAAGGTCATCACCTCCCTGTCAGCCTCTTACCTGCCTCACGGTGCCACAGTGGCCATAAGGAATATTGAAGATGAGGTAACGCCCAGTGACTTGGGGGCGGCACATCTTATCATTTAAGTGGATGTCCCAGGAGGAGTAGCCTAATCTCCGGAGGTAGCCTCGGTCAATGACGGCTTGGAAGAGGTGAGGCAAACAAGACAGCTGAGCTGAAGGAGAGAGAGAGAGAAGCTGGTACATTGACGTGTAGCTCAGGAGCTGTCTGTCTGTTACACAAGTACCACGGACAGTGCTCTGGGATGGGGTGGACCTGCTTCAGTATCCCTTACTCCAGCGATTCTTAACCTGTGGATCACAATCCCTTTGGGGTCACATATCAGATATCCACATTACAATTCCTAACAGTAACAAAATTACAGCTATGAAGTAGCAGCAAAATAACTTTATGGCTGGGGGTCACCACAACATGAGGACCTGTATTAAAGGGTTGCAGCATTAGGAAGATTGAGAATCACTGATTCACTCTAATTTATCATCTTGGCTTGATGTCTGCTGATGTGTGTGCATGTGTGTGTGTGTGTGTGTGTGTGTGTGTGTGTGTGTGTGTGTGTGTGTGTGTGTGTTGTGTGTATGTTTGTGTGTTGTGTGTATGTGTTGTGTGGTGTGTGTGTGTGTGTTTGTGGTGTGTGTGCATGCGTGTGCGCTCACACACGTTTGTGGAGGAGGCGCTAGGTGAATGTTTATCTTTATTTTTTGAGACAAGGTCTCTCATTTAACCTGGAGTTGCTGATTTGGTTAGACTGGCTGGCTAGGGGGCCCCCAGGATCCTCCTCTTGTCTCCACCTTCCCAGTGCTGAGAACATAGATGAGTACAACTGTGCCTGGCTTTTATGTGGGTGCTCATGGTCAAACAAGTCCTCAGGCTTGCACGGCAAATACTTTACCAACAGAGGCATCGCCACAGCCCTGACTTTCATTGGCTTTGCTAATAGTCTCAAAAAAAAAAAAAAAAAAGGCTTTGAAGTTAGGCCACATCAATAGGGAATCCTGCTTAGAATCCCTAATCCATAGGACACAGGTCAGAGCCTTGCCCAGGGGGTTAAAGGACAACCCTTGACATGCTCAGTCTGAATGCATATCTGTCTGGACCTTTGCACAGTGGTAAGCTAGAAGAAGAGTCGGAGCAAAAATGGAGAGAGCTTGAGTACAAAGGGACTTCTTCCCCGACCTCCTGCTGTTTACGAAGTGGGCCTCCCTCATAGCCTGCTTTTTCTCTCCATTCAGCTCCTTTCTTAGTTCCTTCCCCAACCAGCTTCAGACCCCAGGAGGGAAGATGACTTTACCGTTATCCTGGGGCACAAGAGAGTCAGCTGGACCTGTTGAGGGGAGCGGAAAAGTACATGTCACTGGTCTGAAACCCCAGAGGAGGACAGTAAACCATCATTGGACAAACCATTGCAGCTGGATTGTAATGGCACGAGAACATTCCAGAACATGCAAAGGGGACCTAGTGTCTCCTGACAGAGATGGATTCTGACACATGTGAGGTAGCACTGAGGACACAGGTGTTATCAACACCAAGATTTGTGGGAGCAAAAGAATGGGGAATACAGACACCACCGCACGAACAAGCCATTGGCTTCTGTCTCTTTCTACACCCAGGCATGCTTGGGGCCCCAGGTTGAGAAAAATGGACTTCTCTGGCTCAGAATCAAGACAGAACAGTGTCCCAGGGCCAAGGCTCAGCCCAGGTAGTGTGCAGTCAGATTCACTCAAGCCCTTTAGACATAATAGATCCCTGTGGACATGGGACATGGTTGGAAGGAGGCCCCTTGGTGTACAGTCCAAGAACAGAATGTGGGTCCTTATTAAAAGTGGGCTTCTGAGAGGGATGAACTGTGAAAAGGCATGATAACAACCCGTCTAAAGGTACAGACTCCAGAATAGGCACATGCAGCTTCCATTTCTTGGGTAATCTTGGCTTCAGGGGACTCTGATGGTATTTCTATCTGGGCCCCATGTCTATGCAAAACAGGGCTTATACAAGGTAAAAGCAACGGCCATGGTGTGTTCACCTGTAATAAAAGCTGCAGCAGAACAGACGAGGTGAACTCAGGTTTCTTCAAGTCTTAGAATTCCCCAACTCTCTGAAATTTGCATGGGCCAGTTTGGGGCTAACTTAGAATGATTAGAAGGAGGTACTGTGCCATACAGTGGTAGTCAGAATGCCAAGACCGACATAGCTGACTGAGAGAAGATACAGGCAAAATCTTTGATGCAAAGGGCACAGGGAAGCTAGGACACTGTGGAGTGTATTTCAGACTCTGAAGGTTACACAGTGTCTCCAGGATGGGGCCTTTGGTAAGCTCAGAGACTGAGAAAGTAACAGGATAAACTGTGCCTGGCCACAGCAATTGCTAAGCTCTGAATGGTCCTATGACACTGTCACACCCTTCTTTAGATCTCATAATTCTTCAGCTATATTTTTGACAAATATTTCACTGAGCTGGGATTAGAGCAAGCTCATTAACAAAGTCAGGCCAACGACCAAAATGTCACTATCACTACGCTCTTTATCCTACAATGGGATGTCTTGGCCAAATGATGAATGTCTTAAGGATGGGTGGTGCTGAGACAGAGCCTGGAGGAGATTTTTACAAGCCTAGGCCCATACCTGCAAAGGAGCCCACAGCAGCCCTGCCTGCCTGCGTAGGAGCCCCTACCTGCGCAGACCACACTGGCATCCTCATAGTGGTGGCAGTTGTGCCTTATCCAGCCAGCATGGGCACAGCTCTCCAGAGAGTCCTCTCTGCCGGAACAGCGCACTTCATTCATCAGGATGGGGCCTGTGCCTGCCCCAAAGTGGCTTCTGCCAGGAGCGCCCAGAGCATGGCCGCAGCCCAGGAGGCGGCACACAACTCGGGCATTCTTGATGTTCCAGCGATCGTCGCATACGGTTCCCCACACCCCCTGGTGCCGCACCTCCAGCCGGCCCTCACAGCGGTTTCGCCCGCCTACCAGGCGCAGAGGCAAGTCTATGGAGCAAGAGAAGTCAGTTTAGATTAGGCTTCCACAGTAGGCACTGAGGGTGACATTTGCAGTGAGATCCTTCTCTGTGCCCCTAAATTACCCTTAATACTACTATCCTTAAGAGGCAACACTTTGACAACGAAACTGTATTATGTAATTTAGCTGTTCTACCCTTATACACAGATCTGAGCGCCACAGAATTCTCCAGGAGCCATACACCAGCAATAACCTTGCTGCTCATCTACAGGGCACTGCCCCATATGAATACTTCAAAAAAGTTTAAATTTGAATAGAAAACAGTAAAAAGCAAAACCTGTACAACTATGTTGCTTAATCATGAGGATACATTTTGAGAAATGTACGGATAGGAGACTTGGTTGTTACATACAAAAAACCAGCTGTGGGGTCACTAGGCAACACAGTCTATGGAGCAAGGAGTCAATGATGTATATGGATATGTGAGCACCATTGTTGACTGAAACATCCTTTGTGGGAGGCATGACCTTATTACTGTATCTGTGAGGTGTCATGCACAGAGATAGGTACCAGGTGATTTGTCTCTGTAGTAATTAGTCAGCCCTGCACTGTTTGGTTCAAAGAAAAGCCTTAGCAAATATTAAATCCACAGGCATTAGTTCTGACTATAGCGTGATGGTCTAGGATAGCTGCCCTGTCTTGGCCTAATTGGTATTATAATGCCAAAAGCAAGGTACTTGTGTTGCTAGGAGAATAGGCCGAGGATGCAGCTTGGTGGAGAGTGTTTGCTGGCACATGTCAGGTCGCGGCTTGCATCAAGCGCCAGGAAGGAGAAAAGTGTGACTTATGAATAGATGTGGGTATCTTCTGATCGAGATCTTGGAGGTAAATTTCAAGCATGTGTGACCGACACTGTGCATATGTCAGCATGTAATATACCTACAGGTTGGTAACTCTCTTCCTGTAGGGGTAAAAAAATCTAAGTGAAAAAGAAATGTGACCCTAACAGTATCAATAGACACCTTGTCATTTTTAGAGAGTAGAAAGAAACAAAAACTATCAGTTAACAATTGCCTCATCAATGCAAAATGTTAGAGGTTTACAAATGCTCACCCTCACAGGCTCGCATTTCAGTTTCAAGCTGAAGAGGAAATGCTTTCTGTTATTTCAGACCCCAATCCATTGACTTGAGCACAGAAATGCTATTCATGACATTTTACTCTCTCGGCATCAAAATATAACAAATATTGTTATGTTTTTTTTATTCTCCAAGAGAAAAACAATTTGTTAAATGCTCAAAACAGAACTTTACACATCGATTTTTAAAGGAAAAAATAATAAAAACCATTCAATTGTATAGGTAATTTTTTTTTGAGACAAGGTCTCACTACTTAGTCCTGGCTAGCTCCTGGAACTTCTTATGTAGACTAAGCTGATTCAAATTCACAGAAACTCACATGCTTCTGCCTCCTAAGTGTTGGCAATAAAGGTGTATGTCACCATATCAGGCATTAGGCAACATTTTTATAAGGGCTGAGAATAAAGGGGAGGATCAAGGTCCTTGGGTGAAGTTTTAAATGAAAAAAAGATGGACTAGTATAGTAAACAATACAAAGGGAAGCCAGGTAGAAACGTTAGCAACAGATGAGGAGATGAAATGTGGTCACATAAATTAGAAAATGGAGCTCTGCTCCATCAATAAGCACGGGTGATCATTACCAGGTGGCAGGGTCACTTTTGTCAAAGTTGGAACTGTGGCTGAAAAAAAAAAAGCAGTGAAAAGAAGGGATTAAAATGTGACTTCATTGAAATTCTACATTAGACTTCAGGTCTACAATAATAAGCCTGTTCCAGAGCAGTATGCATTTATTGTGTGTGTTTCTGCATGTTGGTATGGCAGGATGTGTGAGAAGCTGATGTTGTGGAACATGACTGAAGAACATTTTCATGGTGCACATCTCCAGCATGCCAGATAATCTACTCCCCTGATTCTTACAAAAACTAATCTGGGGAAGTTTTTATCACTGCTTTAGTATTGAAAGAAATGGAGACTTCAGAGGAAGTCTCAGGGTAACAGGACCAGGTCATTCTCAGCTTAAACCTTCAAGCCCCAGGGCCCATGTTCTTTCTAACTATTCTGTATTTCAGGGTCATAAGTTGTGGGAGCTGCATTCATGCTGGACTCAGGGTGAACTACAAAAGAAATAAGGTAAGGGTTAATGGTCACATTAATGACAGACAGAGCAGCAGAGGGCTTATTACTGAAGACAGAACTGTCACAGGAATCAGAAGATTTTCCTGAAAACACCAGGCATTGGAAGGACCTTGGATGAGAGTTGCGACACCTGGTTTTTATCTTGCTCAGGGATCTTAAGCAAACGAGTTTCTTCTCTGTGACTCATTTTCCTCCAAAAATAAGAGATCTCTCCTACATTCTCCTCCTGGTTCTGCACCTGAGGCTCCAATAGCCTGTTCTTGCTGTCCCCAGCATCTACCTGCCGCCATCACAGTGATCAGTGTTGCAAGCAGTGGAGGCCTGTTGCGCTCTAGGGGAGCTGACTGGCCTCTCTTGCCACCCCTGTCCTATCTTCTGACTTCTCCTGGAGAAATAGGACTTGCTATGGGCCTGTTTCTGTTTGGCTGACTATTGCTCAGAAAGTGGCTTTCCCGGGGGCTGCAGTGAGCAAGGAGTATGCCCAGGGTAGAAGAGGCCTGGAGTGGGAAATGGAGAAAAATGCTTTGGTTTGACCAACAGCATGGTGTAAAACAAAAGAACAAATAAGTAGAATCACTGTCATCACCTATTTGGGGTGTGTGTGTGTGTGTGTGTGTGTTTATGTGTGTGTGTGTGTGTGTGTGTGTGTGTGTGTGTGTGTGTGTGTGTGTGTTCTGGTGTGCAGGCTGGGTCGAAGCGCAACCTGAAACAACACACACAACCAGATGAGATGTGGACCCTCTGCCCGGCCTCCCTCAGGTTCATCTGATCAAGATTAGGGCTTGGGCAGAAGGTGCCTGCAGTGGAAGGGCCACTTAGGGGTCTACGGCTGAGTAAAGGAAACAGGAACACCACCATCTCTGTGGAGAGGATGTGGGGTTTCTGTGTACATCGGGCTTATGCTATAGACAAAGTTCGGGGCACAGAAATTTCATTCCCAAACAGAAAGAGCAAAAGCTATAGTTGTGTTTCAGTTAAGAAACACAGCAGGCTGAAAAGATTACCAGAGATCTCGGCAGCGTCTGTGTGCAAACCAGAGAAGACGGTGCTTTAAATGAATGCCTTTGTATTAATCTTTATTTGATGACAAGGGACTCATTAAACAGGCTCGTTTTATAAATGCAACATGACAAACAAGAAATCCATTATGTAAGTTTAAAGGCAACAATGGGGACTTACCACTTAGAAAGGTCGGTTCTGCTAAGGTTGAAGAACTATCTACAAAGAACAGAAAAGACCCAGCTAGTTTCATTTGCCAAAAGAAAGCAGGAAAGCCCTGACTGTGTTTAACATAAGCTGAAAGGATTACCAGACATCTTCTCTGCTGTGACTGAAGAGGCATCTGTGTGTAAACCCAAAGAACGAGATGCTTTAAATTCTACCAAATGACACTGGGGGCATTTTTCATATATTTACTTTGTGGTCAATATGATCATTAAGCAGATTCAGTTTTGAAATAAACCTAATAAATAAGAAACCCATCTCTTTATTTTAAATAGCGCAATGGGGACTTACCATTTGGAGAGCTCGCTTCTGCTGAGGTTGAAGAAGTATCTACAGACAAAAAGATGAGACCTAGCAATGCCATTTGCCAAACAGAAAGGGAAAGGTCCTCCTTGTGTTTAGGAAATGGGACCCTCTGGGTCAGATGGGGATTTAGAAGCTGTGTTGTGTATCATGAATATAATTGAGGAGAAGGACTTAGGGTGCCACTACAGTGCTCCAGCCAACTCTCTGACCCATGATCCATTGTAAGCTGTGTTTTCCAAAGAACATCTCCCACAAATGGCACTCTGGGAGGTTAGGTTACATGTGAATGGAGTGTGGATTGAAGTGGGAAAAGGAGCTGGTCAGTCTACTGCTGTCACCTAGCTGGGACACTGCTGCTGCTGCCATCCTGGCCAGTATTAGATGTGAACCATTCACAAGACTGGCACTGGAAAAGCCAATGGAAATTCTGGAAGTGAAAGAGTCACTCGATTAAAAGCACAGCAGAAAGTGTCACCATTAGACAAGACCTAGCAGAAGAGTGAACTTCAGGGTTCTACAACAAGTTGAAACAATAATACAGCCTAAAATACATAAAGAAGAAAACCTAACAAATATGACTCAGTTTGCAAGAGATCAAGCCTAAGAACCCATGGAATAGAAGAAGGAGCTCCAGGGGCCATGCTCACCAGCAGAGGGGCAACTACATGCCCTATGCTGTTCCAGACTGACTGACAGCCATCTCTTCCCACAGCCCTCACTACAGAGTGGAGGACACCACTTCCATCTTCACTCCCACCATGGGCAGTTAAATATGAAGACAAGGCACAAAGGGACCACGGACACGAGGAAGAAGATCCACCAAGCGCTGAGGAACCAGCTGTTAGGGGGTTTGCCTTGGACAACTGCAAATCAAATGATGAGAAACTCTAGAGGTCAAGAGCAGAATTTGTGAACTTAGAGTTCCTCATTTTAATTAGTGTAGGCTTGGTATCAGGTTCAAATCTCCTCATGGTACTAAAATAAAAAGGCTTGAGCTCAGAGATAGCAGAATATCTAGAGGTCTGGACATGTTGAGAAAGGCACTTTTAAAGCTCACACATCTAGATCTAAGTGGAAATATATGAAAGATATCAGCACCTTGAGACCTCTGAAAACCTTGGATGATCTAAAAAACTCAAATCTGTTGACTGTGAGGTTATTAACCTGAATAATTACCAAGAGAGTGTCCTCAAGCTCCTCCCACGACTGATTTTCACCAAGAGAACCAGGAAGTCCCTGATTTAAATACAAAGGTTGATGCTATGATGAAGAGGAGGAGGAAGAAGATGAGGACACTGAGGAAGAAGAGTTTGATGAAGAAGAGGATGAAGGTATAGAAGAAGAAGATGGCAAAGATGAAATCATTGGTGAAGGAGAAGAAGAATATGGATATGATAGAGAAGTTGATGAAGGTGAAGATGAGGAAGAAAACAGGAAAGGGAGAGAGAGAGAGAGAGAGAGAGAGAGAGAGAGAGAGAGAGAGAGAGACAGAGACAGAGAGAGACAGAGACAGAGAGAGACAGAGAGAGAGAGAGACAGAGAGAGAGAGAATGCAATGATGGAGAAGATTATTAATACCTCAAAAAACCTGCCAAAGCAGAATCAGTCAGTCAATGGCTGTTGGTGGGATTGTTTGGAGTTTTTTGGTAGATGTTTACAAAAGCTGTGATACAAACTCCAGGAGGCCTGCCCACTCAAAGAGCCGAAGAGTAGTTCCTGTGACACTCTGCTTTCCCCCATTTAATCTCTCATTGATAATGGTAAACTCCAACACCAACCTTGGGAACCCTGTTCCAACAAAATTGTTAAGATTGCTAGTTTTTCGTGTAAGTCTCTTGATGAAGTATGGATAGCTGTGATTGGTAAGACAACTGTGTCTACCAGTTACTCTGAGATTGTAACAACACTTTTATTGTATGTTCAGCCAACAAGAGAAGGCTTGGTAAATAAAATATTAACCTTTGGGGTCAGAAAATAATATATGAAAAGGCCTGGTCAACAAGTAGGTGGCTATGGAAGAATGAAATTAGATCTACATCTCTCACTCTGCACAAAATCGATTCAAGATGGATCAGAAACCTTAATGTAAGACACAAAATGCTGAAACTTCTAGAAGATAACATGGGAAAAAAACCACTTGAAGATGCAGAAATAGGCAAAAACTTTCTGAAAAAGACTATTAGCAGAGTAAATAAATTAAATAACTGAAAAAAATGGGACTACATGAAATTAAAAAGCTTCTGTACAGCAAAGACAACCACCAGTAGAGTGAACAGACAGCCCACAAAATCTCCTCCAGCTATAATTCAGACAGGCGGCTACTATCCAGAATACAAAGGACTGCAGAAATGAAATCCCTAAACCCTAAAGCTGTCAATCAATAGACAGGCTGACAATGGAATAGACAATTCAAAAAGAAAGAAATGCAAACGACCAACAAATATTTTTGAAGTTGTTCAACATCCTTAGCTCATCAGGAAAATGCAAGATAAGACTACTTCTAGGGATGGAGAGATGGCTCAGTGATTAAGAACAAGTACTCATAAGTGCTTGTGACACCAGCTCCAGGGATCCAACACCCTCTTCTGGACTCAGAAAGCATCTGCCTTCACATCTTTACATACTTACATACAATCTCTTACACACTAAAAAAATAGACTACTTCCTTTTTTTTTTTTTTTTTTTTTTGAGACAGGGTTTCTGTAGTTTTGGTGTCTATCCTGGAGCTCACTCTGTAGACCAGGCTGGCCTTGAACTCACAGAGATCTACCTGGCTCTGCCTCCTGAGTGCTGGGATTAAAGGTGTGCACCACCACCACCCAGAAACTACTTCCTTCTTGACCCAATCATAATGGCTGCCATCAAGAAATTAAATAACTAAATGCTGATGAAGATGTGGGGGAGAACTTATACACTACCGATAGAAGTATAAACAGATAGAGCCACTATGAAAATCCATGTGGATGTTTCTCAAAAGACTAAAATTAGAACTACCATATGACCCAACTATGCTACTGCTGAGTGTACACCCAAAGGACTCTAAGTCCTACCTCAGGACCCTTGCACATTCATGTTTATAGCTATGATATTCACAGTAGCTAGATGTTCATCCCCAGACGGGTGGATAACAAAAATGTGCTAAATATGCACAATGGAACTTTATTCAGATGTAAAGAAAAATGAAATAATGAACTCTGAAAGAAAACTGACGGAATTGGAAATAACTGTATTATGTGAGGTAACAAACTCAAAAAGACAATACCTCATTCTCTCTCATGTGCAGAGAGAGAGTTTTAAATCTTTCTGTGTGTATATATGTGAGCATATGAGTACAGATGTAGGTCAATAAACAGGAGAAGGGCTGTGGGAAGAGAAAAGGAAGTTTTAAGAAGGAAGAGGGGTAATAGAACACATGGGACAAAAAAGGAAGTGGCTTACTGGACTGGAATGTCACAAGTGCTGTGGGGGGGTGGTGACAACAGCAGAGTGTGTATAAAAATGACAGACTGAAACTAATTACCATATTTGCCAATTTCTTAAAAAGCAACTAAAACAAATTATGATGTTTTAAATAAAGAAATGTGACAACAGGACACTTTACCAGAGGAGCTTGTCTCTTCTGCTGAGGATGAAGATGTATCTGTACAGGAAGCCAGAGAAGGGGGTACTTTAAAGCGAACCTTCTGTCACTGGTCTGTATCAGATGCCAAAGTCATCACTAATAGATCATTTTCTAATTGTAACACAACAAATGAGTATTTGCTCAGTATTTTAAGCAGCAGAACAGGGGGACTTACCAGTTTTAGAGCTCGATTCTGCTGAGGTTGAAGACATATCTAGAGGTCAAAAGGAGATGCGTGACTGTATCCATTTGCTGAATAAAGGGAAGGCTGAAATTGTGTTTAACTTAATGTGGTAGAAAGTATTACCAGAAGATGTCTCTTCTGCAGAGGTTGAAGATGCATCTGTGTAAAAACAGAAAGCATGAAGCTTAAAAAAAAGAATGTCTTTTTATTGATCTGGTTTGTGGTCAATACAACCATTAAATAGGTTCATTTCCTAAATACTATATGACAAGCAAGCAAGAAACACAAATTCTTGGCTTGCAGGACATAAAGAAATAAAACTGAGATTCTGGAAGCTTTCACTCTGCTGGTTAGTTTTCACGGTGCTGGAAGGTTCTGTTTAGGCTGCTGGGGGAATAATTGCTATAAATAGTCTTACTCAGCTGTGACCCTTTAATGCTATACTGCTAACATGCCAGACATGATGTTCTCACAGGTGTAAGGGTGCCATGACTGTTATGGGGATAACCAGCTGCTTTCTGACTGGATTTGAAGCCCTCTCCAAAGAAGGGAATTTATTATCTGGTATTGTAAAACTGATCTGGGTAGGTGATAAGCCCTAGTGGGGAAGGTACTATGGTGTTCTTGCTAAGTGGATACAATGTGACTGTCAAATTGACTTCTAAATTCTTATAGTTCTGCCCATAGGTTAGTGGTGCTTCCAGCTTTGGCCAGAGAAGCTTGTTTTTGCATGGGTTTATGGTTATTGCAGAGACTCATGACTGGTCAAAGTGCTGAGAAGAAGTGACTTTTATGCTTAGCCCCAACTGAGACTTCAATATACCTGTTCCAGGTCTCAGGAACCATATGGTAGAAGGAGTAGAAAGAATGAAACAGCAGGAGGAAGTCCTAGGGAGTTCTAGAACATTGTCTTTTGGGCAAGACATAGATGTTGCATTCTTGACTTTCAGCAGCTGTGATTGTATACACAAGACTTGCACAGGATTGGGCTCATGGTCATCCCATTGTGGAGAGAGAAGGAGCTCATGAGGCCTCGCCTCATCCCTCCCTGAGGCGCTATAGGCAACTGATGGTTGCTGAGGGAGAGTGAAGGGCGTGGGGTGGGCTTTCTTCATGTTGTAGCCACTGATAAGTTGCCTGCACTCTTGTAAGTAACTCCTCACCTATGCTTTGCTAAGTAACCTTAATTAAACTGATTAGTTTATAAAATAAAGTCATGAAGTAGAAGATGGCCTCACTGGGAAGAGGAACAGAGTTAGTAAGAGTCTGAGGGGCACAGAGGAGGGTGATAGAGGTGAATATAGTCAAAGCACACTATATGAAAGTGTGAAATTGTCATAACAAAAGTCGTTATCATATATAATTAACATATGCTAAAATTGAAAACAAAAAGTACTTATTAGTTAAAACCACACAGTAAAAGATGTTACCACTTCGCTCTCCACTCTTCCCTTCTGCTGAGGTTGAAGACATATCTATGAGCAAAGAGAAGAAGAAATGTATGTGTGATCACTTTCCAAACAGAAAGAGGAAAAACTATGATTGTGTTTCACTTAAGAAATGTGATGGGCTGTGGAGGAACCCACAGACAGCTGACCTGAGCTTGTGGGAGCTCATGGACTCTGGACCACAGCTAGGGAGCCTCCATGGGACCAAACTAGGCCCTCTGCATGTGGGTGACAGTTGAGTGGCTTGGTCTATTTGCTCCTAGCAGTGGGATCAGAACCTGTCACTGGCACCTGAACTGACTTTTGGGAACCTGTTCCCCATGCTGGGATACCTTGCTCAGCCTTGATGTAGGGGGAAGAGCTTGGTCCAGCCTCAACTTCATATCCCATGCTTTGTTGATTCCCATGGGAGGCCTGCCCCTTTCTGAACTGAGCCAGAGGAGGAGTGGGTGGGGGAGAGGGTAGATAGGAGGTAGGGGGAGGGAATGGGAGGAGAGGAGGGGGGAGAAACTGCTAGGTATGTAGAAATAAATGAAAAATTTTAATAATAATAAAAAAGAAATGTGATGGGGTGAAAAGATCACCAGAGGAGATCTCTGCTATGGTTAAAGATGCATCTGTGTGTAAA
Organism: Peromyscus californicus insignis; assembly: GCF_007827085.1. Classification (NCBI taxonomy): domain Eukaryota; kingdom Metazoa; phylum Chordata; class Mammalia; order Rodentia; family Cricetidae; genus Peromyscus; species Peromyscus californicus. The sequence goes on from NW_026294562.1 coordinate 72,097,785, forward strand.
CCCAGGGAACAAGATGCTCTGAAATGAGTAGAATGTATGGGGGGGGTTCACTCACTTTACTTTATGATTAATGTAAAAATAAGCTTACTGTCTAGATACAACACAACAAATAAGGAATTTCTTCATTAGCTAAGCCCCACAATGGAGGGCTTTACCATTTGGAGAGCTGGATTCAGCTGAGACTGAAGAAGTACCTATAGATAAAGAGAAATAAATATTTAGATAATTTACCAAATAAGAAGAGAAAGGGCTGTCATTTGATTAACATAAAAACATGACAGGCAGAAAACATTACCAGAGGCGGTATCTTCTGTGGAGACTGAAGAGGCATCTGTGTGTAAAGCCAGAAAATAGAGACTTGTCATTTTAGTGTCTTGGTATGAGAAGGTGGCTCAGTAGCTAAAACACTCGCCTTGAAAACACATGAATCTGAGATCAATTCCCAGAACCCCTATGAAAATGCCTGGAGGAATGTGACCTTGTAATCCCAGCACTGGGGAGACAGAGCAAGAGGAACCCTGTGCCTGTGACCAGTCACTCTAGCCCAATTAGTGAGCTCCCAGCCAATGAGAGCCCCTGTGTCAAAGGAGATGGATGGTGCTTCTGAAATTGATACCCAACATTGTCCTCCAGTCTCTACATACGTGTGCACAAAGGTGCAAGAACACTATCATATTCATGCACTATCACAGATGCACGTACTATCACATAAGAACACACACACAGATATAGATAGATAGATGGATAGAGAGAGAGAGAGATAAGGAGAATTGGCGTTTTTGTATTTTCAAATCTTTGGACAATGTAATCATTAGCTAGGGATATTTTTAAATAAAACTTGACAAACTATCTGAATATAGAAACAGTACAGTGAGGACCCTCTCAGGTGGAAAGCCTGCTTCTATTGAAGTTGAAGAAATAGCTATAGAGCCATAGGAGAGGAGGCATACTTAGATTTTTTTTCTAATGAAAAGGGGAAAGCTCTGGTTGTATTTAAATTAATAGATGTGACGGGTTGAAAACATTACCTGAAGAAGTCTCTTCTGCTGAGGCTGAAGATACATCTGTGTGTAAACCCAGAGAACAGAATGATTTTTTTAATGACAGTCTTCCATTGATCTTTGCATTGTGGTCAATATGATTTAAGTAGTTTTGTTTTCTAAATATGAATGGCAAGTAGGAAAACCATCTCTATTATTGAAGATACCATACACTTTCCTGGCAGGACATGCAGAAAGGAAGCTGTAACTGAGCTGGAAACTTCCTCCCCACTGGCTGGCTTTTGTAGTGTTTGAAGATGCTGTGTGAGCTGCTGGGGAAGAACTGCCATCAGCAGCATTTCTCATCTGTAAACCCCGAAGGCTACAATACTGACTATCCCGGAAAGCTATGTCCACCGTTGTAAGAGTGCCATGACTCTTGTAGGTGTAACCGACTCTTCTGATTGGCTGTGAGGCTGCTCCATAGGAGTTCTGTGCTGAGACGTGGTCAAAAGTCCCTGGTTCCAGAGGTGATAGGCTCTAGTGGCAAAGCTACGGTTGATGTTTTGCTAAGTGGGTGTGACATGGCTGTCAAATTGACACCTAAGTAATTGTGTTTTGATGAGTGCTGGTTTTAGCCTTGGTCAAAGAAGGTTCTTTTTGCAATGGTTGGCAGTTACTGTAGAGACTCATAACTGGTCAAAGTGATGATAACAAGCGACTTAAAGGCTTAGCCTAAATTGGACACTTCTGTTTCCTCTCTAAGATCGGGGAGTAGCATGAAATAGTAGACAGGTTTATCATGGTTTTATTTAAGACTGTAGTTAGCTCTAATGATTCATGCTTCATTTTGAAGACTATATTTAAGAATCCTTTAAAACAAAGCAAGTGTAAAAGCCAGAGGAAGTGATGGAGAGCTGTGGAACATAATTTTCTGGGTATGGTACAATTGCACTCTTGAACTCTCCCCTGATGTAATTACCTGCATCTGACTTGCCTAAGGTTGATCCTATAGTCATTGTCATGGAAGTGGGAGACTCAAGAGACCTGCCACTCCTTAAGGGTCTCTACAATAACTGATTGCTATGGGGGGGGGCACTGACTTTAGTGGCATAAGCCACTGCTAAGTTGCCAAGGCTTTCAGAAATAACCCTCAACTATGCTTCTCCAGTAACACAAATCAACTCATTGGTCCATAAAATGAAAGGCACCAAAGGAGAAAAGATCCTCACTGGGAATAGAAACAGGGTTAGGCATAGTGTGAGGAGTATTGGACAGAGTATTGGGTATGAATTTCATTAAACATGCTATGTACACATTTGAAAATATCATAATGAAATTCACTATTATGTATGATTAAATGCTATTTTTTAAAAGGGGGTGCTGGAGAGATTGCTCTCTGGTTAAGACTGCCTACCGTTCTTCCAGAGGACAAGTTCACTTCCCAGTACTCACGTTGGTGGCTCACAGCTGTCTGTAACTCCAGCTCCAGTTGGATCCTAAGTCTCTGGTCTCCAAGGGCACATACACTCATGTGTACATATACATGTGCATACCCAATAGACACAACTAAGATTTTTTAAAAAAGAATTTCATTTTTTAGACAACACAGTGAAGGACTTTACCAGTTGTCTCTCCACTCTTCCCTTCTGCTGAGACTGAAGACATATCTATGTGCAAAGAGAAAAAGACATGTATGTATGCAATCACTTTCCAAATAGAAAGAGGAAAAACTATGACTGTGTTTCACTTAAGAGCTGTGATGGACTGCAAGATTACAAGAGGAGATCTCTGCTGTGACTGATAAGAAAGTCATCTCATTTAGCTAAACAATACTGGGGACATTACCAGATGGAGAGCTGGATTCAGCTGAGGTTGAAGAAGCATCTATGGACAAAGAGAAATAAATATTTAGATAATTTACCAAATAGGAAGAGAAAAGGCTGTCATTTGATTAACATAAAAACATGACAGGCAGAAAACATTACTAGAGGAGGTATCTTCTGTGGAAACTGAAGAGGCATCTGTGTGTAAAACCAGAGAACAGGATGTTTTGAAATGAATGAAATTATACTGGGGTTGGGGTTGTTTTTTACTGTCTTTACTTTGTAGCCAATGTGGTCATTAAACAAATGTACTGTCTAAATATACCATAGCAAATAGGGAATTTCTACACTAGGTAAGAAGCACAATGGGGTACTTTACCATTTGGAGAGCTTGATTCTTCTGAGGTTGAAGAAACGTCTATAGACAGAGAAGAGACATGGATGGCTAAGTCCTTTGCCCAATAGGAAGAATAAAAGCTCTCACTGTATGACAGGTAGAAAAATTACCAGAGGATGGATCTTCTGCTGGTGAAGATGCATCTATATATAAAACCAGAAAATAGGATGCTTTAGAATTAGTGTATTGGACTGGGAGCCTGTCTCAGGAGATAAAACATTTACCTTACAAACATCAATTCAAAATACCCACATAAAAATGCTGGGAGTGGTTGTGTGCACTGTCTTCCCAGCACAGGGGAGACAGAGAAAGGGGATCCCCATAGCTCTGTGTTCAGTTGCTTTAGTCTAATTAGTGAGCTCCAGGGCAATGAGAGACCCTGCCTCAAAGGAGGTGAGCACATGTTCGTGAGGATGACATCTGAGGTCATCTTCCAGCCTCAGACACGCAGAAAGATGCTCATCCTCTCCGTACAAACAACATCCACAAACACATAAAAGATGTGTTTCTTGTCACTGGGCTTTATTTTGTGGTCCGTGTGATTATTAAATAGGCTCGTGTTCTAATTACAGCATGACTGAGAAGAAATCCGTTTTATTTAGCTAAACAGAATATTGGGGGCATTACCAGTTGGAGAGCTGGATTCAGCTGAGACTGAAGAAGTATCTATAGATAAAGAGAAATAAATATTTAGATAATTTACCAAATAAGAAGAGAAAGGGCTGTCATTTGATTAACATAAAAACATGACAGGCAGAAAACATTACCAGAGGCGGTATCTTCTGTGGAGACTGAAGAGGCATCTGTGTGTAAAGCCAGAAAACAGAGACTTGTCATTTTAGTGTCTTGGTATGAGAAGGTAGCTCAGTAGCTAAAACACTCGCCTTGAAAACACATGAATCTGAGATCAATTCCCAGAACCCCTGTGAAAATGCCTGGAGGGATGTGACCTTGTAATCCCAGCACTGGGGAGACAGAGCAAGAGGAACCCTGTGCCTGTGACCAGTCACTCTAGCCCAATTAGTGAGCTCCCAGCCAATGAGAGACCCTGTGTCAAAGGAGATGGATGGTGCTCCTGAAATTGATACCCACCATTGTCCTCCAATCTCTACATATGTGCGCACACAGGTGCAAGAGCATCTGAGGAACACATGAGTGCATGCACGTGTGTGTGTGGGTGGGCGTGTGCGTGCAAGTATCTTTTGGTCATTGCTTTGTGGTCAATGTGATCATTAGTAAGCTTATTTTCTAAACACAACATGACAAATAAGAAAACTTAGTTAACCATCACAATGCGAGACTAACCAGTTGAAGAGCTCGCTTCTGCTGAATTTGAAGAAATAGCTGTAGATAGAGAGGAGGAGACACACCTGGATTCCTTTGCCAAATAGAGGAAAAGCTCTGACTGTTTAGTAGGAAATTTGACAGTCAAAAAACATTACCAGAGGAGGTATCTTCTGCTGAGGCTGAAGATGCATCTGTGTATAAATCCAGAGAACAAGATGCCTTAAAATGAGTGACTTTCATTGATATATTTATTTTGTGGTCATTATGATCATTAAGTAGGTGCATCTTGTAAATAGACATTACAGGTAGGAAAACGATATCTATTGCTGAAGATACCACACACATTGTGTGCAAGACATGTGGAAACAAAGCTGCAACTGAGCTGCAAGCTTCCTCCCTGCTGGCTAGCTTTCATACTGTTGGAAGGTACTATGCAGATTTCTGGGGAAGAACTGTCATCAGCAATATTTCTCAGCTGCAAACCCCACAGGCTACAATACTGGCCTTCCAGGCAAGATATGTCCACTGGTACAAGAGTGACGTAACTGATACGGTGGTAACCAACTCCTTTCTGTTTCCCCCTTTCCTTCAAGGTTGTCCTCATTGGGTGGTGTGGGAGCCCACAAAGGTTTTCTAGTGAGATCTGAGCTTGCTTTACACAGCAGGGCTGCATTAGGGGATGGCTGGACCATGTGTAAGGTTACCAGGTGTTTGGGATGGTCTACATTTGGCTGTGCTGGGGGAGGTCTTTTGCCTCACCCCATGGCATTCCTTTAAAAAGCCCTGTAGTCAAGGCAGAAGGGGCTGGTGGGTTGAGACCCAGGTCCTCCCGAGGCTATCCTGTGTTTTCTGTCTGTCTCTATCCTTCTATCTACAAATTCCTCATTTCTCCCTGCTCAAGAGTACCCTGGGGGAGTGAGAGGGAGCTGGCCTCCCTCATGGGGGGGGGACTTATGTCTAGTACTGTAAACTTGACCTGGAGATGTGAAAAGTCTTAGTGGGGAAGCTACTTTTGTTGTACTGCTAAGTGAACCTGGCATGCCTATCAATTCTTCTTGGAAATGTCTACATGTATGCCTATGGATCAGCTTTGATCAGAGAAGCTTCTTCTTGCAGTGGTTGGTGGTGACTGCAGACACTCATAAGTGGTCAAAGTTTTAACAGTAAGCCACCATTGAATGGGCATCTGTATCACCTCTTCCAAGTGTCAGGAAGTATCACGGTGAGAGGGTGGCAAGAAGAGAATGTGTGAGGAAAGGGGGGAGTGCTGTGAATACAGCTGTTGGGATCTTGGACTCTCAGTAGCTGTGATTATCTGTACAAGACAACCACATGATCGGGCTCATCGTCATCCCATCATAGAGGAGGGAGGAGCTCGTGGGATCCCATCCCTCCCTGAGGATCTGTAGGCAGTGAACAGTTGCTGGGAGAAAGGAACATTTTCAGTGGTGTAGCCCTGGTAAGTTGCCAATGATCTTGCACATAGCTCCCTACTGGGGATCTTCTAATAACCTAGTTAAACTGATTAGTTTATGAAATAAAGATGTGAGAGTAGAGGGTGGCCAAGCCAGGAAGAGAAACAAAGATTAGAGAGTATGAGGGGACAGAGAGAATGATGAAGGTTAATACAGTACACACATGTATGAAAGTGTCATCATTAAACCTTTTACGTGTAACTGATACTTGCTATTAAAAAAAAAAAAAACTCCAGTCCAGACCAGCAGAGGCAGCAGCCTGAGCAGCCGCAGCCTGCGCCCTCTCCCGCCCGCCCGCCCTCCACCGCCCTCCACCCGCCCCGGGGTCTCTTTCCCCTCTCCTCCTCCTCTACCCCCCCCCTCCTCCGCCCGCTAGCGGGGGGACCCCCTCGCCTTCCCGCCCGCCCCTATTGTTCTGCCCCCGGCTTCCCGCCCTTCCCCTTCCCGCCCGCTCCCCTTTTCCCCTCAGTCGACTCGCGCCTCCAGTGACCAAAGACTTGACCACTCAAAGTCCAGCTCCCTGTAACTACTAGACATGGACACCGGTGTGATTGAAGGTGGATTAAATGTCACTCCCACCATCAGGCTACTTATGCATGGAAAGGAAGTTGGCAGTATCATTGGAAAGAAAGGAGAATCTGTTAAGAAGATGCGCGAGGAGAGTGGTGCACGTATCAACATCTCAGAAGGGAATTGTCCTGAGAGAATTATCACTTTGGCTGGACTGACTAATGCCATCTTCAAAGCCTTTGCTATGATCATTGACAAACTGGAAGAGGACATAAGCAGCTCTATGACCAATAGCACAGCTGCCAGTAGACCCCCAGTCACCTTACGGCTGGTGGTCCCTGCTAGTCAGTGTGGCTCTCTCATTGGAAAAGGGGGGTGCAAGATCAAGGAAATAAGAGAGAGTACAGGGGCTCAGGTCCAGGTGGCAGGGGATATGCTCCCCAACTCAACTGAGCGGGCAATCACTATTGCTGGCATTCCGCAATCCATCATTGAGTGTGTCAAACAGATCTGCGTGGTCATGTTGGAGTCCCCCCCGAAGGGCGTGACCATCCCGTACCGGCCCAAGCCCTCGAGTTCTCCAGTCATCTTTGCAGGTGGTCAGGACAGGTACAGCACAGGCAGCGACAGTGCGAGCTTTCCCCACACCACCCCGTCCATGTGCCTCAACCCTGACCTGGAGGGACCACCTCTAGAGGCCTATACCATTCAAGGACAGTATGCCATTCCACAGCCAGATTTGACCAAGCTGCACCAGTTGGCAATGCAACAGTCTCATTCTCCCATGACTCATGGCAACACTGGATTCAGTGGTATTGAATCCAGCTCTCCAGAGGTGAAAGGCTATTGGGCAGGTTTGGATGCATCTGCTCAAACTACTTCTCATGAACTCACCATTCCAAACGATTTAATTGGCTGCATAATCGGGTGTCAGGGCGCCAAAATCAATGAGATCCTTCAGATGTCTGGGGCGCAGATCAAAATTACAAACCCAGTGGAAGGATCTACTGATAGGCAGGTCACCATCACTGGATCTGCTGCCAGCATTAGCCTGGCTCAGTATCTAATCAATGTCAGGCTTTCCTCCGAGACAGGTGGCATGGGGAGCAGCTAGAACAGTGCAGATTCATCCATAATCCCTTTCTGCTGTTCACCACCACCCATGATCCATCTGTGTAGTTTCTGAACAGTCAGCGATTACAGGTTTTAAATAGTTTGTAAATTTTCAGTTTCTACACACTTTATCATCCACTCATGATTTTTTAATTAAAAGCGTTTTAATTCCTTTCTCTGTTCAGCAGTTACGCTGAGATATCCATATTTAGTTTTATAAGCTTCTCCCCTTTTTTTCCATTTTTTTGGGGTTTTTTTTGGCTCATGAATTTTTGTTTGTCATGGAAATGTAAGAGTGGAATATTAATACATTTCAGTTTAGTTCTGTAATGTCAGGAATTTTTCAAAAAAAAATTAAAAGATGAAAAAAAAAAACTCCAAAGACAAAACCCACATGTCATTAGTTACAGCACAAGAGCACAGGAAAGGACTTTACCAGTTGTCTCTCCACTCTTCACTTCCGCTGAGGATGAAGATGTATCTGTGAACAAAGAAGAAATGGATGTGTGGTCACTTTCCAAACAGAAGAGGAGAAGCTCTGAATGTGTTTTTAAGAAATTTGACGGTCAAAAAACATTACCAGAGGAGGCATCTTCTGCTGAGGCTGAAGAGGCATCTGTGTGTAAGGCCAGAGAACAGGGACGCTCTAACATGATTACGACAATACTTGGGGTGATTTCGTTACCTTTACTTTGTGGTCAGTGTGACCATTAAGTAGGTTCACTGTCCAAATACAACATGACAAATAAGAAACTAAGCTCATTAGTTTAGCAGCACCAGGTGGGCCTTTACCATTTGAAGAACTTGTTTCTGCTGAGGTTGAAGAAATGTCTGTAGACAGAGAAAGAGAAAAAAGGCATATGCAGATCATTTACCAATTAGGAGGGGAAAAAAAGCTCTCATTTTATTTAAATTAAAAAATATGACAGGTAGAAACATTACCAGAGGAGGTCACTCCCGCTGATGAAGATGCATCTGTATATGAATCCAGAAACAAAATGGGAGGCTTTAAAATTAATGTCTTGGGCTGGAAGGATGACTCAGCTAGAGAACCTGAGCTCCATTCCCAGGAGTTATGTAAAAATGCTCGAGTTCTGGTGTGTGTCTGTAATCTCAGCGCTGGGGAGGCACAGACATGGGAACCATACAGCTTACTGGCCAGTCATGCAGTCTAATTAGCGAGCTCCAGGCTAACGAAAAACCTTTAAGACGCTGTCTTAAAGGAAGTGGATGATATTCTAAGAGTGACACACAAGGACCTTCTCTCATCTCCATATACAAGAGCACCTATGTGTACACACACACCTCACATGTGAACACACACAAACACACTAATATGCTCAGAAGAAACGAGTCTTCCTTTGATCTTTACTTTGTAGTCAATGTGATCCTTTAGTAGGTTCATTTTCTAAATACATGACAAATGAGATTACTATCTTAATACTTAAATAGCACCACAGGAGACTTTACCAGTTGAAGAAGTCATTTTTGCTGACCTTGAAGACACATATATGAATGAAAAATAAAAGAAACATATCTAGGTTCCGTTGCAAAATAGAAAGAAAAAAAGAAATGTGACAGTCAAAAAAACATTACCTGAGGATGTTTCCTCTCCTTCTGAGGCTGAAGATGCATCTGTGTATAAACCCAGAGACAGGATGCTTTAACATGAGTGTCTTTTCATTGATCCTTGCTTTGCAGCCAATATGATCACTGAATGGATTAATTTTCTAATATGACATAGCAAATCAGGAATCGTTCTCTATTTAGAAGACACCACACACTTTGCTTACTGGGTATACAGAAATCGAGGTGGGACTGAGCTGTAAGCTTCCTTCTTCCTGGTCACCTTTCACAGGATTGGATGGTATTATTCAGGCTGTTGGGGAAGCGCTGTCATCAACAGTCTTACCCTCTGTGAAGTCTGCATGTTACACTATTGATTTGGCAGGCAAGGTGTACCCTTTGGTGTAAGAGTGACGTGACTGTTGTGGGTGTAACCAACTCACTTCTGCTTGGATTTGAGGCTACTCCCCAGGAGTCTGGTGTGGTAAATCTGCTCAAAAGCTTATGGTATAGGATTCGAAAGCTCTAGTGGGAAAGATACTGTTGTTTTGCCAAGTGGAGTTGATATGGCTGTCTAGTTGATATCTAAATTGTTATATTTATGCCCATAAGCTGGTTCTGGTTTCTGCTTTGGTCAGAGAAGCTTCTTTTTGCAGAGACTCATAACTCCTCAAACTGCTAATAACAACTGATTTAAATGCTCAGCCCTAAGTGTGACTATTTGAAGTAGAGTCGGGTTGATCTTGAGTTTTATTGAACTTTGTGGATAGTTACAACAACTCATACTGCATATGATGAAGAAATGGAAAACTTCAAAACCAAAACAGAATGCAAGTGCCAGAGAAAGGCTCACAGTGATTTGGCATGCCATCTTCTGGGCATGGTATGTTTATGGCTTTCTCACAACTCCAACAAGCATGACTACCTGCCCCAAGACCTGCACAAAGTTGAGCCCACCACTATTCTGCCACGGAGAGTGGACAGTTATGAGGCCCTTCCTTTCTCTAAGTTATAGGCAATAGCTGATGGCTAGGGGAGGGAGAGACATTTTCTTCAGTGGTCTGACCACTGCTCCTGCAAATAACCCCTTCTCTACGCCCCTGTAAGTACCCCAATTCATACTCACTAGTTCACACATGCACAAAACAAGTAGAGGTAGAGGGGGAGATCAGCTGAAGTGTGGGGGGTACTAGAGAGGGTAGTGGGGTAAATATAAAAATACAGTATGCACACATGTATTAAAGGTCAAAATGAGGCCCCTTAGTATATATAATTTAAACATGCTAATAAACACCTTTAAAAACAAACACATCGCTGGGCGGTGGTGGCGCACGCCTTTAATCCCAGTACTCGGGAGGCAGAGCCAGGCGGATCTCTGTGAGTTCGAGGCCAGCCTGGACTACCAAGTGAGTTCCAGGAAAGGTGCAAAGCTACACAGAGAAACCCTGTCTCGAAAAACCAAAAAAAAAAAAAAAAAAAAAAAAAAAAAAACAAAAAAAAAAAACAAAAAACCACATCTCTCTGGCTGGCTAAGCAACATTGTGGGGGACTTTATCAGTTGGAGAGGTTGCTTCTGCTAACACTGAAGTAGTGTCAATAAACAAGAAGAAATTGACTTACAGCCACCCTCCAAACAGAAAGAGTAAAAACGCTGAGATATTTAACTTCAGAAATAGAAGCTGAAAATATTACCAGAGGGTGTCTCCTCTTCTGCTGAGACCGAAGCTGCATCTGTGGAGAACCCCAGAGAACAGGGCTTAATGTCCTGCTTTAAAATGGGCAGGACAGCGCTGGCTCTGTCTTGTCTTGGGTCTTTACTTTGTGGCCATCTTCTAAATACAACATGACAAGTGAGAAACAATACAACGCGGGACTGTACCATTCAGAGGGCTTGATTCTGTTGAGGCTGAAGATGTGTCTGCAGACAAAGAGGAAGAGGCATGCTTGGTTCATTTGCTTCAAAGACGGGGGACATGTTTTATAGGAAAAAAACCTATGACAATCAGAAAACATTACCAGAGGAGGCCTCCTCTTCTGCTGAGATTAAAGACATGTCTGTATGTAAGCCTAGGGACCAGGAGATTGTAGCCTGAGTGTTTGGGCTGGAGAAACAACTCAGTAGGTGTAGGAGCCCCCAGAGGCTATCTAGTGAGAACTTACTCAGGGTCAAAGAATCTGAGCTTGCTTTACCCAGCAGGGCTGCATAAGGAGATGATTTGGCCATGGGCGTGGTTACCAGGTGATTGGAAGAGTCTACATTTGACTGTGCAATGTGCTATGATCTAGCAAGGGGGAGATCTTTTGCCCCTTGGCATATTATAAAGAACTCTTTTGAATAAATGGAAAACACTGTTGGGTATTGATCCAGGCCCTCCCAAAGCTATCCTGTGTTTCTGTCTTTCTTCTCACCGTCTAGGTCTCTCTTTCTAGCTGATATTTCCTTATTCCTCTCTCCTCCATCTAAGAACCCTTCAAAAAAAAATAGGAGCTGGATTCCCACAAGTCGGCAAAGAAGTTGCCTTGTAAGCATAAGACCCGGGATTTGATTATTCCTAGAACCCACATAAAATGCCAAGCATGCTGGTATGCACTTTTAAGCCCAGCCCTGGGAGGCAAAGACAGGAGGATCTCCGGGGCTTCCTGGCCAGCCAGGGTAGTCTAATTGGTAAACTCCAAGCCAAGGAGAGACTCTGTTTGTAAGGAAGTGGTTGACATTTCTGAGGAAGACATCCGAGATTGTTCTGTGGTCTATACACATGCGCACATGTGTGCCGTACACATGAACACACACTTAGGCATTTGTATGCACATGAGTACACATATGCTTGCATACATACACATATGAAATGAATGCCCTTTCATTGATCTTCATGTTATTCTTGTATGATCATTGGACAGGCTCTCTCCCTCCCCCCCCCCTCTTGTTTTTTCAAGACAGGTTTTCTCTGTGTAGTTTTTGGTGCCTGTCCTGGATCTCGCTCTGTACACCAGGCTGTCCTTGAACTCACAGAGATCCACCTGGCTCTGCCTCCCAAGTGCTGGGATTAAAGGCGTGTGCCACCACCGCCCGGCAGGTTCTCTTTCTAAATACTACACAGCAAATGAGCAACCCATCTCACTAGATTACACAGAACAACGGAGACGGGATGCCCCGCTGACACTGGGTGAACGGCAAAGAGACTCAGGGATGGAAACAGATGTTCATCTAAGCAACTGTCCCAGAACCAAAAAGAACATTCAAATTACCAGTTGGAGGGATTAGAAATGGAGTAGTTGCCAAAGAGCCTGTAAATAAGAAAAGGTAAATGATCAAATACTATTCAATACCAAACAAAGGAACCCTGACACCTGACTTTCATGTATTTAATTAACTTTTCTTGATTGCCTGCTCCTCTGTGCCAGCACTTGGCTAGGGCTGGAGAGAAAGTCAACAAAACTACATTATGATTCGAGTCCTCAGAAAGAGGCCCGTCTCGTGGGAAGACAGACAAGATCAAACATTTCATAAGGAGTTGTAAAATTGCAGTGAGGGCAAGTGCTACGAGGGAGGTGTGAGTGTGTGTGTGTGTGTGGTGTGTGCGTAGTGTGGTGTGGTTGTGTGTGTGGTGTGTGTGCGTAGTGTGGTGTGGTTGTGTGTGTGGTGTGTGTGTCATGTGGTGTGTGTGATGTGTGTGTTGTGTGTTGTGTGTGTTGTGTGATGTGTGTGATGTGTGTGGTGTGTGTGCATAGTGTGGTGTGGTTGTGTGTGTGGTGTGGTTGTGTGTGTATAGTGTGTGTCTATGTGTGTGTTGTGTGGTGTGTGTGATGTGTGTGTGTTGTGTGGTATGTGTGATGTGTGTGTGTTGTGTGATATGTGTGGTTGTGTGTATATAGTGTGTTGTGTGATATGTGTGGTTGTGTGTGTATAGTGTGTTGTGTGTGATGCGTGTGTGGTTGTGTGTGTGTATGGTGTGTGTGTCTGTATGTGTGTTGTGTGTGTGTGTGTGTGTTGTCAGAAGCTCTGACCTGGCCAAGGAGCTCCCCTCTCTCTAGGAATCCCCCCTTCACCCTATCCCCAGTTCTGGGTCTGGTTCGATGAGGCAGTCTGCTCAAGGACAACGACAACCACTCTCAGGCCTTGTGTTCACTTTAGCCCCAGGGTCATGGCAAACACCTGCCGTCCTACCTGTGCACTGTGGCGGGCAGAGGCCGTTATCACGGGGAGGAGTTACTTCTACTGGAGTGGGAGCGATGTCTGATACAAAACACAAGTGGGAATGTCAGTCAACTGAACGGAAGTTTTCATTCATTTTCTGGTTACACTCAATCCCACCTTTACTGCAGTCTGCCTTTGTTATTGGGAAAACCGATAAGAGGGGTAGTTATTCCACATCTTTCTGAGTAAGGGCTTAAACATCCAGATTCAAAGCACACACCCTGTGATACTATAAATTAAATCTTTCCTGAGATGAAATCTGCTACTTGCATGATCCAGACCCATTGGGGAGAAAATTACTGTTTGTATTAGGATACAGTACAGAGGTAGCTCAAAGGACGTTGGGGTAAATGGGCATTTTTGCTCCATATGACTATTGTAGCATATACTAGCATCCCTGCCATTGCCAATAATAGGACTAGCCCTCCCAGTCCTTATACCCCCACCTCCAACCTATTTTTTTCCTACTGTACAGTCAGTAACTCAGTCAGAGAGCCAAGTGCTAGGGTATTCCAAAACAACACACTGGCAGGCCAGGAGACAGGCTTTGTGGAATGCCCAGAATGTATGCAAGCACAGGACTTGAACTTGAACTTGGTCTTGACTTGGCTGTAGAGAGGCCCTCTTGGTATACTTCTGGGATCTTGTCTATTTCTTGAGATATTCATTCAGCCAAGTGACTCTTGGAGAACCAGGGGTCAAACTGTACTAGCTTGGTAGAATTTCAACATCATATTATCACCGATAGAAAGTGAGTTGGAAAATGAGCAGAAAGCTTACCAGTTGCAAGGACAAAAGCTGCAGCTGGACTTGAGGTAGGAACTGTTGAAACAAGCAGGGTAAGAAAATTGTAATTAAATGCCATCCTTGTCAATCAATTCTGCTTGTAAAAGTGAATGACTCCATACACACATGTGTCCTAATATGTTCAGTTCTACTTTGTTCCTATTCGATTCCCCTAGTCTCCGTTTCATAAAGTTAAAGCAAATGAACAGTAGCAAGGTGGTACATGGGGCTGGAGCCAAGAGACTGGCTCCTAGTGTCTGTGTAACAGAGTGTGTGACCCTGGATGAGTCCTGAATCTCCAAACTTCAGCCCCTGCATGGGAAGGTCTACCCTGCAGATCAGCCGTGTCTGTGACCTGCTTTTAGAAATACAGATTCCTGGGGCTGAAGAGGTGGTTCAGTTGTTAAGAGCACGTACTCATCTTGAAGATGACCTGGGTTTGGTTCCCAGCACCTAAATGGTGGCTCACAAACATCTGTAACTCCATGTCTGGGCAATCTTATGTTCTCTTGTGATTTCTGCTAGCCCCAGGCACACACATGGTGCATATGCATGCACGCAGGTGAAACATTCATGCACATAAAACAAAAAGAAGAAAAAGGAATGTAGACTCTTGGATGCAAATCTGCATTTTAACAGAATCCCCAGCAAGTTTTGTGCACATCAAACTCTGAGAGACATGGGAAAAGAGGTGACTGCAGACCTGGACGCACATGGTGGAGTCAGGAGCAAATGGGAAAGCCTGTGCTCATACGCAGGACAGTCCTCTCTGCTCAGCCACAGCCAATTGCTGTCCCAATGAAATTCACATTACCATTGGGCACTTGGAGTTTTTTTTCCTTTGGTCCAAGCTAGAAATCTTGATCTAGAGGTGTAGTTTGATGGCAAATAACTTGTACAAGGCCCTGTATTTGTATATACTTGTATCTGACCCCTAGCATGGGGAAGAAGACAGATGGATGTGTGGATTTTGATATAAAAGCCTCTGTTTTTAAAAAGTGGGGCTAATAAAGAATGAAGTGGCTTCATTTGCAGGAAAATGGGTGCAAGTGGGAAGATCCCATCTCAAGAAGACATACCAGATCATGTTTTCCTTCGTTTATGGTTTGTGGGTTTTTATATAAATGCATAACGTTATGTGTGTTTGAATGCTATGAAAGCAGAAACAAAGCTGTCCAGGGAATGAAAAGGGCTGATGGGAATAAAAGAAGGGAGTAAGAAAAGGGAGACTGGACAGCAAGAGAGGGGATGTGTTTACACATAATGTATATGTATGTGGAAATGTCTTTATGTAACACATAATCATATACAATGAAGATATACAATGAGAACTATACACAAATTTGAAAAGGAGAAAAATGTGGAGCTAAAGATAACTTCAGCATTCATAGGCAAAGCTGGGTGACCTGAATTTCAGCTCTTAAGTGGGCAGTGGGCTCATGTGTTCCCCACTTGGGGCTTCTGGTCTTTGTGGTCTCTGAAGTTTCTTTCAGCCCTTGTAAAGTGCTGAGCCACAATGGTGTCACCCCTAATTTGTCCTGGCCTGGAATCCTTAGGCACATCTCACAGGTCCAATACAAAGAAAGAACTGGTTTCATTGTGTGATTTTCTTTCAAGGTTAATTTTTACCAAGCCTGGAAGATGGTTCTGTGATTTTGGAAATATGGATGACAGGCCATTTTCCTAACAGTTTACAGTTCAGAGGGAACTCAGGTGGTATTTCTCCAACCTGTTTAAGTGTATGCTCATCAACATGAGCTCTAGAATGAGCTCCAGAGCGTTATGTAGAAGGAGATTTACAACAGGGTGTAAGGAGAGAGGGGCTTGCATCCGGGAACCCCTAGACTCAACAGACAGCAGCATACACGTCCATGAGGAGCTCCCATCACCGAACGACATAGACCACTAAGTCCCCAGGACATAGCTCTGAGGTGACTCTTTATCCTCATGTTCTACAGATGAAGGGGTAGCAGCTCTGAGCAGTAAGGGGTCCTGCAGACCATCACCCAGTGGTTAAAGATGGAGCCAGAGCATAACCCTGGGTTCTCTGGCCCAGCATCCCAGGGTACAGCATGATTACCCAAGAGTTTTCCTTTTCACCCAAAGAAATCTGAGCAAAATTGGGTTCAACCAGAAAATTTAAAGCTCTGTTACGATACAGCCTTTGAGAAAACTGAATACATGAGTAGACTGTATTTAAAAGAGGAATTTGATATTTCTCCAACACATCCAGCCATGGTATTCCTTCCTTCTCGTTTCCACATCACTGAATTGGTGTCTGGTCCTGTGAGACACACTCGAAGCATGTGTCTCTGCACTGTTTTGTGAAAATGTAGATCAGAGTTTTGTCTGAGGTGTCTGAAGTCTTATGAGGGTTATTAAAGAATAAAAGCTAGTTGAAGAACCCATGTGCCCAACCCTGATGAGAATATGAGCGAAGCCACACCATGGTAGCTTTATCTCAGACACCAGACATCATGTCAAAAAGGAAGGGGACAGGGGCTGAGGAGATGGCTCAGTTGGTAAGTGTTTGCCATGTAGGCATGAGGACCTAGGTTTGGATCCCAGCACGAATCTAAGAGCTGGTTCTGGGGAGGCTGAGGCAGGCAGGTTTCTGGAGCTCACTGGCCAGCCAATTTGGTTCAATGAGAGACCTTGCCTCAAAAACAAAAGAGAGTGATTGAAGAAGACACTGATGTTAACCACGTGCACAGGTACTCATATGTACCCCCCCCCCCACATGTGCATGCTCACACACACGGGAAAGGGAACAAAGTATACATACTGTATTGTAATTGAGGAAAGTAACCCAGTTTACTCCTTCAGTCAATAAATGAAGGAACACCCTATGTCACTTTGATACAAATTTAGGGCACAATTTCTCTTTTCATATATAACCCTTTAAGAGACAGTGTCTCGTGTAGCTCAAATTGTCCTCAAATTCAGTTGTAGCTGAGGAACTTCTGATCCTTCTGCCTCTGCCTCCCAGGTGTTGGGCCTACAGGTGTGTATGATTCCAAGCCCCTCGCTATGCTAGGGTCAAATCCAGGACTTTGTACTTGTCAGGCAAGCACCTTGCCAAGTGAGTACATCCCAGCCACAGCGAGTCATTTCATATGATATACAAACTGGAAGCTTAATCACAGGTAAGGCAATCTACACATTAGAGAAAACAGTAAAGAAAGAAATATTACCGGGTGACGTTGTCATTTCTGTGGCTGCTGCTGAAATGGCAAAGCAGACAAAAACTTAGGAGGTCATTTTTATTTAAAAAGCTGGCACATGAGATACATTAAAATCCCATACAGACGGCTTCTGGAATGTGGAACTAAACCAAAAGACAGAGTTGGTTGTTTTGTTTTCATTTTTTTGTTCTTTACTGTTTGTTTGGTTTTTTATTTTTTGCTGAGACTGAAATAAAAATGGGCTGTATGAAGACAGGAAGCTGGAAATGTTCACTGGCTACGGACAGTTTGTTCCTCTAGGTAAGGTCAGAAAGCTACTTCTCCGGTGCAATGAAGAGGATGTGTTTTTCAGGGTGGCAAATTACTAGGCGCCTTCCTCATTCAGTCCTTAGACTGATAATGCTGACTTCTCATTTACACCAAATAGGGTTGTAACACAATGCTGAGTTGTCTGAACACTGGATAAAAAATTCCTTACAATAATAAAGCATATTATCACCCTAGATTCGCTCTTCATTCAAATTTGTTCAGATTCTATCATAGTTAACTGCATAAGTGATTGCAGCCCTCCTTACGAATGCTCTTTTGTTCAGTAACCACAGCATCGGCGCCTGGACAGCTCTGCCTGGTTCACAGAGTGCTCAAGGGATACATATTAAACAAGCAGTCAACACAGAGACTCTTTACTGGTCCAGGTGCTGAGGATAAGTGATTATTAAGTGCTCAGCTCTAAACTAGACATCTATACCGACCCCCTCAAGGCTCAGGGAATGATGAGGAAGTGGGGGGCAGAAAGGATGTAAGGACTGGAGGATGGAGGGGGTGCCATGTCTTCTGAGCATGATATGGCTGTTGCCCCCATGACTCACTGCAGTTACGAATATCTGCACAAGGTGAAGCCAGCAACATCAGTCAATGCACCGTGAGACAGATTAACCAGATTCAGTGGATGACAGAAAAAGAAAGAACAGGACATGAAAGGAGGGAGGGGACATGTTGGGTGGGATCCAGGTATCCAGGGAAAGCAGGAAGAGGAAACTGGGGCTTGATCAAGATACATTGATTGAAATTGTCAAAGGATAAATAAAGTTTAAAAAGAAATATATATTAAGTAAATAGATGAATGACTTCCATTTTCTTATCCTAGTCTCTGCCCTATTTAAGAGATGCTTGGCCGTGGTTATTTTCATTTTGTCTTATTTTCTTCTCTTTTTACTGTCTGTTGGGGTGGAGCAAAAGAAAACATAATGCATAAACCTTGCTGAATTAAGCAAAGACAGATGGACAGACAGGAAGGAAGGAAGGGAGGGAGGGAGGGAGGGGGGAGGGAGGGAGGAAGGAAGGAAGACAGGTAGACAGCAGGAAACCATCCCAAGTGAGAGGCCAAAAGGAAACAGTTTAAACTAGCAAGAGAAACTGGATTGTGTTCATAGAATTCTGCAGTGGTTAGTGGACAGAGCACCTGGAGAGCCCTCAAAGAGAGTACAGTCTGAAGGCTCTAAGGGGAGCTCATAGGTGTTGAGTCAAGCAGGGCACACTGAGGGAGGCCAGGAGTGATGGGGGGCTCCCAGAAGCAAGCGGAGGGTAGGCAGTGGGGCTGCATATTATGTACTACTGCCCCAGAAAGCCTCAGAACATTGAGACAGGGCCCTGGGCATGATTAGTAGACCCCAACAGTCTCCAAATGTTCCCATGTTAATTTCCAGGACCCACACCGAGAATCATTGACGAAGCCAGCAGCAGGTACCTGAGCAGATGGCACTGGCGTCTTCATGGTGGCCACAGTTGTGGACAGACAAGCCTTGGTGTTGGCACTGGCCCAGCGAGGTCTCACTGCCCTGGCACTGCACATCGTCCAGGAAGATGCTCCCCACGCCCTCTCCAAAGTGGCTACTCCCAAGGGCGCTGACACCCTCCCCACAGTTCAGCTGCCGGCATACCACATGGGCATCCTCGATTCCCCAAAGGTCGTCGCAAACAGTGCCCCATGTGCCATTGTGGTGGACTTCCACTCTGCCTTCACAGCGGTTCTTTCCATCCACCAACCTGATCATGAGCTGGCCTGGGGAAGACTCAGAGGTTAGTCCTGGAGTGGCATGGGCATCATGGAGGGCTTTTCTTTAGTTCTGGATACAATCCCTCTAAACCTCAGAACTGTAGGAACTCGGGCCTCCTGCCTCCAGGCCCCCCAGGACTACCCTGAATTAATGATTGTAAATGCAGTGACCTGCTTTCCCTGGCTAATTCTGATTTCTTATCTTCAGACTAAAAATATGTTAAAGTTATGGCAATGATAATCACATCCTTGGATCCAAACCGCCAAATCCATAGGCATTGGTGTTAAATATGTCAAACTCGTTTCATTTTTTCCCCCTTTTCTTGTCCCTGGGTGCAATTTCAAAGTTAAAATCCTCTAAGAAGCAGAGGGAAGGCATGCAGTAAAAGTCCATATGAATAGCCTTTCCTTCAGTTCAGCTTACTCCTTTGCAATCCCAGGGAAGCGGAGCTCTAGCTAGCCAGTGATAGTGCAGGCTATAACCTTGGGGAGGTTCCTAGAAAGATCCAATAATTAGGAAGTAGTGGGAGAAGCCATGGGAGTATTACCAACTGAGGGAGCCACTTCTGCCAAAGCTGAGGCAACGCTAACAGCTGAAAGAGACAACGAGAAGCATTCACATCAGTGGAGGAGGTTCATTTGATAAAATACCACAGGCCGAGTGGACAGGAATCCTCCTCATGTCCATGTGATGGGGCGCGCGCGCGTGCGCGCGCACACACACACACACACACACACACACACACACACACACACACGTGGTTTGGTCATATGTTAAAGAGCCAGCCCATGCAAACAATGTCTCTGAACTACCTTCCCATCACCTGACTTGCTAATCCTCACTGAAAACATCGTTAGACCTTACAGGCAGGTGGCATTTTGGGGATTTGTGACCGCAAAACAGGAAATGAGAGTTTTTTATTCCCTGGCCCCAGGAAACTAACTCTTCAGATAGAAACAAAACAAGACAACCAGTGAACTGATAGAGTGGAGGAGACAGCCTCTCCTCACCTTGATCTTCATACCATCTCCCCACCTCACCTCTGCCTGTTCCTCTAGAGGGTAGAGAATGAGTAGTCCTGGGCATTAGTGAGGCCTGGCAGTAGGACAAGGTTATAGAGTTTTTGGTAAAGTTCTTTTTTGAGTGGTAACCTTAACTTGTCCCTTGTGGCAAGAAAGTCCCAACACCAGCAATCAGCAATGAGGACAGTATCAGTATAATCAAGCTGCCTGAAATTTCATCATGAGGACTTGGGAGTTTGATGCACATAGAAGGACCGTTCCCAGGAGTTAAAAACCACCCTACAGCAGGGCATCACTCTGGCTTCCAGGTATATTATTACTTCTGCATGTAAAGCCTGGAACACAGGCTGTGACAATGGACAGTGGACCCTCATTTCCTGACACTAGGGTGACCAATGTTGTTAGCTGTTGGAGTCCAAGGATGCTTGAGAGGCATGAGGCTCTTGGTGCTAATGCCGGGGTAAGTTCGCCCCTAATGCCGGGGTAAGTTCGCCCCAGCAGGGACCCCGAGCCCTTCTGTGTGGTTGTATCTGGTTTGCTGCTTGGTAAAAAAAAATGAAGTCCCAACAGAGACTGGGTACCTGAACAGATGGCTCCTGCATCCTCATGGTGATCACAGTTGTGCACAGACAGGCCGAGGTGGCGGCAGTGCCCTAGGTTGGTCTCTGTGCCCAAGCACTTCACATCGTCTAGGAAGATGGGGCCAGAACCATCGCCAAACAGACTGCTCCTGGGGGCCGCCAGGGCCACCCCACAGCCCAGTTGTTGACATACCACTTGGGCAGCCTGTATGCTCCAAAGATCATCACACACAGACCCCCAGGTCCCATTGAAGTAGACTTCTACACGGCCCTCACACTGGCTGTTCCCATTGACCAGTCTCACCAGCTGCAGATCTGCAGGAGCCAAAGGACAAATCAGCTGAGGGTCCTTCAGAGCTCAGAGAGAACAGCGCATCAAGCTAGAGAATCCTAGCCTGGGATGTGACCTGCTGTTGGGGTAACAAGCACCTGTCTGTGAAAGGCTGTGCTGACGTGGGAGACCTATATACACAAAGGAACACATATGACCACTTTCTGTGCTGGAAATTTAATGTGTTTCTATCTACGTTGGGTTGTCATCCTGGGCAGTTTTATTATGGGAATGGAGGCCACAGGCTAGCATTGAGGAAGACGTACCTAAAAAAATACCATGCTTCCATGGAGCTGTTTCTCTAGTCCTCTTTTTACCCTTTCTTTTGAGGTAAGAGTCTCACTAATTTTCCTACGTTGGCTAGACCGAACTCCCAGGCAGCCTTGGAACACGCAATTCTCCTGTCCTAGTCTCCAGGTCTTTGACGCAATGCACACGGCTCACTGTTTCTAGGGTCCTTTTTCATAAAGCCGCTTTTCTTTTTTCTTTTCTTTCTTTTTTTTTTGTTTTTTCGAGACAGAGTTTCTCTGTGTAGCTTTGCACCTTTCCTGGATCTCGTTCTGTAGATCAGGCTGGCCTCGAACTCACAGAGATCCACCTGCCTTTGCCTCCCAAGTGCTGGGATCAAAGGCGTGCGCCACCACCGCCCGGCTAAGCCACTTTTCTAAAAACAAGGCAGCTGCAGGCTGAGAGTTCTGGCTGTATTTCTAACCTGGTTCCCTCAGATAGGACGTAATTTACAAAATAAAGTTAGTTGTTCATCACTTGAATCCAGAAAATGTAAAGTATCTATCAGAGATACAGCGTCCCTGAGGCAAGGTGGGGAATTAACCAGGAAGAAGACCCTCTGAACTAAAACAGATGAAGTCAATTCCCAGAGTCTGAACCCTCAGAACTGGGGTGGGCTCTTTTCAAGGGTTGACTAGGGCACAATGTGGAGCCTGGTCTTGGAACATCAGATTCTGCAGTTGAGATGGGTGGGTAAATTGGCTCTCTCCTTGAAAAGACCTCCATAATAGAAGCTACATGTGACAAGCTCTAATGAACTTCTTTGCTATGTAGCACCAGATCCATAGGCCATGGAAATAATGTTCTGTGTGTGTGTGTGTGTGTGTGTGTGTGTGTGTGTGTGTGTGTGTGTGTGTGTTTGCATGTGTGTGTGTACACACTTGCACTTGCCTGTATAGGTTAGATTAGATTTCACCCCAGGTTTATTCTTCAGGATGCCTTCTATTTTGTGTTTTGAGAATATTGGGTCTCTTATTTTTACCTGGAACTTCTTGATTTGGCTTGACTGGCTGGCCAGCAATCCCCAGAGAGCTGTCTGTCTCCACTTGTCCCAAACTGGGATTGCAAGCATGTGCTGCCGTGCCTGGGCCTGGGGACTGAACCAGGTCCTTCTGCTCACATGGCTAGCATTTTACCTACTGAGCCGTCTTCCAGGCCTCCTGGGCTTCATTTCTGTTAGTCACAAACAGCCTCAGAGCAAAGAGTCACAGACTGTAAGAGTGAGGACGTACCTATTGGATGGAAACCATGTGGATGTCCCTCAGGAGCTGAAGTAGCTGTACAGGTAAGAACGGGGAAGTGGGAGGAAGTCATCATAAATACATCCGAAGCAAATAAAAGGCCAGTTCATACCCTAACGTGCCATCTAAATCATAGAAGTGAGTTTGCCTTTAAGCAACCCTGCTGAGTAGCTGATCAGATAGTTTCCCATTTAAAATGCGACAATGGCTCATGCATGTGTGTGCATTATCCTACATAAGAACGAGACATCAAGTTCATGTTGGGATTGTGAAGCTGTGGCCTCATAGCAGGATCTCACTGTCAGGTCACCAACCTCATCCCAGGTCCCGAGTGTAGGCTGCAGATCGAGAAGGAGCCCCTGCCCCCGGGTTCATCTGCCCCTAGGACCACCTGCCCTCCTTGGCCTCCCAAGGCCTCTGTTACATGAACATCTATTTTGGGTCAAAAACTGGTATTATGGTTTCCTGCTGAAATGTGGCATTCATGTGCAGAAAGGATGGCACACCAATATGTTAACATCCAGAATGCCTTTTCTCTGGGTGTATGGCAGGCCCCCAGGGACTGAGGGACAACAATCTAGATCTCAGGGAATTGTCAAAAAAGAAAGAAAGAAAGAAAGAAAGAAAGAAAGAAAGAAAGAAAGAAAGAAAGAAAGAAAGAAAGAAAGAAAGAAAGAAAGAAAGAAAATGAAAGAGGAAAAAGAAAAAAGAAAAAGAAAACTCAGAAGAGAGACTCAGTGTGGTAACCCTATTGGTAAACTTTAGTCATTGGGCAGGAAATACAGTATTCATGAACTCACAGTTACCTGAATGTCCGGCAGCTGCAGAATCTATAGAGAGAAAGGAAACATGAGATGGTTGATATTAGAAACCACAATGGTGAAGTGACCTGAAGGACATGGTCTTTGTTTAATTGCAACTGAAGGAAGCTGGTGGGAGCAATTCTTCTTAAGCATCCAAGGCTGCCCTCCTCTGCTGTGGGCTTTCACTTGCCTAAAAATCCAGTCACATGATTCTGACAGAATTAATCTTAGTAACAAAAATTACAACAGCTAGCAATTTTGTGTAATTTACGGTTTCTTAGATGCTTGGCTAAGCATTGTATATGGGTTGTCTTGTCAATGCTTACCAACTCTATGAGGCCAGCACTATTATTTTCTTTATTGTAGGGCCTATTAATCTCTTCAGGCCCTTACTTTGAAAACAGTCACCCCAAGTATTGCAAGCATAGTTTTCAGTGTTGGCAAAGAAACCCACCACCCTGCCCATGAAGGCAGACTCAAGGTGTGCCAGCATTCAGGCTTGGCTTGGGGAGTTCTACAGCTGGTCTAAGATGGGCCTTCTCTCACCTGCACAGATGACACCAGCATCTTCCTGGTGCCCACAGTTGTGGGTGAGCCAGTCGCTGTGAGGGCACTGTGCCAAGGAAGACTCCTTTCCTGTGCAGTTGACATCATCAAGGAGGATGCTGCCTGACCCAGGGCTAAAACTGGTGCCTGGCAGGGCAGATAAAGCTGGACCACAGCCAAGCTGTCTGCAGACCACGTGGGCATCCTCTATGGACCAGTTGTCATCACACACGGTGCCCCAGGTGTTGGCATAGTACACCTCAACTCGGCCCTCACACCTGCTTGTCCCATTCACCAGCCGCAGGTCCAGACCTTGGTGGGCAATCCAAGAACAATCCCCTTGAGGGCTCATTCTTAAAGACTGCCAGAAATAGCAGCTATTTCCTGGGAGTCATGCATTGACCGTCAAGGATGGCAGACCCACTTCCTTTTCATTTCAAATTAAATCAATTCAATTCTTGTCCTTGGTACCATTCCATGTGTTTTCAAGATCGTGTTTGGTAAAGAAATGATTGTTCCTTGGCCAGCTGGACCAGGAACTTGCCCTGGGGTCCTCTTACTGCAAGTTGCAAGTCTTAGTTTCTGGTGCTCACAAAGTTGTTTTTTTTTTTTTTTATTTGTCATAAAGAGCTGTGCTAACTGGTGTGTGTGTGTGTGTGTGTGTGTGTGTGTGTGTGTGTGTGTGTGTGTCTGTCTGTCTGTCTGTCCGTCTGTCTGTCTCTGTGTGTGTGTGTGTCTGTGTGTGTGCCTGTGTGTGCACATGTATGTCTGTGCATGTGTACATTGATTAAGGGGTGATAGCAGCAAACACCAGGATCAAGAGTGTCCCATGTGTCAAGGTGTTCCAGGGAATGAGAAGGGCAGTCATTGCCTACCAATGCCCATAGTCAAAAGCTGTTGTGTCAGAAGAGAATAAAATGTCAGAAGACAGCCTAGGTCAGTTGCTAGGCAGAACTGGGTAAGGACAGCAAGGCACCCTGGGCCTTAACAGGAGCCAGCTTCCACACCAACCCCCTGCAAATTATCCTTGCTTCTTGCAGTATTTTCTAGTCCCAGATTTTCTAGATGGGCCAGGCATTCTCAGTCTCCTTCCAGTAGCAGCCATTAACAGGGCCAGCCTGAGCTAGGGAGGAGGGTGGGACTAGACAGTGTTCAGCAGGGACACATCTCCTCCAGCAATGCTGGATTCTGGGCTCAAACACTACAAAGGAAAGGTGACTGAGGAGTGGAGAAAAGGTTACCTGTTGTTGCAGACACCTCTGGCTGCTTTACCAATGATGCTAAAGATGGATAGAAAGCAAAAGAAGAAAATTACACTGCACCTTTGGTAAGTGTCAGGCATCTTCAACTCTGTCAATTTCCAGGGGGCTCTCCACCTTCAAGACTATCTACAGATAGCTTCAAATC
Organism: Peromyscus californicus insignis; assembly: GCF_007827085.1. Lineage (NCBI taxonomy): Eukaryota > Metazoa > Chordata > Mammalia > Rodentia > Cricetidae > Peromyscus > Peromyscus californicus. The sequence goes on from NW_026294562.1 coordinate 72,123,381, forward strand.
ACATCCCTTCCAGTATGTTTCTCTGTAAGGAGTAATCCTTCCATCCCTCAATCAACATGTACATAGTGAATACAAACTACTTTAGAAGCCCAAGAAAATCAGAGCCTGGGGGTGAACAGATTTTTTTAAAAATACAGTTTAAAAACAATGAAGCAGCCGGGCGGTGGTGGCGCACGCCTTTAATCCCAGCACTCGGGAGGCAGAGCCAGGCGGATCTCTGTGAGTTCGAGGCCAGCCTGGACTACCAAGTGAGTTCCTGGAAAGGCGCAAAGCTACACAGAGAAACCCTGTCTCGAAAAACCAAAAAAAAAAAAAAAAAAAAAAAAAAAAAAAAAAAAAAAAAAAAAAAAAAACAATGAAGCATCCTTTGAAGACCTCTGGCACCAGAATAACCCAAGCTGATGCTTCCTCTAAGGGCTTGGGGTCTTTCTCCCAATTCTTCTCTGCATGTTCAACTTTGCTCTTAAAGACCTGCCCTGAAGAGCAGTTAACCAAGTTTGAAATGTGGTAACTATTGGGCCGCAAAGAGCCAGGAGCAACTGTAAAAGTTAATGCTTTTGGCTTCTTTGTTCTTAGTCCTGCGGAGGAGAAAGCAGTATGCAGAGGGAAATGTTTACAGCGCTCTGACCCCGGGAACCAGAAGTTATGGCTGAGATCTACATAGCATGTTCTATCACATACCGAGCACCGTGCCAACCCCTCCCTCTGTACTAGGAAAGTCACCCAATCCCAACATATCCTGAGGATGCAAATGCCACCGTCCAACCTCCTCCCCCACATCCAGAGGAGGAAACAGAGACTTGGAATAATTCTGTGATTTGCTAGATTTAGTGATGATGAAGACAGGGTGTCTGGCCTCTAACTACTACCCTACTTCCCAGTGTAACTCTGCCAATGCAGATTAGAGTCAACCAATCAAGAACAACTGACATTACCTAAAATCGTATCACTCACGGGAGATGACGGTGCTGGGTGAGACAGAGAGGCTAGGAAAGACACAAGCAGAGTCAGGGGAGTCACCAAGTCACCTCTCTTCATCCTTTTAAACCCCACAGGTAAGACTGCTTATTTGAATTATTTGCTTGGGGAGGAACCAAAGCCAGATGTATGCCATCTGAGCATCTAAGAGTGACCCCGAATCACCACCTGAGGTTCTGGATTCCTAGGTCCATTATGTCCTGATAATGGATACTAGAATACAATTTCTTTCCTTTCCAGATAGTCACCTATATGAAGCATCTGTCTTACTAGTCAGTTTGGTTTTATAATTCTTATTTTTAAGTGAATTAAAGGTCAATCAATTACACACAAGATCCCATGCAGTCTAGGCTAGCCTCAAACTTGCTGTCAATTTGCTGTGTAGCTGTCATGTGGGTGCTGGGAACTGAACCTTGATCCTCTGGGAGAGCAGCCAGTGTTCTTAAGCATCTAGTCATATCCAGGCCCTACTAAATTTTTTTTAAAGATTTCTGATTCTGATAATGATTTCATTGTCACTGTGTATGGTGTTTTGAGGCAGACTGGCTCTCAGATATTTGGCTCATATATTTGAATGCTTGGTCCCCAGCTGGTGGAACTGTTCGGTTTTGTTGAAGGAGGTGTGTCCCTGGGGACAGGCTTTGAAGTTTCAAGAGCCTAAGGAATTCCCAATGAGCTCAATCTGCTTCTATGGGTGGATCAAGATGTGAACTCTCAGCTACTGCACCAGCACCATGCCTACCTGCTGCCATGCTCCTCATAAGGATCATGGACTCTAACCCTCTGGAACCATGAGCCCCAAAATGCTTTCTTGTATAAGTTGTCTTCATCATGCATGTTTTATCATAGCAATAGAAGAGTAACTAAGAAACTGTGCTTGTGTTGAATTGTGGTCTGTTCACAGCTTGTGGTCCAGGCTCTCTGTTTAAGCTGATGAAGTTTGAAGTGTCCTTGGAAAAGGAACTCACATAAGCAAAGAGTCAGGTTAAAGGAAATGGCTATGAAAATCACACCTTGAGTAGCAGGTGGGTATGCTGGCACAGTGGCCTGGGGACTGTCCTAAATTCCCTTCCTGCTTTATGTGTGGTGGGGCTGGAGGCTCCCAGAACTGGAAAGTCACTAACCCCTCAGAACCCAGCCCACCTGAGCAGATGACACCAGCATCCTCATGGTGGCCACAGTTGTGGGCAAACCAGCCACCGTGCAGGCACTGCCACAGTCTGGCTTCCATTCCCATACACTCCACATCATCCAGGACAATGGGGCCTAGGCCTCGCTCAAAATGTGCCCGGCCAGCGGCTGCCACAGCTCCACCACAGCCCAGCTGCCGGCACACCACCTGGGCGTCTCTCAGGTCCCAGCTGTCGTCACACACAGTACCCCAGCTGCTGTTGTAGTAGAGCTCCACACGACCTTCACATGGGTGGCTGCCATTGGCCAGTCTGAGTGCCACATCTGGAAAAGCAGACAAGCAGGGTCACCACCCTGAAGCCCCCCTTGGTTGACGAGCCCTCGAAGGTAAGAGGACATGTTCTCTGCCTTGACTAGCTTTGAGGGCTCAGTCCTCACACTGGGGAGGGCACTTGATGGCTTACAACTGGCTGCTGAGCACCTTGGGTTTGATACAAATGTGATATTTGACCCAAGGGATGTTTTTTCAACACCCCCCCCACACACACACACATACCCAGGGTTAATTTTATATTCCACAGAACCCAAAGAAGACTCTCAATAGCTTTTTATAAAGTGACAATATTGAGCACGCAAACATTGCTGCTCTATTGTTTGTGAACTCATTATCAACACAGCTTTGAATAAAACAGGTTCTAACATGGGGCCGGCTGAGTCCCCTTTCTCCGAACGGTTCATGGACCTCTAACCTCAGAAGATGTGTGCATCTAAGACCAGAGCAATGTGCTGAGCAAGAAGTCTCTCCAACTTACATCTCAGGAGCTGCAACTGACAAGAAGCCAGGGAACCACTCGCAAATCCCTAGCACCCAGTTGACTGAAGGTCCATCTGAGTTCAGTGCCACCACCAAGCAGGACCAGCAGCCGAAACAGTGGAAGGACCTACCTCTGTCTTTCTCATCTTGTAACAGAGACTCATAAGATGCATAGAATCCAATGTTGGTGACAATGTCGTCACTGTGGAACACCACGCTCATGTGGCTCGAAGAAGATGTAAATACTGGGATTGTTTCTGAACAGAATCTCCCCAGTGAAAATGATTCACTTTGTGGGCCATCAAAAATCTCAATGAAGTCGTAAGGGCAGCCATAGAAGTTTTCCATCCTGTGGATGAGATGGCGTCATTCAAGCTCCTTTCCGGGGCCCTTTTCTCCAGAAGTGACTTCCCAGATGGTAGCAGCAAGGGTCAGGCAAAGCTACTGCAAACCCATACCTCTTCCCATAGGTTGGAAGAAAAGGTTGACCCTACTGATGTGGCCAAAGGTACCTTTCTATTTCTAAATGTTTTTTTTAGTTTTGTATTGAAAGAAAGTATTTTCACACAATATCTTCTGCTCACATTTTCCCCTCACAGCTACTCCCCACTCAGCCAACTCCATGTCCTTTCTTTCTCTCTTTAAAAGACAAACAAGCAAACAACAAAAAAAACCACATAACACACACACACACACACACACACACACACACACACTACCCACAAAATGGAACTCAAAGTATACAAGCAAAACACCAATCAGACAAAAGAAATTCCCAAAAAAGTCTACAAAAATACCTTTAAATTCATTTTCTTTTAATTTGTCAAAAGTTTTAATTCAGCTGGGCGGTGGTGGCACATGCTTTTAAACCCAGCACTCAGGAGGCAGAGGCAGGCGGATCTCTGTGAGTTCAAGGCCAGCCTGGTCTACAGAGCAAGATCCAGGACAGGCACCAAAACTACACAGAGAAACCCTGTCTCGAAAAAAAAAGTTTTAATTCAATAATATCTTTTCAATGTGTGCTAAAAGCTCGTGGAACATAATTTAAGTGATAATGATGGCTTTTGGTAAGAAGGAAAATCTCCCATGCCCACTGATCCCCACACTTGATTCCGCTTCCCAGAAGCAGCTCTTTTTCCTTCCACAGGTAGCTTGCACACGAAGGGTGGCAGATTTGACAGTTGTCCACTGTTTTTTCAATCTCATTCTGTAGCAATAGTCACTTATTCTGTGACAGTAACATGTGGCTCTACCAAAAATCTGTTTAATGGATCTCCTGCAGATGGGCAAGTCGATTAATCCCAGTCACTGTCACTGTGTGCAAGCTGCACACTCTCCATGTTCTCACAGGACTTAAAGTTCTGGGATTTGTGTACTTACACTTTTGATCAATATTACAAGATACTTCAAGGTACAGCCCATTTGGGAGAAGTTTAGCCTTTTAATATTTTTATGTAATATTTATACATGCATGTACTATGCGCATTCTGACCTCCCCAATTCCTTCCTTTCCAATTCCTCCCCACTTTCCCTTCCAATTTTACATGCTCTCTCTCTCTTTTTTTAATTTTAGTTATTTTTACCTATTTGTTTATTTTGAGACAGGTCTCACAATGTAGCCCTGGCTGCCCTTGAACTCACAGAGATCTGCCTGCCTTTGCCTCTTGAATGCCGGATAAAAGGCATATGCTACCACATCCATTTTTATTTTGAATTTGCTACTCACTGAATCCATTCCGTGCATTCTGTACATGCATGGATACGGGACCTTCTACAGGAGCATGGGCAGCCTCTCAGGGCCTGCATCCCTGAAGACACGTGGCTCTCACTCTCCCAGTGGCCATCAGTTGCCAACAGCTTCTCAGACAGAGGTGGGACTTCCTGAGCCCCTCCCTGGTGTATGCTGGGATTTGGGCTGGCTTGGTGCTATGCAGGTCTTGTGAGGGGGGTTTCATGTTATGAGTTCAAGGGTGCCACGGCACTGCTATGTCTGGTGAAGCGGCGGTAAAACTGACGTATGCATAGCCAAGTAACGATAACTGTAAAAGCAGGAAATAGTTACTCACTTGACCACTTCAAAGGTGAGTCTGATGTGAGCACTAGTGTCCACTCGTATGTCCCAGGCACATACCACACTGGTGGGATATTTTTTAGGATACCAAGGACTGGAGAAGGAGCCTGAACTATTTGTGAGCAAACCACCACACTGGACATTTTCATCTGTAAAAAAAAAAAAAAAAAAAAAAGTGAGGAAATCCCGTGAGGAGACACCAACCTCTGATGCTTTCTGTTTTGTTTTATTTTTAGCAAGGTTAAGAGGAGACACATTGAAAGCAGAGGTAAAGAAAACAAGCTGAGTGTGTGTGGGGTGCACGTCTATAATCCCAGCACTGGGAAGGCTGAGACGGGATCTCAAATGTGCAGCAAGTATGAGCTATAGAGTCTGAAGCAAGATAATCATAACAACAAAAAGACGTGATGACAGCTTATGCTAGGGCTGCCTTTCCTTTTTTTGTTTTGATGCTTTTTTCTCGGGGTGTGTGTGTGTGTGTGTGTGTGTGTGTGTGTGTGTGTGTGTGTGCCTATGGAGGACAGAAGATGGCACTGGATCCCTTGGAACTGGGGTTACAAGAAGTTGTAAGCCACCTGATGTGGGTGTTGAGAATAGAACTGAGGTCCTTTGCAAGAACAGCAAGTACTCTCTTAACTGATGAGCCATGCCACCAGCCAGAAAAAAAAAATCTTTTTTGAGACAGGGCTCGAGTGGCTGAGGCTGACTACATAGCTGGGGGTGACCTTGAACTCCTGAGATCATCCAGCCTCCACCTCCTGAATGCTGGAATCATAGGCACGTACCATCATGACTTGTTTCATGCGGTGCTAGGGACTGAGCCCAGGGCTTCCTATGTGCTAGACAAGCTCTCTTCCAACTAAGCTACACCCCCAGTCTCAGCATCAGCCTTGACAGATGAAGATCATTCCCTTTGTGACGGGGAAATGATAGCAGCTAGAACTGAATGGGCCTTATGAACCCAGGTGCCCGGGTAGGTTTACATGTGCAAACCCAGTATGCTGTGCCGTAGAACAGATCAGTGATTCTCAATCTGTGGGTTGCGACCCTCACAGGGGTCACATAGCAGATAATTGTGATTCATAACAATAGCAAAATTACAGTTTTGAAGTAGCAACAAAATAATTTTGTGGTTTGGGGTCACCACAACACGAGGAACTGTCTTAAAGGGTGGCAATGTTCAGAAGGTTGGGGCTCTCCAATTGACTTTACTAAAAGAAATAATTGGGAGGCTGTTAAACTGATTCAAGATCTTAGTTCTGACATAAGCAAACCAAAGTCAACTCAGTGTAGATTGTCATAACCAATTAGGAACTGCCAACTCACCTCTAACTAGGAACTTCCCACTCTAATGATCCAAAGGAATACATTGGCACACTCTCACCAAGCAAACATTGGCCTTGCCTCCAACTTTGCCCTATCAAAGCCCGTCCTCCTGGTGGAGCCCCAAATGACCCCAGCTTGCAGCTACTCCGTTCAAAATGGCTATCTGCTCAAAATAAATCCTTTAAAGTTCTAAGGCACCAAAGCTTGTCTTTTAATAATTATATACAAGTTGGAGCTGAAATCAAAACCAAGATTAATTATCCAGTTAGTACTAAACTCTTGGATTTGGTGTGAGATAGCCATCGACTCCTATGAAGCAGCTTCTCACACAGCAGAAGAAGAAAGGGCATCAACCAGATATAGGATGAGTTAAAGTGGAAAGAGAAGCACATACAAGAGGAGCTGTAGTACCTGTCATGACGTCACCAGTGGAGTCTATGAAAATATACAGAAAAAAAAGTCATGATCAAGAATTTGTACTATATTTCATTTTTTTCTTAAAATACTGGAGACTGTTGACCTTCAGAGGCAATTATTCCCCTGCACTCAATGAACAGAGATGGCTCTGACTCTCAGGAGCTTGCACATTTGTACCTCAAGAATATGGAGGGGGCCACTGCAGACAACCTGGAATTTCTGGTTCCTTGCTCCATCTAGAACCTCATGACATGATCATCACTGCCAGCAGTTGCTCCTCTCTCTACTGAACCAGTAATGAGATTTCCTCTCTGGTGGGTCTGAACCTTCCCTTACTCTCTCCTGTCTTCTCACCCTCTGCAGCAGTTCAGTCCCACCATCTTGCCAACTGTAATAGGCGTTAGTGCCTTTGTTCATCAGAAATCAGAGTCTCTAATCAGGCCGCCCTCTCCAGCCCCAGAACTCAAATGGTAGCTGGGATGCTCACCCATGAGGGCCCTGACAACTGAGTGTTGACAGACAGTACCTGCTGGTCCTTGGCTTAGTGTGTCGTCAGCACCTATTCAAAGTCAAATGTGAGGGTGAGAGACAGATTAAATCAGGGGGTCACACGATTCCCTATAAAAATCAGGCTCTTGGTTTAGGATCAGACATGCTCTGTTTGGGCCATTGGAAAAGTAGAAGCAAAGCTCATCCAGGCCAGTGAAGGAATCAGTGAGCCGGAGTGAGGGAGCACACTATCTATACCCTTGTGGTTCAGGTACAGCATGGTGTTTGTTTGATTTTGGCCAGTCACTGGGACAACAGAGCCTCTGTAACAGAGATGAGCTCGGTCTTTAACCCAGGACCTCAGCCAGGCAATACTTATAGAACATGGCCCTGCATGTGGTGTTGGATATGCCTTTGAGGGCCTGATAAGCTGAGTACAGATGCTATTGTCTCTACTTTCCTGGAAGCTGTGGGTATGAACTGAAAATTCAGATGCTCTGGTTGTAGGACAGTTGGGCATTCACAGAACATTTGGTGAGTACTGGGTTATTACCAGCACCCAGGCATGTCAGGCCAGGTATACGTCTGCTAACACTGACCATTTATATAACTGCTATTTTGAGCACTTTACAGGTGCCAGAATCTAAGATCGAAAACTATCTCCTAAATAAATTGACTTAAAAATTGGCTCCAATCCCAGCGCTCATTGCTGACCGCTTGCCTGCTGGTATTGACATCTCCCTTCCCAATGGCTGGGGGTTGGCGAGGCTCTGTCTCTGAGGTGTGGTGCAAGCCATGCCACTCACCTGAGCAGACCACGCTGGCATCCTCATGGTGCCCACAGTTGTGGGAGAACCATCCGTGATGTGTGCATTGCCACACCTTGGCTTCATCCCCCATGCACTGCACATCGTCCAGCATGATATGGCCCACGCCTCTATCAAAGTAGCTCTCAGCTGGGGCTGACAAGGCCTTACCACAGCCCAGCTGCTGGCACACCACCCTGGCATCTGTCAGGTCCCAGCTGTCGTCACACACTGTACCCCAGGTACCATTGTAAGAGATCTCGACTCGGCCCTCACACCTGTGGCTGCCATTTACCAGTCTCAAGGCCATACCTAGGAGTGGAAAAATAGGCGCTTCTGAGATGTGGCATTGTCCTCATAGTCTAGGATCATCTGCATGTTGAAAAAAATGTTCTCCATGTTGGACCCTAGGAGTGGCCCTGTGACCTGATTCCCTAAAATAGTCTTGCTTTATGGCTGCTGAAGAGCAATTGATGCCTGCTAATTTTTTAACACCCCCCACCGTGTGTGTGTGTGTGTGTGTGTGTGTGTGTGTGTGTGTGTGTGTGTGTGTGTGTGTTTGCTTGTGTGAGTGTAGACACATTTGTGGATGTCAAAGGACACCTTTGGTTGTTGGGTCTTGCCTGGTTTGAGACAGGCCTCTTCTTCACCTATCTACATCCCATTCACACCAGTCTAGCAGGCTTGTGAGCTTCTGGGAATTTGGCTATCTCTGCCTCCCATTTTACAGGGATTACAGATATGTGCTACTGCACCCAGCTTTAAGGCTTCTGGGGGATCTGAACTCAGGTTCTTTACCCACTGAGCCATCTCCCAGTCCAGTATTTTAGAGTCTCATAAGCTCCCAAAAGTACCCCAGTTGGAGGCTAACTTACATTAAACACAGAGAGCTTTGGAATGTTCCTGCTCCCTGCTGTGGGACCTGGGAGGTCCACAAGTGTTCTGGATGGTGTGTGCTGATCACCTTTCTTCTGATCATCCAGTCAGAAGAAAGTAGATGGACAATTATACGCTGTGATAGTTCCAGAATGATCTTTCACACTACTTTATCCCTTCCTTTGGGAAGGGAGGGTCTCAGTGGGATTCTCTATTGGCACGCACAGATAATATGAGACAGGAGGTCTCAGCCATATGTTTCTAGATACTTTAGTAGAAGACAGTGACTGTGGCTGGCAGAGCAGAGATAAGGGCTATGACTGCAGTCATACCGAGTGTATGCCACAGTAGCAGAGGTGGACACACCAGGTGTGGTATAATTCAGGTCAGATTTTCAGTGCATCTTCTCTCTAAACGGGACAAGGCACAGGCAGATGTGCTTCCCGCAAGGTGCATGCCAGGATACCCACCATTCTGCTTTTCATCTTGGTGAACAGTGTTGTACAGAGCATAGAACCCTGTGTTGGTGATCATGGCGTCACTCTTGAACACCACTGTCATGGAGTTTGAAGAGGAGAGGAATGTGAGTTCTGCCCCAGCACAGACTTTGCCCATGGACAGTGAGGCAACTTGCTTTCCATCAAACACTTCGACAAAGTCATAAGGGCACCCGTAGATGTCTTCTAGCCTGAGCGGGTAAAGGCAGCATTAGTTCCCCCCCAGTCAATCAGCTCTGCCAACTCCTCCTTCCCACTCCTACTCATCACTCCACCTCTAAGAGCCCTTGAGTTTACCCCTACCCACATACCCCCCCCCACTATTCTGACTCACCTGGTCTATTTTGGTGGCCTCTATCTGGAAGCCTAGTTTCCAGCCTCTCTGAGCCTCTTCCCCTTTGTCCTAATAACTCTTTGACCCTCTGATTCAAGCCCTGCTTTGGGTGGTAGTCAGTGTCCATCAGAGACTCACAGAGTAAAACACTCAGGAAGACCTTGACTGGGGGAGATAACGACACCATAAAGAGGCCTAGCAGGAGGACTCATCTCACCAACGTCCCAAACTGCCTGCATTTCCATGAACCTGGACGATGACAGAGTTAACCTGGACAGTGGGTGGCAAGCATCCCACATGCTGTCTTCTTCTGCCTTGACCCTAGCCTAGTTTTACAGGTATTGATTGCTTTGACGTCATAGCGCATATTAACTTATCACTTCCTGAAAATTTCCACCAAAAATTTCACAGTTTGTTTCAGAACTGTTTGTCTTTCCATCTAGATGTGAACTCATGGCAGCAGAGGTCTTATCTATTTTGTTCAGCCCTCTAATCCCAGTCCTAGACAGGAGCCCACACAGAGTGGGAACGATCAGTACATATGGAAAGCTCTCTGGTGCTTATCTAACACAATAAATATTACGTAGCATGCAACATGATATGCATAATTTCTGAACTATAGCAAGTAGCCATCTGTGCCTCTGTTGTAAATTCTCATTGCAAACGCACTCACGGATATGTATAATATTATATTGTATATGTATTATACATATCCGTGAGTGCGTTTATATATATAGATATCTATCTATCTATCTATCTAGATAGATATATATATCCACAAACCCAACGGACACACTTTATACACAAACAGTTCTAGATTTTAATATCTGCCGTTGTACATCTATCCCAGTGAGTAAAAACCAAACACCTAAAACTAACACATTTTTGTTTTGTTTTTGAGACAGGGTCTCTCTATATAGCTATCTGTCTTGGAATTCACTGTGGGCACCAGGCTTCCCTGGACGTAGAGATCTTCCTGTCACTGCCTGCTAACTGCTGGGATTAAAGGCACCATGTCCAGCTATAAAAGAACCATTTTATTTTTTATTTTATTTATTTATTTATTTATTTATTTATTTATTTATTTATTTATTTATTTATTTTTGGTTTTTCAAGACAGGGCTTCTCTGTGTAATTTTGGTGCCTCTCCTGTATCTCGCACTGTAGACCAGGCTGCCCTCAAACTCACAGAGATCCGCCTGGCTCTGCCTCCCGAGTGCTGGGAGTAAAGGCATGCACCACCACTACACAGCTAAAAGAACCATTTTTAAAGGGGAAAAAAGTGGCAACACAATTTCTGTGTAAGGTACAACAGAGTGACAGTTACAGGTATTGAATTCAAATGGAAGCTGTACCCAGAGTGTTCCTGTGCAGAGGAGCCAAGAAAGCCCTTGAGGGACCTTGGCTTTGACTTGCAACATAACTAGCTGAACTTGAGCTATGTCTTGTAAATGATTGTATTGGGACTGAGTGGTATAGTGTTTGCATGGCAAGTATGGAGTTTTGGGTTCAAACCCAGTGGCTTAAAAATGAGAAATAAATGCCTATTTCTTTATTAAAGAAAGACAATTCAAGCTTGACCTGAAATAGTCAACATAATACATAGCTAGGGGCTTCCCAATGGGATGGACCAAATGAGGCAGTTCTACAGCTGCAGCCAAGCGAGCATTCTCTTTGCCTCACTTCTGTGTGCCTAGGAAGGCTTTCCTCTACAGTTCCTTAGTGCAGCTCCGGAATCAGTTCTTGTTAGTTACCTGATTCATGAATCCTTGTTGGCCAAATCAACTAAAAATGTCACTGTACCCCAGTTTACCCATTTTTATCAATCTGAAATGTTATTACTTCAGAAAGCAGGAACTCTTGGTGAGAATGAAATGGCAAAATTTAAATATAGTATAACTCAGAAATATCATCTACTTCTTTTGAGAGAGGGTCTCTTGTTGGTCTGGAGCTAAAGGACAGATGGCTTGCTAGCCACTGAGAATCAGCCTGTCTCTACCCCCCCCCCCACAGCAATGGGGTTACAAGTATGTATTACCACACTTAGCATTCTTATGTGGGTTCTGAGGGTCGAACTCAGATCCTCTTACTTGCCAGGCAAGCACTATCACCGACCGAGCTATCTTTCCAGCCACCACATACAGACGTAATTTTACCACTTAAATGTGAACCGAAGTTCCAAAGGTATGGTGATGTTTTATTTGTACTGAAATGTGATTTTAATTGTATGTTAATAAATAAAGTTGCCTGGGGGTCAGAGCTGATAGCAAGCCATAGCAGAAGTCTAGCAGTGGTAGCACACGCCCTTAATCCTGATCACATGACAGGCAGATCTCTGTGTGTTCAAGGATACCACCAGCTTGGAGACACACACCTTTAATCTCAATACCAACCATAGAAGACCTGGAGGTCTGTATAGACAGGCAGTGACGAGGAGGTCATGTGGTTGGGTTTACAACCAATGAGAAGGCAGAACAGAAAGTCTATAAGAAGACAGACACACAGGAAGTAGTTCTCTTGCTGAGGAGGACAGCAGTGGCAGTAAAGGGTAAGGCTTTTAGCTCTTAGCTTTTGCTCTGACCTCTTGGGCTTTTAACTTTGCAATTGACTCTGTGTTTCATATTTAACAATACGGTTAGATCTACACATAGGCATTGCAAAAGAAAAACAAATGAGCCTCAACATAGGTCAGGGCTTCTTGGTTTTAGTTTCACAACTGCGCTCAGGATGGTACTGGAAAACTCTTTTCTTGGGAGGGGTGGAGGGAGTTGTCTAGATCATCATAGGACATTCAGTAGCCTTGACCTCCATCCACTAGATGGCAGTGCTTCCTCCCTCAATTATGACACTCAAAAAAGACCCCAGACCTCTGGAAAATATCTTGTAGGCAGGCATAATCACCTTTAGTAGAGAAGCCCTTTGTAAATAAAAAAAAAAATTGTATAACTCAAGAAACAAGATGTAAACAACAATATATTTAGGTTTAAAACCATCAAACTCCAAAATCATCAACTTTCTCCCTGTTCTGGGCAATACATTAAACTACTTCATAATCAGTGTGCTTTAAAACTATAGGAGGAATTTATGTTGCAAAAATTATTTAGATTACAGGAGATTTGGGGCATTACAACTGCTTGGAATAGTGAAAGAGTGGCATGCTCCACGTCACTGCCCACACTTCTTACACCTATAAAGGTAGCGCTCTGATTGTTGACTGCTGTGACTAATGAATGCAGGTAGAAGGAAATGCAGAGGTCTGGGACACACTGAGAGACAAAGTCAGGAAGAGAGAATGACCCTGATGTGACAACATAGAAAGATGAAACCATGGCTGCATAGTATCTGGAAAGGTTGGTTTTTGGTTTTTTGTTTTGTTTTGTTTTTTGTTTTCATTAAGAAGTTACCTATATTCTAGGGGGGAGGGGCTTGGTTCTGCCTAAATTGAATGTACCAGGCTTTGCTGACTCCTCATAGTAGTCCTTATCCTTTTGGAGAAGGGATGGGGGGTGGGTCAGGGTGAGGGGAAAGGCTAGGGGAAGTGGGAGGAGGGATGAGCAGGGATCTGTGGTTGGTACGTAAAATGAAATAAAAAAAGAAAAAAGAAGAAAAGAAGTTGCCTATATGAATAGATGCATGTGTATGCAGGCGGCCCTCTGCATCTAAAAAGTCAACTAAATGTGACTCAAAAATATTTGACATAAACCTTGGTGCTGAACATGTGCCGGCTATTTCTTGTCACTGTTCCAGAAACAATACAGTATAACAATGATTTGTTCCATGTTTACATTGCATTTCTTGGGTATCCTAATAACATGGGATGATTTAAAGTACACAGGAAAATGTACAAGGGTTATATCCAAATTCTATAATATTTTATATAAAAGATTTAGACTTCTGTGGTAGCTGAGGGGGCTCTTGGAGCCAATCTGTGAACACCAAGGGACAACTATATATATGATATATAAAATGTAGACACATAAATGTGTACATGTAAATATACATCAAAATATGATTGTTTTCAAATGGATGATGATTGGTGAAAGAGCAGGGAGCACAGGTACTCGATGGGAGAAATGAATAAAACCCTTTAATTTGTTGAAGGAAATTTTCTAGCAGGGGATCTGATAGAAATTCTTGAAGGAAAAAGCAACTATACTTATATCACATAGTATCTGATAAAGGATGATCAGACAATGAAAAGGGGAAGACCAGATATGCATCTTGCAGAAGGAAGAAACTTATATGTGATGGAGCAGGGGCAAAGTCTGCTGGTGTGGACCTCCCAGCTAGAGCTCCATGTCTCCATGTCTGGGTGTTCATGGGTATTACCTCAATGAATAGGATACGAGGATAATAGACGAAAAGACACCCACAACAAAGACCATCAGTGGTCACCTAAAATGTGAAAGGATTTCCTCCCCGTGGAAAGGCATTCCTCTTGGGGAATCACAGATTCAAATCTAGTCCAGCCATTAAGTAGAGAAAGGCAAAGCTGCTTACTTCAGGCTTGGGATCGTCAGCTCTATGTTGAACTTCTCAGCCACATGTATCTCCCAGACGCATTCCATGTCAGTGGGGTAGTTCGTAGGATACCAGGGACTGGAGAAGGAGCCCGAGTGACTTGAAATTACTCCTCCACAAGAATTACTTCCTTCTGTGAAAGCAGATGAGAGACCTGCGGGTGGCATCTTCAGGAATGCATTTGGCATTTTCTCAGATGCAGAATCCAGAATTGCATTACTATAATTCTACATTGGGAATCATAAAATGGGAAGAGAATTGGCTGGTCTGGATAGTCATAGTTTGGCTGGTACAAGTAGGTATACATCTAAGAGGAGATGTAGGAGGGCAAAATACTTATGATTGGCAAGTAGGACTCTAAAACTGATTGAAAATGGGAGTATGTGTATGTATATTGGGGACATGTGGGGAGCATCCAGGTTACACTTCTTTGTGTGCATGTTTGTGCTGGTGCATGTACACGTGTGAACGGGTGGGCAGAGGCTAACCTTGTATGGTTTTTCAGGTGCTGCCCACCTCGTGTTTTGATACAGGGTCTCTCATTGACTCAGAACACATTGATTAATGTAGGCTGGCTTGCCAATGAATCCCAGGAATTCACCTTCTTTGCCTCTCCATGTTGGTATTACAAGCTTACAGCACTATGCTTAGCTTTTTTATATGGGTTCTGGGACTAAAACATAGATCCCCACACTTGTAAGACAAACATTTTACCAACTGAGCTATCTCTCTAATCTCCTAGACTATGCATAATTCTTAATGGTTTTCCTAGACTATTGCATGAAAGCCAGCTCAACTCAAATGAGGCCAACATAGCTGCTTGTGAGGACTCCATCCCACCATTCCTTCCCCCCATGTCATACAGGACAGACAGAGTCCATGCTGTTTATATGAGTTATCACAATGTCATTTAAGTTTGTATGTTACAGGTTATACTTCCAAGCAAAATAGTACCTTGTGGTTTATGGAATTGAGAAATGGAAGTTTCCAAAAAAAAAAAAATCCAGAGAAATGGAAGTTTCCCCCAAAAAAAATCCAAACTAAAAGCTAGAATAGAGTCAGCATTATATAGTCATTTATACTTAAGTGCCAGTGAATGGGCATATTACCACTTTGAAGTTTTAACAGATAATTTGGAGACACTCAATTCTCTTTCCATCCTGATCTTGGATAGAGCTCCCCTTCTCTCTGTAGAATCACCAGAAAAAGCATAGACAATGCCCATGAAGTCAAATTGTCATAGACATGACTTCTTTTCTGTAGAGTGCTAGGTCCACAAATCAAGGGCTGTCCTGACTGACCAGCAATCACCTGCAATGGCACCTCTGTCTTTTAAAGCATATACTGTGTAAAGCACCAAAATCCAGGAGACCAAAACTCACAATCCTTACAGCCAATATGGGGAAGAGCAGACTAGACAAGGGTTCTGTTGAGGGAAGAGGGCTGTCACTGGGGTCCTGTTGGTTTTGTTATGTAAACAGTTTATATTTCAATATTCTGTATTATCAGCATCTATCATATGGTGGATGAAGGGCGAGAAGTTTTGAAAGTTTGTCCTATGGGATTCTGGTACTTGATTGAGTTTTACATAAAGAGCTTAGTGGCGAAGTTTGAAGTAGACAGGTCAGATGGTTCAAGAACATACTTAATCGCTGGGTCTCCCTTTTGGCCATGTCTGATGTGAAGTTCAGCAAAGA
This sequence comes from Peromyscus californicus insignis, assembly GCF_007827085.1. NCBI lineage: Eukaryota > Metazoa > Chordata > Mammalia > Rodentia > Cricetidae > Peromyscus > Peromyscus californicus. The sequence goes on from NW_026294562.1 coordinate 72,139,338, forward strand.
TGGATGCTAGCAACTTGCCCATCTTTCTTGGTCCTTTGTCAAGAGTGTTGCTGGATATTAATAGCATGGGTTTTTTTTTTTTTGCTAAAGTATCTCATAAGTGATTTTCTTTTGTGCCTAGGTAGGTACAGCATGTTCTGTCCATAAGTGGTTTATTGGGTTCTATTAGACACTGATGGTCCATCCCCCTTGTGGCGGTTTGAATGAGAATGGCACTCATAGGCTCATATATTCTAATGCTAGTCTGCAGTTGGTGGAACTATGTAGGAAGGATTAGAGGGTGTGGCCTTGTTACAGGAGTTATGCTACTGGGGGTGGGCTTTGAGGTTTTAAAAGCTCATACCATTTCCAGTTCTCTCTCTCTCTCTCTCTCTCTCTCTCTCTCTCTCTCTCTCTCTCTCTCTCTTTCTCTCTCTCTCTCTCTGTCTCCAACTTGTGGATCAGATATAAGCTCTCAGTTACTGCTTCAGTGCCATGCCTGGCCTGCCTGCTGCCATATTCCCCACCATGATGGTCAATATGGACTCACCCTCTGAAACTGTAAGCCCAATAAGCCCTTTCTTCTGTAAGCTGCCTAAGTCATGGTGTCTCTTCACAACAACAGAACAATAACTAAGGTCGAAGTTGGTACAAGGGAATGAGATATTGCTGTGACAGGGCCCCAATCATGCTGTTGTTTTAGAGAAATATGAAAGATATTAAGACTTAGGACTAAAAAAGTGGTTGAACATTGTAAGTGGGGCTTAATAGCCAAGTAGGAGCTTGGAAAGCAGTAGTGCTGAGAGCAATGTGGGCTATGGAAGCCCAGCTCAAGAGGTTTCAGAAGGGAACAACATCAGCAATTGAGCTAGAGATTATTCTTATGATATTTTGGCAAATAATATGGCTTTTTGCTCTTGTCCTAAGAATCTTCCTGAGGCTAATCTGAAGAGTTTTGGGACGAATTTTGTTGGCAGAGGAGATTTCAAGATCCCCAAATATTGACTCTGCCGTCATCTCACTCTGGGATACAGTCTGGACTTGGGTCAGAATTGGCAAGAGACCTCTACCAAGTTACCACTAAATATGTTATGGTCTTGCCAGCCCAGGATCTGGACAGCTGCCAGACACCTTGCTGTGCTCCAAAACACCATAAGGTACACTCCAAACTTTGATATTTGACTGGTCTTCAGGCCTTCACAGGAGGTAGACAGTAGCAACAATCACAGGTGGGGTTGGGAGGGTTGGAGGTGAAGTCTCAGGAGCTAAAGTCAAGAATGAGAAGAGCTGGGATCCCATTCCTGGGAAACATGGTGAAGCAGGAGGCACGATCACACAAGTGCTGGATCTAGAAGGAATCCTGAGCTTTGATGGAGGTCACTGACGGACATTGGCATTGAGCAGGTGACTAGAATTCTGCTGTGTGTGTTAGTAAGTCAGCAGATCCACAGAGGAGTCTTGGATAGTTTACGTTTTTAGCAGCATTGTTCTCTCATCCCTCTGGCAGGGTTTGCTATTGAATGCATCTTAGTTTTCCTGCATGTTTGCACTTTTTAACCCATGCCCTTGTGTCCACCTTTTCCCTCCTCCACATATCAATTCCCTCCTCAGCCACAGTGACTTCCTTCTCCTTCACCCTCCTACCCTCCCCGGTTCCACCAGAGAGGATGGTTTGGGATCTAGTTCCATTTGGAAAATGTCACAGCCAGTTCTTGTCTGAGTTACTGTTTTATTTTATTGCTACTGGGGAAGGGGGAAGAATGCAGGGTATGGGTTATGTTACGGCATCTCCATACATAAGCATCATTGTACTCTGCTTTTGTCCATTTCCCTCCCACACTGTGCTTCCTCATCTCCCACTTCCTCCTGGTTCTCTTCCTTCCTTCAGTTAGTTCCCACTTCTGCTCTCCTCGTACATAAATTCGACTACTCTCTCTATTTTCTACCTCCTTTAAAAATTCATCCTCCCCTCTCATAACCCCCTTCTCTGTTTCATGGCCTACAAATGCACATATAAACACACACACACACACACACACACACACACACACACACACACACACACACGTATGTACATCTTCTCCAAGTACATATCTCACAGGAGATTAATGTGCAGAGTATATATAAAGAACCACTAGTTTTTAAATTTTAAATATTAGAATCACATGGGAGCTTAACTATTACTGGTGACTAGGGGTGGCCCTGAAGACTCTGATGTGGCCAGTCTTGGGAACAGCTGAGCTTCTCGAAGTTTCAGAAGCCTCCTGGGTGGTTCTAGTATGCTGCCAGAATAGGAAATCACTGCTCTAGTCACTGTCCTCCAGTGTCTAGGTGAGGACACAGATTTCTCAACCTTGAAAAGATGGAATTTACAGTGTCAGACTTACCTGTGGGTGAAGGAGTCACCTCTGCATCTGCATGAACAGGAAACAAACGAGTTTAGGGAATTTAAATTGCATGGAGACAAAGAAATGCTAATTTTTCTAATGTGGGCATGTCTCAAGCAGACAGACTTCATGGTATATAAACAAGCACAAAGCTATAGTTTTTCCTGGGAAAGTGGCTTCACATGTGGGCAAGGTGCAGACAATAGGAAAAACCAACTAAGTGTCCCTGGGAATCTGTCCTCAGAACAGTCAGACTCAGCATTCCCTGTCTACCTTGCTGGAGGGGTGTTCCACTTGTCAATTTACCAGTTCAAGGACCCCCTAGGAGACAAACCTCTGGGTTGTTTAAGGAGTTTCTAGATTAGGCTTATTGAGGTGAAAAGACCCACTCTAAACGTAGGCAGCACCATTGCATGGGCTGCAGTCCCAGACTGCATGAAAAGAAGGAAGTTCAGTGTCAGTATTCACCTCTCTCTGCTTCCTGGCTTCAATATAATATGACTAGCTGCCTCAAGCTCCATCCTCCATGACTTCTCTGCCAGGGTAGACTGTACCTGAACTATGAGCCAAAACAAACCCTCCCTTCCATAAGTTGTTTTCATTGGGTATTTTGTTCACAGCTGTGAGAAAAGTAACCAATATGGCCATTTTCAATAGAGTCACATCCCTGCTCCGTTCATGGCTTCTATCCATCACTAAGCTGCCTCATAGAAGAACTCACTATGGGAGACACAGTACCTGAGCAGATAACTCCCGCATCCTCATGGTGGCCACAGTTGTGGTCTAACCAGGCAGAGCTGGGGCACTGGCCAAAGTGCTTCTCCTTTCCTGAACACTGAATGTTGTCCAGGAGGATGTTTCCAGAGCCCGGGCCAAAGTAGGCACTTCCAGGAGCAGCGATGGCATGGCCACACCCCAGTTGTCTGCACACGACCTCAGCTTCATTCATGTCCCACAAGTCATCACACACGGTGCCCCAGGCCCCCTGATGGAGGACCTCAACGCGTCCCGAGCACTGTCCGGAGCTGCCTGCCAGCCGCAGCGCTGGTCGGTCTTCTAAACAGGAAGATTTCAGTTTTGAGCATGGGAAGGTTTCTGTAGGAAGTGACTCCTAGAGGCTGTGCCAGGGCCAAGGCTAACACAAGCAGAAACCCTTGCGGTTGTCTTGATTCCATATGAAGCCCAAGGGTGACAGATAAGACAGACACTGGGGTGGAAATCTCATTCTGCTGCTGTCCTCTACTTGGCAATTGTTTCGTCTCTCTGAGCTGTTTCCTCATTTGAAAAGTGAGGAATCTAACAAGAGTTTATCTCAGGGGCCCTTGGGATGAACTGCTGAGAGCACACATATAAGACACACAGGTCACACCCAGAAAGGGGTTCCTTTCCTCGGAGACAAACAAACCCAAACTTCACACAGGAACTTACTGATTATGTGGTTTTCTGGCAGCCTCAAAGAATGATTGGAGTTCCCGCACGGGGAACTGGAACATCAAAAAATCCCACAACTGACAGGGAGTGTTCCTTGCAGGGTACAAACTGAACTCAGTTCTGCAATGGCTGGCTACAAGGCCAGGCCTACAAGGAGTCCCCAAGACTTTAATTGGGGGGAGTCTATGATTTGGGGCATGCTGGGTGTGAGTTGGGTCAAGAGGTAAAGAGCTGGGCTTCTGCATTTCAGAACTCTGGACAGTTCCCGAAGTGCATGTGATGGCAGATGCAGCCTGCAGACCCTTCATAGAGTATGGCTCTCCTTGGTAGCTGCCTGGCCCTTTACAACTATCCTTTCCAGTATTTTTTTTTTTTTTTTTGTACAGGATGTACATTACCATCTTTCTGTCACTTGCTACCTGGCCCTCATGGTGAGAAAAACTAGCCCCTTGTGAAGCAGGGGTAATGTGTGTGTGTGTGTGTGTGTGTGTGTGTGTGTGTGTGTGTGTGTGTGTGTGTGTGTGTGTGTAGTGTGGTGGGGGGAGCAAAAGGAACAGGCCTCTGTGAATAGGAGAGTGAAGTTAGAAATTGTTCTCTATTATATCCCCAAGATACCTGAGCTTTCCTACCTGACTCACTTCGATCTTGTGAAATTGCATTGAAAAAAGCATAAAACCCAGTATTTGTTGTCATATAATCGCTTCGGAACACCACTGTCAAGATGTCCGAGGAAGAGAAAAATACCACAGCTGATGGGGCACAGAACTTCCCCATGGAGAGTGATGCAATTCTGGGGCCATCGAAGATCTCAATTGAGTCATAGGGACATCCAAGGATATCTTCCAGACTGGGGGAATGAAAGCTGGGGATTAGTGACACCGTACCAAGATCATCAGTATCAATGCCCCAAACCATGACAGTCTCAGAGCATGAAGTTATTCATTATCTTTCCCAAAGCTTTATCAGAACTCTAGTTTCTTTGCCTGGGGAGTATGTAAAGCTTATTATTACAACTTTGTTATAAGTTTTATAATCATAGTGGTTCTGACCAGCCACAAAGATAATCTAGCTTAGGAATTTGTGATTGCTCTTTGTTTGGGTTTAAAGCAAGTCCAAATTGACAGCCTTGACACAGTCATGACTGAACTATGATTCAGTGCCTGGCTGAAGCTGACTTATCATGGAATCTCATGGTTTTGCTCTATTGCAGCATGGTGTGTGCCATGCTCAAGAAGAACAGCCTTGTGAAGATTTTGCTGGGAGAAAACTTTTGGTGAGGAATGGGAACTTTGACATCAGACAGACCTGTATTCATATCAATGGGCAAGTTAGTTACTCTCCATTATCTCATTTTCCTCATCTCTAATGAGGATGGCAAAGACATCTGTAGGCTATAATGATACTGGAGCATGACAAAGCCTAGGAGCATATAGCCCAGAGGCTGTGGAGATAACTCAGTTGGTAAAGTGCTTACCATAAAACATGAAGTCCAGAACCCATGTGGAAATTCTGGTTGTGGTGTCTTAGCCTACTTCAAGAGTTCAAGGCCAATGAGAGACCCTCTCTTGAGGACTAAGGTAGACAGTGCCTGAGAAATGACACATGAAATGACCTTTGACCTCCACATGCTCATAGGCACAGGCATGTACACATACACATAGAAGAAGCATGCAGTCAATGGTCCGGATGCACAGCATTCTAAAACATCAGCTGTTCCTTTATGTCACGGTGATGAAAAGGTGGCAGTGACTAGGGAACACTGGTCTCTTTGTGTCAGAGGTGAGGCAACAGCTCTTCCCTCTCCTTTCACTTTAGGGAACACTTAGAAAATGCACAACCCAGGCCTGGAATAGTTGACTAATATGTGTCTTGGAAAACTCTCTGAACATTTGTAAAAAATATGATGAGCAAAAAGTTGGCCTGAAAGAACATATATTGGTGCCTAGTGTATAATAAGGTCAAAGGTTTTGAGCATTTAGGGACTATTTTTAGAAAAAAATCAAAAGATAGACTATCAAAGCTGAGCTGTGTCAAATACATTGATAAAGAATTTTCTGCACTTTTTCTAGCTAGAAGAGACCTGCTGGATACCGCTACAAAAGTAAACTCAGACTTGAACTTGGACATGCTGCAGTGTTTTTCACTCCTACGCTTTCATCTCACTAAAGGATATGTCTTTACCACAGTTCAACAAACTGATGTTCTTACTCAAATTGAACTTTCTCTTTACAACTAGTTTCTTACTTTAAATTCGGAATCATAAGCTCTATGCGGAAGTTTTTCTCCACATGGATCTCCCAAACACATTGGATGTCTGTTGGATAGTTTTCTGGGTACCGTGGACTGGAAAATGAACCAGAGAGACTGGAAATGACCCCTCCACAAGAGTTACTTCCTCCTGAAACATGAAAAAGGATGTCAGGTTGCAGCCACATGGTGTCATTGAGTGATCTTCACAGACAGCGTGGTCAAGACAGAAAAGTCAAGTGTGGTCAGGTGGCAGTTGGCCTGGGTGAGCTGATACTTAGTTTAGCATCTCTTGGGAAGCCATTTGATCTAATTCTAATGACGCAAAAGCATCACTGTGTGAGAACCCCCATCCTTCCCTCTGCTCCCACCATCTGCACAGGGATGTCACACTTATCCTCTGCTTATCGCATCTCTCCTTTCCGAAACTGAAAGACTCTTTGTTTTCTGAGAGAAAGATGAGGCTCTACATTGTGAGAGACTGGGAAGGAGCGACAGAGAGATGAGAGTCTGTCTTGTGAAAGAGGAAACTCTTTGAGGAGGTCTGTGGAGCAAGAGGCTGTAGAAGAACTTTGAAGTCTGACTCAGCAGGGAAGGGGAGGGACAAGGGGCAGAGTTGGGAGCTTACAACTGGGCCCTCCTCAGTACATTGTCATCACTTTGCTGGATTGTGTTTATTTCCTTTAACTGGGTATACTCAGACTGGAACTTGAGTACTTGAGGATTTATAAAAGTTAAACAAGAAGACAGAGATCTAGTTCTTCCATAGTCATCATCGTTTTTAGTATGAATAGACACCGATCTACAAAGGCAGAATGCTGTCTAAATGAGTAGATAACTTAAAATTACCAAGTTATCTTGGAGGATCTTGAAAGCACAATGCACTTTACTGATCATATTATTATTGAATTGCTCAATTTCCCTTCTTTTCACCACTATGACCATCTTGTAATCCTCCCAGGATCCCACAGGTTCCTAATCTTGCCTAAGATAGATGCTGGGCACTGCTTCCAGACATCCTACATTTCTGCCACTAATCACATTGTGGGGTGGGAGGAAGCTTGGATCAAATTCAGGGTGTTGTGCAAGTGCTTTCTACCACAAAGCCAATTCCCCAGTCCCTTTTATGGAGACAACATCTCATTATGTAGCCAAGTATGGCCTTGAGCTCAAAACGGTCCTGTCTGTACCTCTCAAGTGAAGAGACGACAAGTGTATGCCACCATACTCCACTGATCATTCCATACTCCATTGATGACATCTATAGCTTATAATAACAGGACCAAGACACACATATGTGGCAAGAGAGGAAAACCAGGTGTCTATGAGCATCCACTACAGGGATGCGCCTAAACAAGACAGGCTGAGTGTGAGTCAGATGGATTGTAGAACTACATCCTGCCACCTTGTTGACCTCTTATCTACTTTGTCCTGGGAAGACCCACAGCCTTCCTTGTTCACACGCTACTCCTAATAAACAGTCAGCATTTACAGAGTGGCAGCAGCAGAGGAGTAAGCCCCTCACCCACATATGCCAGTGGCTTTTTTGAGCTACCTCCATGGACATTGCCTGGAATCTGCTGGCATAGAGTTACCATTTCAAGAAAAGAAATGACTACCTGTTATTGGATCCTGAGAAACTGGAGGAGGACCTAGAAGGGAAAAAAGATAGCAATGACATCCAGGGGGAAATCTTCAGTCCCATCTACAATTTAGTGCATGGTGAAGGCTTTCTTTGAAAACATCAATGATATGGTTGGTACAAACTTAGAAGAGTCTGAAGCTGCTGAGTGAACATTCTCTATGGTTCTATGCCTGATCAAAGTCAGCCAGTACTTGGACATGCCTCTTATCACCAGATGAGGACTATGCTCCCTCTCTTGAAGGCAAATGGGCTCAGCAACTACTTTGAACAATGGGATATAGCATAAGCTATGCTTGTCTTAAGAAATTGTTGATGCCTACTTTCTGTTCCTAGAATGATGCTTACTCATACAGCCTCACTCCAGCTTACCCACTGAACAGACAGGATGAAGAGGCCCTGAGACTTCCTGGAAGGGAAGAGGACCTATATTCCCAGCTGCACCCACAAAGGCACCAATCATGTAAGTAAAGCTATCTTGAGCGCTCCAAACCAGCACCCAGGTAAATGACATGGAGACCCTAGCTTGGTGCTCTGAGGAGAAGAATCCCAAGCTGAGCCCTGCTCCAATTCCTGACCCATAAAATCATGGCATGTATTTACCCATAGCTGTCTTAAAATGTTAAATTTTGGGACAGCAATGGAAAAGCAGGATGGCTCCTTCCACATTTCTTTAACACTCATACAATTTACATGAAATGAGCAAACTACAGACAAGCCTTCATTTGAATAGCTACTGTTGGAGTTGGGGATATAGCTCAATGGTAGAGTGCTTGTCTTGTAAGCATAAGCCCTGGGTTGGGTCCTCCAGTCTGAGAAATTATATATATATATATATATATATATATATATATATATATATATATATATATATATACTATTCTTGACCTTAACCATGGCCTTTGAGCTTTAAATGGCACTTCTCTCACTCATGACCCCAACACATAAGCTGGCCTTGCCTCAGGACACCCAGCATTCATCAACATCTCCTCCAGGTAAATGCCATGAGAAATGTTTCTTTCAACGACCTATGACTTACATTCTCTCTCTTGAAGCTGAAGGGAAGAATCCAGATACATTCAAAGGGTAAGTTCCAGTTTTCCTTTAAGCTACATATTATAAGATGTCTGACCACCCTTCTGGAGAGACAATGTGAAGAGGTCCTGGGAGCACAGGAAAAGGAAGGGGGCCCATTCTTAAAGTTGCCCCTAATAGAGTTACTGTGGGCAGGCTTTGGATCTCCCTTATCCTCAACCATGGGGATTAAATAATTAACATATCAGGGGCCCTTGCTTAATATTTACCAATGTTTGGGGCAGATGTTGTAATGAAATATGTTTTCATTCACTTCCAGTGTCATTACAGAATTTATAGTATATGCATTAGTCTGAGTTTTCTAATATCTGGTTATATATACATATGACTATATGTATGTATATCAGTGTAAAAACTTGGTTCCCCATTAATTTTCTTAATGATTAAAATTGTTTAATTGTTGTTAAATATTTCTTCTGAAAACATAGCATGTGTGTTTTTTAAAGAATTATCTTAGTGATAAGCAACAACCTGAGCAAACTGTCTCCCCATCTTTGCTACAGCTTTGTCTGATGTAGGTATCCACTGGGCCAATGTGGGTATTGCAAACGAGACTAGAGGTCAGCTGTACTGGCAGTTGACCCAAATGCCCTGGATATCCAAGAGTTCCCTGCTAACTTTCTATGTGTCTGTTTATCTGGAAAATGTAAATAATCAAAATATCTTCCTAAGGGGAATTAAAAGAGTTGGAGGGAGTCCCTGACTTATGAAGATTTGACATATTGATTTTTCATGAAGGGGAAACCGTCCTTCAAATTTTGAATTTAGATCTTTTCCTGGGGTCACATATGTGGATGATCCTCCCTTGAGATGCTGGACCACAGCGGTGAGCTCCCAGGCAACCACAGATGGTGAGGATAAGTGGCAGGTGCTCTCAGTGTGCTGTTGCTGGGCCAGGAAGTTCAGTAGGTTAGGTGTATGAAATGCATTCTTTGATATGATATTCTTACAGTGGGCTTTCTGGAACATAACCCCATCATGAGTTGGGCAATGTACATGTATGAAGAGCTCAGAATAACGCCTGACACTTAGCATTTTTTTAAAAAGTAGTTGATACTGTTATTATGGTTGTTCTTGGATGGGAAGTTCCTTCAACTAGGAGGGCAGTGGACCTACCTGGCGGCATGGGTGGAGGGAGGCCATCGGAATCTGCACACACAAAGAAAAGCAACAGGTCACTCTCTTTGGTGAGTTCAAAGGTTGAGGTGACAAGAGGTAGATGGTGAATAAAAGGGACAGGCTCATGCCCTTTCTGGGTGCAGAAACCAGCTGCTAAAACTGTCCATTGGGCACTCTCATCCAGGGAAGTCCTTGGCTTAGGAAACTTACCACAGCCATCAGGTCAGCTGTGTTTTATGATGGGCAGGACCAGGTTCCCCGGGGTACTCTGATGCAGAATTCCTGGGATTCTTGTTAAAGTGCTGACCCCCTAGCTCCTTTCCAAATCTACTCAGGCATAGTTTCTTGGGAGAGGTGCCCTGGAATCTTTACCATAATGCCCCAGCGTGATACCCATAGATACCCTGGACTTTCTGTATACTACCAGGAGCCACTCATGACAGAATAAGTGTCTGACACAGGACCCAGTCCTGAAGGGTTACTTAAAGAGTCAAACGGATGAGTGGAAAATACCACCCATCAAAGATGGTTTCAAAATGTCTTCAGGTGCATAGGAATAAGAAGAATACCTGAGCAGATGACACCAGCATCCTCATGGTGACCACAGTTGTGTTCCGACCATCCTGAATGTGGACACTGGCCAAGGTAGTGCTCCATCCCAGAACACTGAAGGTTGTCCAGGAAGATGTCTCCTGAGCCTGGGCCAAAGTAGGCCTCTCCAAGACTAGAAATAGCCTGACCACACCCTAGCTGGCGGCATACAACCTCAGCTTCATTTGAACCCCACAAGTCATCACACACAGTGCCCCAGACTCCCTGGTGAAGGACCTCCACTCGTCCTGAGCACGGGTTGGAGCCACCCACCAGGCGAAGCTCTGGCCAGTCTCCTGTAGACAGAGGTGTGGTGTGAGTCCCCACCCCCATGCTCTCATCTGGAGCCTAGCAGTACCAGGCTCAGAGGAGGGTTAGGGTGGGGTCTTGGGCATTGATCCTCATGTTTACTGTGGGTTTCTGAGTTGCAGCTTTTGGGGGTTACAGCTAATTTTGTTTCAACAGAATTTTTTGTTTCCCATGTTGGTACATGTTTCCACTGATGGTACAGACATAGACCCTTAGGGAGCATGAGTCTATTCACTAGTAAAATACATACATTAGTACAATGCATTATTCCACACTATGATAATACCATGAAAGCAAAGGGCAGGATTTTAGAGGATAATGACAGAGAGGAAGATCCTGGGAGAGAGCTCTTAAAAACTCAAGAAGGAGCTAGTCAGTGGAAGAGCCAAGGAAAGTCCTTCGGACCAGAGAGAAGAGCACAGGCAAGGAGTAAGGAGCCATGCCGTTTTTGTATGTACCTTTTCTCTTGGTGCTATGACAGTGAGGAAAGTGGTCAAATACGTAGCCCATTTGTCAGGTAATATGTGAGTGTTTTACAAAGAGCATGCAAAAACATAAAATGATGGATATACATGAGAACACACACACATACACCCACAAAATATCACATGTAATAAAACAACAGCAACAACAAAAAACCAAATTGCAGCCATACTTCCTAGCGGCATTCTGTAACAGTGTTTGTAGTTTGAAAAGTAAGTGAACTCAGAGGTGAAAGGTCAAATAGCTCAAGGATAAAGTCAAGGGCAGCTGATAGCTAACTGTCACCTATTAAAGGCAGGCACCACTGACCTGGAACATCCAACAGAGGTTTTTCAGCATCTGTAAGTAAGAAAAACAAACAGGTCAACATTTGGAGGAACTCCAGGCTTTAGTAACAGAAGATGAAGTCTGATACAAATTTATTAATCTATTATCAACCCCTTTAAAGAACATGGTACCAGGAAAACCAAATGTATCAATAGGTCTCACATAAGCCTCTCTCTGGGGTGTTGGTGTGTAGCATATGCAGTAGCTATGCTATCTAATATGCTGTGCAATAGCATAGCAATGTGAGAAGATAAACAGATTAAAAGGTTGAGGTTTGAACAGTGTCTGCTCCCAGGAGCTTGAGTCTATTTACTGGTGAAATATATACATGAGTAAGATGAATTATTCTGCATGGGCAGCTCTGTGGACCACACATCCATTCTCACAACAGTGACTGATTCTTTCAAGTCACATCTGGGATTGCAGCTGTTTGCTTAAAGACATCACATCATCAGACAGGGCAAATGAACACTATTATTTCAGCTCCCAAACATTTCTTGAATTCAGACACATTCTCTGCATGTTTCAGCAGAGCACACACTGTGAATGATTGCTTCCAAAGGAAAAAAATAGAAAGCGTACCTGAGCAGATGACACCAGCATCCTCATGGTGGCCACAGTTGTGGTCTTTCCAGCCCGAATGGGCACACTGGCCCAGGAAGTGCTCCACCCCAGCACACTGGAAGTTGTCTAGGAAGATATCTCCTGAACCAGGGCCAAAGTAGGCCTTGCCAAGAGCAGACACACCCTGGCCACACCCCAGCTGTCTGCATACGACCTCAGCTTCATTCAGGTCCCACAGGTCATCACACACGGTGCCCCAGACTCCCTGGTAGAGGATCTCCACACGCCCTGAGCACCGATTGGAGCCACCCACCAGCCTCAGCTCTGGCCAATCCCCTGCAGACAGAGACCTGGTAACTGTTGTCATCTGGGAGCATGATATCTTTCCATGAGATGGTTGAGCTGCCCTTTCCTATATTCTATTAGATAAAGAAAACCTACTAGAGTCAGCCAACTAGTCAACCCCAGTCAGAGTGTGATAAATCACAAAGATTGTCAATAACATCTAGCTCATACAAAATCCACTAATTGCTATCAGTTATGTCAGAAGCATGCACAAATCTGTTTGGGCTAAATGCAGAAAAATATGAAACTTGTACAAAACTTGGTGATTTTTGTGAGAAGCTGTCAAGTATCACTTTTATGGGAGCTCAAGATTATGCATCAGGGTGTTGGCATGCCAACCTTATCTGTGAAGGAACTGAAAGTATCCAAACTCTAATCAAGGCAACCAATAGGTCTACCTATTCAAGACCCTCCCCACCCTCTGCTTCAGAAGTGCCTTATTTTTTTTCTGTTGTTCTAGTTCATGACCTGTGGGATGGCTCTGAGCCTCTGCCTATTTTAGAAATATCAATTATTGATTTATATGGGAGGCAAACTGAACAGTACCTGGGTCAGGCACGGGAAGAAGTGAGAGACTCCCACTGGAAGTATTTGTAGGCTGTGCAGGATTTGAGAGTTCTGAAGGACATAAAAGCAAAACCAAACAACAACAACAAAACAACCTGTTTACTCAGGATGCAAAAGTCAGAAGATTCGAGGGGTTTAGAATGGTCTTAAATCCTAGGGCAGAGTCAATTGGTCCGTTTGCAAACACATGGACTGTGTATAGTTCTAGTACCCACATATTAAGCAGGTATAGACATGGATGCTAAGAGAAAGGGACACTTGGTACTCAAATGGGTGCATTCTGGGACTTACTTGGTCTTTCTGTTACCGTCTTGGAAGTTGCTGTGGGGATGGCTGTGGAGACAAGATGTGGTCTTGAAGGAAGGATTTAGGAAGTCAAGGGCAGAATTCTCAGATCAGCCTTTGTTAAACACCCAGACCCCCACTGATTCTTTCACCCTGTCACTTATATAATAAAGAATATCCCAAATCAAATCCTCTCTTCACAGGGGTCTTATGTTTCTCAGAAGTATGGGAACCAACTGAAATGGCATACCCCTCTGCCTCCTCACCAAAAATATAACTGCATAATTTGTGCTAAAATGAATACATTCATAGACCATGTCTTTCTGGGAGGAACCTCCCCCCCCCCTTTACTTTCTTCTTGTGATGGTGAGTCTTAATTTCAACTTAGTTTTTCTTGCAAAGACCTTTCCACCTCCTCAGTTAGCTTTATTCCTAGATATTTTATTTTTTAGAAGCTATTATGAATGAGAGTGTTTCTATGATTTCTTTCTCAGTATGTTTTATTGGTGTATAGAAAGCATATATATGATTTTCATAAGTTGATTTTATATGTGTCATTTCACTAAAAGTCTTGATCATTTCTAGAAGTTTTCTCTTGGCACATGTGGAATCTCGTGTTTGATGTCAAATCATCTGCAAATAGTAGTAATTTGACCTCTTCTTTTCCCATTTGTACCCCTATAATTCTCTTCTCTTGTCTTATTGCTCCAGCTAGTGCTTCAAGAAATGGGGGATAGTGGACATCCCTGCCTCATTCCTGATTTTAATGGAATTGCTTTAAGATTTTCTCCACTCAGGATGATGTTGGCTGTGGGTCTGTCATAGACAGCCTTTATTATGTTGAGGTGTGCTGCCTTCAGTCTTACTGTCTCTGGGACTTTTATCATGGGGACATGCTAAATTTTGCCAAATATCTTTCCTGATCTATTGAGATGATCATGTGATTTTTGTCTCTAAGTCCATTTATGTGATTTATTACATTTATGACTGACTTCCATGTGCTGAGCCATCCTTGCATCTCTAGAGCAAACCCAACTTTATCATGGTGGATGATCTTTCAGACATGTGCCCTATTTGGTTTGCTAGTATTTTATTCAGGATTTTTACATTTATGTTCACTGGTGTTACTGCCTATAGTTTTCTTTTGTTGTTGATGTGTTTTCCTGGTTTTGTTATTAGAGTAACACTGGCTTTATAGAAGGAGTTCTGGAGGGATCCTTCTGTTTCTAGTTTTCTGAATAGTATAGATCTCCTTAGAAAGTTTGATGGAATTCTTCTGAGAATCTATCTGAGCATTTTTTGAGGCTTTTTTAAAATTACTGTTCCAATTTCCTTATTTCTTATGGATCTTTGTAGGTTAATGATCTCTTCTTGGTTAACTTTGGTGATTTGGAAGAATATAGAAATTTGCTCATTCCCTTTATAATTTTATCTTAATGGAGTTTTTTTTTAAAATCTAGGGTTTTTTTTAACCTTAGTAGGTTTTTTAAAAGTATTCTCTTATTCTGAATTTCATTGGCTTATGGTTCCATGCCCATTTCTGATTCTGTTAATTTGATTGTTATTTGGATAATCTCCTTTCTTTCAGTTAGTTGAGTCAAGGGTCTGTTGCTAGTTGAGTCTCGTTCTTAAAGAACGAGCTCTTGGATTCATCAATTCATTGTATTGCTTTCTTTGTTTCTATTTTAATCAGTTTCTGCTCCAATTTTTATCATTTCCAGGAGACTGACTTCTGGGAATATCTGTGAAGTCATTTCCATAGAGTTTTAACTGAAATGGGAAGACACATCCTGGACATAGGCATGGTTTTTTATGGTCCCAGACTGAATAAAGAGGGAGAAATGAGCCAACCGCCTGTATCCACATCTCTCTGCTTCCTGACTGTGGATGCAATGGTAGTCCCAGCCACCACAGCTACAGCCACTCTCTATCATGCCTTCCGTCATGATGGACTACACCTCGAACTGTGAGACAAAATGGACCCTCCTTCCCGAAGTTGCTTCTGTCAGGCATTTTATCAGTCACAAGAAAAGGAACTAACATGTATCTGCTGTGTTAACTCTTAGATGTGGAATATCTAATTAAGTGCTTCTTGTTATCCTTGTTAAAAAACAAGGAATTAGAAGATCAAATAGACAATGATCAACAGAAAGTGACCTGTAGGTTGATTAAATGTAACTTGGTTGCAGTGTGACTGGACATTAGATTTACCCAGGAACTCTGCAGACAGAACCTCTCTGTCATGGTAGACTTATACTCGGAATTAGGAAACAGGAGAGTGAGAGCAAAGGCTGACAGCAAAAACACCAGGGAGGCTGGGCATGGTGGTGTACTTGGGAGGCCGAGGCAGGCAGATCTCTGTGAGTTTGAGGCTAGCCTGGTCTACACAGTGAGTTCCAGGACAGCCAGGGCTACATAGAAAGATCCTGTCTTAACAAAAAAAAAAAAAAAAAAAAAGCACCAGGAGTAGGAGCAGAGGAAGGAACTAAAAATGATGATTAAGTAAAGACATGAGAGTTGACTCACTGATCAAATATGGGGTCTTCGATGTCATCTCTGCAAAAACAAGGAAGCGATGATCAACAGATGCTTGATGCCAACTCTGGAGGTGTGTTTGACCCGTGTTTAGGTGTCATTCTCCTCTGTCTTGCAGCATGTGTCACCAGCATGCTCAGTGAGTTAGCCTGACCCTAACGGCCCTGGAGACTGTGTTAGCACTGTCTCCAACCAAAGAGATATGAGGCCCGCCTGGTATTTCTAGGTAGAGAGGAGTGTAGAACCCCAGGCAATTACTGAACCTCTGAAGCCTCAGTTTTCCCCTCTGTAAAAAGGGATGATCCATGGGTTCGTGTAAACACAACCCATGCAAGGAGCTTAAAACGCTAGCAAATGAATAATCAGTAAACATCAGCTGTTATTGTATTTGGCTCACAATTGTTTTAATTGATCTTGCTTAACTTGTGCATACTGTGCTCTAACAGAGGCCCTCAGCTTAGCTTCTGCCTTCCCAGCATGCACTGCATCCCATTTCCAGCACTGATCTTGCTTCTTGAGTCCTCTTGCTGTTTCTCTATGAACAGCTTACCCAATGTCACAGGCAAATCCAAAATTGATCTCCCCTGCTGTTTTCCTTGGTGTTTGAAGCCTTTAGTGCTCCTGTCTTTTCTAATGTCCCTTTTTGATATGAATATATGTGTCTGTGTAGCACATTCTAGTACACATACTATTTTATTGGCTTGCCTTAATTTAGTATATTCCATTTACCTTCTGATTGTGTCTTGTATATTAATCTTGAACTCCTTATATGTTGTGTACAAGTCTGAGAGAGGACCTAAAGGAACACATCCCCTTCCTCTGTATAATCTGTAGCACCCATCTGGGACTAGAGTCAGAGTGTTATCAGAAATGACTCCTTAATGACCCATCTTGTGTTGTGTGAAGCCCCACAATGGATTTCCCATCAGTCAAATGGCTTGCTTAAGGTCACAGAGCTGTGACTCCATGCCATCTTCTTACCTTTGGCTTCAAAATAATAATAAGCCATGAAATTTTTCCCAATGTTGTTCATGCCTCGGAAATACACAAGGGTCATTGAGCTTGAGTGGGATGCAAAGGTGATGTGCAGCCCACTGCAGGGTTTCCCCAGGGACTCCGTGGAAGATGGAGGGCCATCCAGGATTTCAAAATACTCATTGGTGCAGTCAAGTCTGGGGAAGCAAATATCATGAATGTCTCTTAATCTCCTCATTAGAAAGTTAGGAGGTACTTTGTGAGCCCTGCTTTATTTTGTATGAGTAAGAATGCTGGGGACAAGCTCAAATCCTGTCTGTGATGCAGACACAGTATGATCCTTTCATCCTGTATTTTTCCTTTGAAAAATACTGTCTGAAAGGAATGGGGTTTTTAGCTGATGGGAAGGAAAGAAGGCTGACTCTAGTGGACCCTGTTGAGGAATGGGGGCTGCTGTGACCACAGAGTACTTGACAGTTTTAGGCCAATAGCTAATCAAGGTCATTTCATCATGTGATGTTTGAGAGGAAGAGTCTAAAATGAGGAATTTTAGGGTTTGGTTGTTCATGAGGCTGGTAACAGAATATAGCTGCAGGTTCAAATCCACCTGGATCCCAAACAGACAAGCTTTGACAGTTAGCCAGTGGGACCCAGATCTGCTCCAGTGGGACCCAGATCTGCTCCAGTGGGACCCAGAACTGCTCCAGTGGGATCCAGATCTGCTCCAGTGGGATCCAGATCTGCTCCAGTGGGACCCAGATCTGCTCCAGTGGGATCCAGATCTGCTCCAGTGGGACCCAGATTTGCTCCAGTGGGATCCAGATCTGCTCCAGTGGGACCCAGATCTGCTCCAGTGGGATCCAGATCTGCTCCAGTGGGATCCAGATCTGCTCCAGTGGGACCCAGATCTGCTCCAGTGGGACCCAGATCTGCTCCAGTGGGACCCAGATCTGCTCCAGTGGGATCCAGATCTGCTCCAGTGGGATCCAGATCTGCTCCAGTGGGACCCAGATCTGCTCCAGTGGGATCCAGATCTGCTCCAGTGGGACCCAGATTTGCTCCAGTGGGATCCAGATCTGCTCCAGTGGGACCCAGATCTGCTCCAGTGGTATCCAGATCTGCTCCAGTGGGACCCAGATCTGCTCCAGTGGGATCCAGATCTGCTCCAGTGGGATCCAGATCTGCTCCAGTGGGATCCAGATCTGCTCCAGTGGGACCCAGATCTGCTCCAGTGGGATCCAGATCTGCTCCAGTGGGACCCAGATCTGCTCCAGTGGGACCCAGATCTGCTCCACTGGCTTTGTGGAAGCTATCTGCTTTGCCAGCTCTGTGTTTCTCTGTGAACTTCCATGTGGCTGTCGCCAGTGCTACTGTTTCCACATCACCAGCCCAACAGCCATCTATTCCAAACCATCTTTAAATTAAGCACAATTTAAGATACATAAATGATTTGGTGTTTTCTTGGGGTTAAATATAACTTTATAGTTATATAAAGTTAAACATAACTTTAATCTGTGAATGACTTCGTTTTTGTGTATTTACAATATTAAAACCTAAAATTTCCTCAGATTCTGTATCTTTCGCCAGATAGCCAGACACATGAAGTGTTTGTGTATGTGTGTGTGTTCCTCTCTCTGTCTCTCCTATCCAAAGCCTGTATAGTGAATTTTTTAAAATTAAAAAATGCATGGAAGTATGAATATGATCAAAATATATTGTTACATGTATGAAATTCTCAAAAAGTATATGAAACATTACATTAAAAAGTAAAGTCACATCTTGGAAAAATTCACAAACATACAAAAAGTAATCATATTTCTTTATATATATATAATGAAAGTGTGAAAAACAATATAATTCACAATCATTCTAACAGCATCTAAGGAAAGCAATATCTATATGTACAAGCTTGTAAAGAGGTAGTCTAAAATCCCACACATTACCTAGGGCAAGGTGAAGCCGGGTTACATGTGTTGCTGGTGGGAAGATGAAACAATAGTCGTTGTGGGAAAGTCTCTCTGTCCTAAGAAGCTAACTGTGTACTTACCATACAATGTAGCAGTCGCATTCTTGGACATTCGACCCTGACAAATGATCTTACATTGATGTAAAAACCTTCCCTGAATGTCCTGAGAAGTTTTATTTGAAATCATTGAAGACTAGTAACAAGCCAGATATTTCTCAGAGGGGAAAGGACTAACCAATGCTGGCTCAGCCATATTAACAAAACCCTTTTCCACAGTAAAGAGCAACAGTCCCTAGATACTACAGCAACCTGAATGGGATCTTAGGGGTACTATGCTGAGTGAAAAAAGTCAGATCTCTACCAAACTGTATGCTGTATCATTCCATTCACAGAACATTCTTGAAATGACAACATGTAGAGGTGGAGAATAGATGACAGTTAAGGGACAGAAATGAGGTGATCTGGGGATACAAAACGTGAAAGGGTAGTTCCTTTGTGCAATGGACCTGGAATGGAACAGGGATTTTGTGTAGCCATTCACAGGATTAAACTGTGTGGAACAACCCACCCCCATCCTCACACAAATAACTGCATGTAAAAATTTTTGAGAATTGACTATGGGTTTTGGTCCAGTTAACATTCACACTGATATCAATTTGGTGGCTTTGATAATATTCTATCACTGGGAGATGCTTGAGAGGGGTACACAGGGCTATGTATTGCTTTTGCAATTTCCTCTACGCTCACAGTTATTTCAAAATAAAAAGCTGAAAATACATGAAGGACTCTTTTGAATACGAGAATCAACGTCGTGCTGAATGATCAGAAGTGCACAACATACTTACATAGTGTGTATCACTTACTCAAGAGACGGGAATGCCAGTCTTACACGGTCAGAGGCATTTGCCCTGATTTCCCACACACAGGTTATGTTGTCATGCATTTCACTCATTGGGGGGTTCTTAATTTTTCCAGGAGCATTGGTAATAACACCACCACAAGGAGATCTTCCTAAAAGAAGAAAGAGGTGTGACAACAAAAACTGCACGAGACCACAGCAGTCAACATGCCAGCATGGGTGGAAGAAAGGTTCACAAGGCCCCACCCCTGGCTGAAGAGTGGCAGGTCAGACAATAACTCCCAACAGAGCATCAGTTTTATTTACTGATGAGGCCCCTGGTAGGTTGCTCTTCTCAAGTGATCAGCCCCCAAACCCTTGTACAGATGGGCAACACTAGCTGAACCCAGATAGGTAGATAGATGGGTAGATGGATAGATAGGTAGATAGATAGATAGATAGATAGATAGATAGATAGATAGATAGATAGGGACAAGGGGACATGGCATAGATTTGAGAGGCAGATTTGGGGATCATGGATTTGAGGATCATGGGAACATAAGGGATCAGAATGGTTAAGTTAGGGGAGGGACAAAGAGGGAGAGCAATGAAAAAGATATCTTGGTAGAGGGGGCCATATGTGATTAGGGAAAAACCAGGTGGCAAGGAAACTCCCAGGAATCCACAAGGATGACCCCAGCTAAGACTCCTAGCAATAGTGGAGAGGGTGCCTTAATTGGTCTTCTGTAATCAGATTGGTGACTACCCTAATTGTCATCATAGAACCTTCATCTAGTAACTGATGGAAGCAGATGCAGCGATCCACAGCCAAGCACTGGGCTGAGCTCTGAGAGTCAAGCTGAAGAGGGAGAAGGGTTTATATGAGCAAGGGGGGTGGTGGTTCAAGACCATGATGGGGAAACCCACAGAGACAGCTGACCTGAGCTCCTGGGAGCTCATGGACTCTAGACCAACAGCTAGGGAGCCTGTATGGGACCGACCTAGGCCCTCTGCCTGTAGGTGATAGCTGTGTAGCTTGGTCTGTTTGTGCTCCTAGCCGTGGCACCAAGATCTATCCCTGGCACATGAGCTGGCTTTTTGGAACCTATTCCCTATGGTGGGATGCCACGCTCAGCCTTGATGCAGTGGGGAGCTTGGTCATGCTTCAATTTGGTATGCCAGGCTTTGTTGACTCCCATGGGAGGCCTTACCCTTTCTGAGGAGTGGATAGGGAGGGGTAGAAAGGAGGTGGGGGAGGGAACAGGATGAGAGGAGGGAGGGGAAACTGTGGTTAGTATAGAAAATAAATTTTAAAAATTGATTAAATTTTTTTTCAAAGAAAGAGGATATCCAAGGACATTGAGTTCTCACCTGGAACCACTGTTGCTTCTTTCACGGCAGCAAATGGGGCATCTGCCAAACACAGAAAGAACATGTGGACCAGCAGCTGACATAGGACTGCATAAGAGTCTGTGTTCAAGAATCGTGAGGAGCTCATGGCAAATACAGTGCCTCGGGCCCTCCGGGACTCCTGAGTCCGTCTCTAGAGGAGAGGCCTGAGCATCTAACAGCCTTGTGCCACAATTCTCAAGCAGTGCTGAAGAGCTGACGAGATCCCTCCTAGACTTCGATGTATTACTCCCTTGTCACACATAAAAACAGGATAATTTTAAAATCAAGGGTTTAAAATAAAAACCAAAGAGCTCTAGCTCCTAAAGCCTCAGTAACCCATGGGGCTGGGGATTGTAAGCTTAGGAAGTAGAAATAAGAAGACACACCACTTCAGGGGCCAGAGTGACGGCTCAAACGGTAAAGCGCTTGCCTTGCAAGCACAGTTCGATCTCTAGAGCCCGTGTACAAACAAGCTGGGCTTAGTGATACACACTTGCAATCCTAGTGCCAAGGAAGCAAACTCAGGTGGGTCCCTGGGGCTCACTGGCCAGCCAGCCTAGCCTAACCAGTGAGCCCTTGGCCAATGAGAGTCCTTGTCCAAAAAAATTAAGATGGGCAATGCCTTGAGGTTGTCCTCTGACACACACTCACACACACAAACATGTATGTGCATGTGTACCCACATTCACAAGAACAGAAACACACACACACACACACACACACACACACACACACACACTCAGCTTTCCTTGGACTCGGTGTTGCTAAGAGATACTGAGTCAGGGCTTAAAGATGCAGGGCCTCTTCCAGGCTCCCAACATCTCCCCTCTAGCAACTCTAAGCTCAGTATCATCCATTGCAGATCATCCTTCTGGATCAATTTGTTCCCACCAGCAGGGGTGACCACTAGTGTAATGAAACTTTTCTAGACCTTGGGACACCCAGCTTTATTCCTAACTCACTCTCTGACTGAGAGTCATCTAAGAGTATGACATCAAGAGACCTCAAGGTCTGAGAAAGGGGGAGACTGGGCATGAGACACTCCAGGGAGGATGAAGGAATGCCAATAGCGATGGATACTTTGTGGAACCGGGCCTGAACCTGTCTCTATGCACACCTCAAAACTGACTGGACAAAATATTCTACAGAAGTCTTAGAAGTCAATTATCCTGTGTGTAGGATACACAGCAGAGGAGGTGAAGGGTGGTGGGGCTGGGCCAGATGACCTTGAAGGTACTTTCTACTCTCCTCTTGGACAATCAGGTGATTACATGTCTTGTCTATCTGCTACTCCACTGCCTTGGAGAATAAGACAAACGCAGTTTCCAACAGAACCTCTTCCCCAAGCCTCCAGTGAACCACATACATAAACATTATCTTCCCTACCTGATAGTGCCGTTACATATTCAGCATCTACAAAAGTGAGATATGAAAACATCTGCTGAGTGGCATACTGGCATATGTTCAGTGGTTATTTTTACACATAATGTGATAATTAGTTCATCGTTTACATATGAGCAACACCAATTGGACTCAGATATGTAGATATATAGCTCGATGGATGGTTAGATAGATAGATAGATAGACAGAGAGAGAGAGAGAGAGAGAGAGAGAGAGAGAGAGAGAGAGAGAGAGATGATAGTTTGATGATAGGTAGATGGATGGAGGGAGGGAGGGATGGATGGACAGACGGACAGACAGACAGGTAGATTTATAGATAGATAGATAGATAGATAGATAGATAGATAGATAGATAGATAGATAGATAGATAGATAGATAGAGACATGACATAAATTTGAGAGGAGTTTTGGTGATCAAGGGAGAAGTTAGAAGGGTGAGGTGGGATGGATATGATGCAACTATACTCATTGTATAAAATTCTAAGAAAAGGGTGCTTTGAACCTTTAGCATTCATTGTTCAGTTTACTAAATTTATAATTCACACTTTTTTCCTTTTCACTTTTCCAAAAAAGAGGTTTTACTGCTCAGCACTTTGTGGGTGTGCCTTAGGATTATTAAAGTTATAAACTTTAAGCTATTGGCAAACATGTGCCTGAAGTTCGAAACTTTTCTCATCTCTATAGAGACTTCCCTTTCCCTGCTGGGAAGACAGACATGGATCAGACCTTTCTCTCTCATTATGGAATGGAAATGGGAATTGCCTCACTGGGATAGTAATTTTCTCTAGCCATTTCCCACTTGGAAGGAAATGTCTTGGCCATATCTCACATTTCAACCATGCATCGGCCTCTGTCTCTATGCACACCTCAAAACTGACTGAACAAAGTATTCACAGAAGTCTGAGAAGTCAATTATCCTGTGTGTAGGATGCACAGTAGAGGATGTGAAGGGTAATGAGGCTGAGTCAGATGACCTTGAAGGCACTTTATACTTTCCTCTTGGACAATCAGGTGATTACATGTCTTGTTTATCTGCCACTCCACTGTCTTGGAGAATAAAACAAACCCAGTTTCCAACAGAACCTCTTCCCAAGCCTCCAGTGAACCACATACATAAACATCATCTTCCCTACCTGGTAGAGACCTTGTTACATATTCAGTGTCTACAAAAGTGAGACATGAAAACATCTGCTGTGAGTGAGTGAGTGGCATACTGGCATGTGTTCAGTGGTTATTTTTACACACAATGTGATAATTAGCCTCTCTTCATTGTCAACTTAACTAGATTTGGAACCACCTTGGAGACACCTCTGGACAAGTCTACAAGGGTGTTTCCAGAAAGGTATAGCTGAGGAGGGAAGACTATAATCTGATGGATGAGGGGTCCCAGGCTGCATAAAAGGGATAAAAGTATAAAGCATCCCCCGGTCTGATGTGTGACAGCAGGTGCAATGGGACAAGCGCATTCACACTTCCATCACAATGACAGACATTATCCTCAAATTGTGAGCCAAAACACACCCTTTCTTCCTTTCACTTTTGTTAGTATTTTGCTACAGCAGAGAGAACAGTAACTAAGATAGGCATGAAGGGTGTTCTCTTGGAGGGGCCGAGGCTTGGCTCTAAAGGACATGGGCTTTACCTGAACAGATGACACTGGCGTCTTCACTGTGATCACAGTTGTGGGAGAACCAGCCAATGTGGGAGCATTCCTCCAGGTGCTCTTCATGTCCCTTGCAACGCACGTTGTCAAGGAGAATCTTCCCAGAACCTTCCCCAAAGTAAGCTTCACTCAGGGCTGAAACAGCCCAGCCACACCCCAGTTGCCTACAGATGATGTTTGCTTCTGGGAGGTCCCAGAGGTCATCACACACAGTTCCCCAGACTCCCTGGTAGAAGAGTTCTACACGGCCCGCACATCTCCCATGGTTGCCTGCCAGCCGCACAGGGACCCAGCCTCCTGGGGAAGAAAAAAGGGGCAGGGAGGTGATAGTTAGTGGTCTTCTCAGTCCGCTGATGGCTATTGTCTACAATCCAGTCTGGTATTATCTTCCTTGACTACCCAAGGCAACCTATGCAATTACCCCACTGTGTCTGCTCCATAGAACCTATGGTACTTTCCTTATCTGCATCCTGTTTCAAGACAGCTTCACAGTGATGAATCATTTGCGGAAATAGCTATTATTCGCTTTCCTTATCCTCTTTGCAATACGACCCTGAGATGCTCCCAGTGAGACGCCAGGCTTCTTTCCTCCTCTATTGGCATTGTGCTCAGGGCCTTTCGTGCATCTTGACTTTGAGAGCATGCAGATGTAACTTACTCCCTGGGCACCCTAGAGCATCATGTGAATAAGCATAGGCGAGCATGCTGGATGATGAAGGACACAATGTAGCTGGTCATTTCACTCACTTCAGGTGGCAGCTATATTGCTTGCAGACATGTAAGGGAGCCGATTCTAGGATAGGCATCTTCAGTTGACTTTCCAGTGACTCACACTCATGAGAAAACCAAAGCCACAGTCAGCAAGCCTGACCTAGAGCAGCAGAACTGCCCAGCTAACTTGTAAACTCATAAGCAATAATTTAAAAGGGGGAGAGTATTTCATACCTTTGTATTTTGGGACTGGTTTTACATGGCAAAAGATAATTTAAACATTTCTTTATTCATATTCCCTTTAGATAACCTGCTCTACTCATAGCCAAAGGAAGACCTGGACCAGGGTCACATATCCTGGAATGGAGCCTGCCTGGTTAGGGTGTCAAGAGGAGTTCCCATTGACTCCAGAAGAACCAGTGCACAGCTGCACTGTGCCAGGTTCCTTCTGGGTATCTGGAGTCCAAAGGAGAGCTGTAAGATATAGGGGCAGAAACTTCCCCTGTGGGCAGCTATAAGTCATACAGAAAGGTAAGTGAAAAGAGAAGTTTCTAGGGTAGTGGCTGGTAGCCTAGCATGAGTGGGCACACCTTTAATCTCAATGCTTGGGAAGCTTAGGCAGGTGGGGTCTTACCATGAGTTTCAGACCAGTCTGGGCTATAGAGTCAGACCTTGTCTTTGAAAAAAAAGGAAAAAAAGTAAAAATAGAAGTGGTATAGCTGGGTCATGTGATAATTCTTTCTTTATTTCTTTCTTTCTTCCTTCCTTCCTTCCTTCCTTCCTTTCTTTCTTTCTTCCTTTCTTTCTTTCTTTCTTTCTTTCTTTCTTTCTTTCTTTCTTTCTTTCTTCCTTTCTTCCTTCCTTCCTTCCTTTCTTCCTTCCTTCCTTCTTTCCTTCCTTCCTTCCTTCCTTCCTTTCTTTCTCTTTGAAATTTCCAAACTGATTTCCAAAGTATCTGTACTAGTTTACACTCCCACCAAGAGTATATAAGCGTTCCCCTTTTGCCACAGCCATGCCAGCATTTGTTGTCATCTGTGTCCCTGATGATGGTCATTCTGACTGGGGTGAGGTGGAATCTTGAAGTAGTATTAATTGGCATTTCCCTGGTAGCTAAGGATGTTGCACACTCTTTGAAGTACTTACTGGCCACATGTATTCCTTCTTTGGAGACCTTTATAGATCTTGCTACAGAGACACTTGCACATCCACATTCATTGCCTCTTTATTGACAATAGATAGGAAATGGAATCAACCTAGATATGCATTGGTTGATGGATACATAATGAATATGTGCTACATTTACATAATTGGATATGACTCTGCTATAAGGAAATCATGAAAATTGCAACTAAACACATGGAATGGGGAAAATTACACTTATTGAGGTCACCCAGGCCCCCAAAAGACAATTGTTGCATGTTATCACTCACAGGCAAGTGCTAGCTTCAAATCATGTGTTTTATGAGTGTACCCTGGAATTCACATGAAACTCGGGAAGTTAGGAGGCCGGTGGGTGGATTGATGCATTTAGGGAGGAGAAAATTAATTATAGATGAAATGAAAGGAGAGAGAGAATGCTGAAGGCATAAAGGAGGAGGAACCATTCCCTGAGCAGGTGGCCTTGGGCTGTATAAGAAAGCGACCTAGGTATGAACCTGATCAAGGCAGCAAGCAGCCTTGATTTCTGCATCAGGATCCATCTTGACATCCTGCCCTGACTTTCCTCAGTGATAGACCATAACCTGTAAATTGAAATCATCCCCCTTTCCCCTAAGCTGCTTTTGGTCAGAATGTTTTATCACAGCAACAGAAAAGGAAGTAGAACACAATGCAGCACGAAGGCTTTTCTCCTCTCACTTGTGCAAGAGACATTCTCAGGAGGAAAAGCAAGGCAACCAACCTGATGGTTTGGATGACTCGGGATCTGCTGCTGGAGTGTGGTCTGGTGAGCCGTCAGCACCTTCTGAGGAAAGGAAATCAGCATTAAGGTCCAGAGCAGTGTTTACACTGTGGTTATAATAACTTATATTTCTGAAAAGATGAAACAGCATTGACGTCTGGGGAAATTACAGCCTCACACTGCTGCAGACAATGCCTGACTTCCATGACTAGATTAGAGCTCATCAACTACTTGGAGACAATTGATATTTCCTAAACAGCTCTTACAGAACAGAACAATAGAGAGCTCTTGATAGAACTCATTTGACACATTTGACATCCCATTGCCTGAATATCCCATTCTCTGCTAAAATAATCTCCAGTCCTGCCATGGATACATCTCTTTGACTGTAATTAGCATGTACTTTACTCTCCTAGCCCAGGGAGCTCTACTGTAATCCCACAAAACGAATTTTAGAAGGGGAAGTTTACCTAACGCAATTAGGGGAAGAACTGGATCAAGCCTCACAATGTGTGTGTGTGTGTGTGAGGATGCTGCAACCCCAGACTCTGCAGTAGGAACAGAAACAAGAGCCACCAGGACTGGGTCTGCACTCAGCGCTGAGTGCTGTGCCCTTCACCCATCAGTTATGGAGTGCCGAGATTTAAGCAACACCTCTCTAGGCTTGAAGGTGATGGTAGATCATTCAAAACCAGCCTCTTTAGACTGTTTGAAGCCTGGTACAACAGTTCATTTTCATACCACACCCATTACACAGAATAAACCAGAGGCAGAAGTCAATGTAGAAGGGATTCAGAAACCAGTGTTACCTGAGGGCAGGGAGTGTGTGTGTGTGTGTGTGTGTGTGTGTGTGTGTGTGCCTGCACATGTGTGTTGCTGCTGTTAGAGGGCCTGTTAGAGTACTGAGAGAAGGTATCATCTCTCCCAGAAGTGAGTCAATGACCCATTCAATCTACAGAACTCTTGGAATGCAAAAGACCCCCTTAGCAGAGCAGATGGCTCTGGAGCCCTCCTCATCCACCAGTGTGGGAGTCAGTTGTTGTGGGCACATGGGACTTTCCAAATCCCTGACTGAAGCAGGAGCTGAGGGGAGCAGATATTGTTCGACCACACATGAGTTGCCTATACATGCCCTGTGCCTCTGCCAAGTCCCAGCTACTGTCACACATGTGCCTTAGTGGGAAACCTCACCCACCCAGATCATCCTTCAGAGCCACATACCAGCCTCAGCCCAGAACAATCTTCTGTAGAGAGAAAATAAAGTGGGAGCTTTTCCGTTGAACCTGCCTAGTTGCCTGACTTACTATTCAGAGTCAGTCCTTCAGGTGTATAAGAGCATGTGGGCAAAAAGTATATAATAATAATATCACGTGATGTATTCTTTGTTAACCACTGAGCTAATCAGTTAGGCGATGGAGCATATGTTTCTAACACAATGGTACTTCACACTGATGTCAGCAAGGGAGACATGAAAATTTGGGGAAATTGATTTCACTGTGTGTAACATTCACCAAATTAACAGTTGATAGTAACAGTTATCTTTCTCCCTCTCCCGCTCATCAATTTGTCTAAAAGAGCAACTGGCTTTTAAAAAACAGTATGGCATGATATATAGGGACTAATGTAATTTGTGCTAGACCACAAAATAACATGGACAGAAATCATATAATTCATATGTATTAAAAAATGAAAAGAGGAAACTTGTAACATTCAGAAGAGTGCTTGTCTCTGAAGAAGGCGAAGGGGAGACTGGGGTGGGTAGTAGGAGCTTCATAGTAATTTATTTTTGCTTTAAAACACTGTTACTTTTGTGGTGTGCTAGGGACAGAATCCAGAGGGATACTTGGTAGCTACCATTGAGCTACAGTGCTAACCCTGGAGGCTTCATCTTGGTTTGTCTGAAAAGTTCATACATGCATATGATGTGTTTCGGTCAAATCACTCTCCCCTCCAATTCTTTCCATATATCCCCACCACTTCTCCCTCTCAACTTCCCATGCTCTCTTTATTTATTAACTTATTTCTATTTTTAGCTCACTGAGTCCACTTAGTGCTGTCTGTGTGTACGGCTGTAGGTCATCCACTGGAGTGTGGGTAGCTTCACAGTTACCACACTGGTGAGGAAAACTGACTCTGCCCCCCTCACCCCCAACAGCCATCAGATACCAGCAGCTACTCGTACAGGGGTGGGACTTCACAAGCCCCTCCCACATCCACACTGGGATCGTATCTGGCTTGATGTGACCCAGGTCTTGTGTAAGCATTCAAAGCCACTGAACCCATGTATGTAATAATAGCACAGCCATGTCAAACACATACTATTGTGCTGTTATCTACTACCTCCAGCTCTTACACTCTTTCTATCCCCTCTTCTATGAGGACAAGTGAACCTTGTGGTGAGGAGGTGTGAGACAGCCGTTCTATTTGGAGCTGGCTACTCCACAGTCTCTGATTCTATGCACATCGACTAGCTGTGGGTCTCTGTATTGTCACCTACTATAAAAGGAAGCTTCTTTGGTGAGGATTGAAAGATCTACTAACATATAGGTATAAAGATAAGAACTTAGGGCACAGTTTATTACTATGTAATAATAATAATATTAATACTACAGTAGTAATAGTAGTTTTCTCCCTAAAGCCTATGACCTAGACAGTCACGTATTTTTTGTTTTTATTTTATTTATTTTTTGTGTATTAATGATACTAGGCATGGGTTCTATCTTGCGGGGCGGGCTAAGTCTAATCAGAAAGTGGTTGGTTAGTCCCATAACCTTGGTAACACTATTGCACCACTGGGGCACATCTTGCCACGCCAGTTGTTACTGTCGGTCACGGAAGTCACAGCTATGTACGGCTTTTGATTGCTGCTCTCTCCCATTAGCATGCAGAGCACCTTTCAGAACTGTGAAAGCTAGCCAACAGGGATGGAAGCCTCGCCTTTAACTGACTCATTTCTTGGTAAGAATGGAAACCAGTAAGATAAAACACAGGTAATAAATAATAAGTAATGACATGGGGATCTGTTTGGGGTGTGTGTGTGTGTGTGTGTGTGTGTGTGTGTGTGTGTGTGTGTGTGTTCTGAACTTTACAACATTTCCCCTAGAAGAGCAAGAATAAAAAGATTACAGGTGTCAATGTCCTGTGGGGGAGGGGATCAACTAATCAGCCAGGTCTGGAGGATGGTGAGTCCTCTCTCACTGTGGTGCTTTCTCAAGTACTTCAGCAACTTGCAGCTGCTCTAGCTCCTTCTGATGATCCCCAGCGGTGGATCACAGGAAGCTCTCTTACCTTGGAGGCCGAGCCTGGGCACAGGCGCTCTTCGACTAGCAGGTGCTGCGTCAACCACAGGAAGAACTGGAATGATATGGAAATGGGGGTGAGAATTGAAGGTCTTCTCCTGAGACAAACACAGAACACATCATCAAAGAGCTGAGCTAGCATCTGGCACAGGAGTCAGAGGTTGGTCTCACTTCACCCACATCCTGGACTCACAAACTGCTTGATTTTCAGGGAAACCTGAACCAAGTTCAGAAGGCTGACAGCTACCCAGCAAGATCCTGCAGTTCTAAACACTTCCCTCCTCTTCACCCTGCAGAGACTCTGAGTTCTCCATGAGGATCCTTGGTGTTAATAAGGCAGTCATTGAAAAACTGGACCCGTGTTATAAAAGTCAAGGTGTTCTTGAGGACACTGGTTGTCTTCACTGACCCCAGAGGACATTATATAATCTGGTGACTTGTCTGCCCCACAATCCATCTAGATAGTGAGGCTGCACACGGCAGGACTGACGATGGAGGCATTGCTTTTACCTGACAGGACACTTGGTAACTTCTCACCATCCAACGATCCTAAAACACACACAAAACGTTTGTCAGAAGCACTTTCTTTTCTCATTTTCTCACTTGTGAAACATTAGCAGCACTCTCTAAAGAAGGAATTGTACAGATAAAGTTACTAACACTTTACAGAGAGTGCTTCTGTGTCCCACTGTCTAGCAGGATTTGGGGCCAAAAATCCAGGGTGCGTCAAGGGAGATCAAAAGCCTGTCTGCTCCTTGGACATTTTATTTGTTCAGTAAACACTGCTTTGGTGTCTAGCGTGTGGCAAGCACTGTGTAGGGACAGAAAGGTAAGGAGCAGAACAGATGAAGACCCTCGTGGTGGGTTAAAGTGTGGCACTGCAAATGATACTGAGCATCACATCCTCCGCGTATCCCTGAGCAGTATGTCTGCCCCAGCCCTGAACATCAGCCCATCCGTTCCACAGGCCTAGAATGCTGGGCATGGCCCATGCTGTGTACTACACCCAAGTTTTGTTGTTTCAATTCATGGCCCATTGACCTACCGGATGGTGCAGGTGGACGGGTCAAGTCTTCTGGAGTGTGGGAAGCTGGGAGAGCTATTGGAGAAACAGTACAAGGAAACTGACTTGGGATGGTTAATATTGAATAGAAGGAGGGGGACTTCTTTGATGCTTCAAGTTTGCTGAAAAATAATATATTACCTTTCCATTCAAAATTTTTGAAAGGAACCGCACAGCCTTGATTGATATTTTGCTGGGCGTGAACACACTGGATTTTCTGCGGTTTAATTTACATGAAATATCAAGAATAGGTAAATAAACACATAGAGGAAGAAAGCAAGCTGGTGACTGGCAGTGGTTTAGGGAGAAGGGACAGGTGGCTGTGGCTAGTCTCAGGGAATGGTACTTCAACTGCTTATCTCCCTCAGAGCGGTGGCACACTGCCATTAAACCTGGTCACACCGTAGGGCACCAGCCCCGCACCAGGCTCTCTGCTAAATGCTCTGCAGGTTCCCCCACTTAGTCCTTCTAGCAGCTCTTTGAAAGAAGTGGTCGTCCCACTTTTCAGAAGAGATAAGTCAAGTACAAGGAGGTGACAAGCCATGGTGAGGCCCACAGGGGTCGGAGGCAGCAGAGAGTTAGGTCCAAATCCAGCGTCCAGGCGTCAGCTCTGAGCAGAGTGGTGTTGGCTGAGGAGGCACAGCTCTTCCCTTTCTGATCAGCTCCTAGGCAGTCACTCAGATGACTCAAGAATTTTAATGCAGCTTCTCTCTCTCTCTCTCTCTCTCTCTCTCTCTCTCTCTCTCTCTCTCTCTCTCTCCTTCTCTCTCTCTCTCTCTCTCTCTCTCTCTCTCTCTCTCTCTCTCTCTCTCTCACACACACACACACACACATTTAGAAGTGAATGTAAACTGTGAACAGGGTTCTGAATTCATTACAGAATTTACTTATTTGTACATCTGATACTTTTGCCCAGAAAGGCAAATGTGACCAGCGCCTTGCTTAGCATCATCAGAGAAGCTTCCTCCTGCAGCAGATGGGAACAAATACAGAGACTCACAGCCAGATGTTACGCAGGGAGTGAAAGACCTTAGAACACTCAGCCCTAAATGGGATGTCTCCACCAAATCCCTCTCCTCAGGGCTCAGGGAACTCCAGAAGAGTGGGTGGAAAGAGTGTAAGAGCCAGAAGGGATGGAGGACACCAGAAAACAAGGCCCTCTAAATCAACATGATCAAAGTTCATATGAACTCACAGAGACTGAAGCAGTGTGCACAGGACCTGCACAGGTCTACACCAGGTCCTCTGTGTATATAATATGGCTTCCAGGTTAGTATTTTTATGGAATTCCTGCATGCGTGAAAGAGTGGGTCTCTGATTCTTGTGCCTTCTTTTGGGCTCTTTTCCTCCTCTTTGTCTTGTCCAACTCCTATGTGACAGTTTTTGTTTTATCTTATTATGTTTTATTTTGTTATGTTATTTTTAAAAAAGAATTTTAACATGGCTTCTCTTTTTTGTTTGGAAGTGGACATAGAAATGTAAACTGTGAACAGCCAAAGGGTCTGCATCCATTATAGAATTTGCTTATTTATGTATTTGAGTAGCAGACAATTCATCCTTGTTTCATGTCTAGTATCCTGCTATGAGTGAGTACATACCATGTTTGTCTTTCTGAGTCTGGGTTACCTCACTCAGGATGATTTTTTCTAGATCCATCCATTTGTCTGCAAACCTCATGATGCCATTGTTTTTTTCTGCTGAGTAGTATTCCATTGTGTATATGTACCACATTTTGTTTATCCATTCTTCAGTTGAAGGGCATCTGGGTTGTTTCCATGTTCTGGCTATTACAAACAATGCTGATATGAACATAGCTGAACAAGTGCTCTTATGGTGTGGATACTTCTGCTGTGGAGTGCTGGTATATGGTTGTCATGCATGCATGTCAAGCACTGCCCCAACTGAGCTATATCACCAGTCTCTACAGGGCTATTTTGTTTGTTTATTATATAAATACTATATTTGTTAACCTTGAAGGCAAATTTTATAGATAAGGAAACTGAATCCTCTGAATGGTTAAATCACAGGGTTAGAAAATTATAAAGGGTTAGATGGTAAACAGCTCTGCTCTTACTGTGCAAAAGCTGCCATAATAATCCGTACATAACTTGCTGTTCCAATAAAACTTTATTCATAACAAGCAGGCGATGGGTTATAGTTTGCTAATGTCCTGTAAAGATGATTGACACAGGGCTCAGACCTGAGTTTCTTGCCTTGCTCAGGAATCTTTGAGACTTCGGTCCAGTATGTGCTGACAAGTCTCTCATGCATGCTTTTCTCCTTTGGGATACCATCTTTGCCCAGATTCACGTCTCCTCCTGGATTCCTTATGAAGAGCTCAGGCTTACTAGGTCCAAGAACTTTGATCCCTTCCTCCTCTCAAGAGCAGGACAAGGCTGGGTTCCTGCTGCTCAGAGATTAGGGACCTGCCTAGCCTGAGCACATCCAAACACAAACAGAAAGAAAGATACTGGGAGAGGGTTCTGTGGGGAAGAGCTTGGAGAGACCTTGGTCTCCACACAGATGGGGTCAGTTGGGGCCTTTGGGAGCTGACAAGGACCTGGGGCTCTGCATCCTTAGGAAGGAAGTGCCCTCACTCTTGCGGCTGTGAGGCACATCAAGCACTGCCACTTCTGAGGCAGTGGAGGACATCTTGTGTCCTTCTATATCACTCTCTGCTGCATTCCTTTAGACCAGATCTCCCACTGAACTTGGAGCAAGAATATCCACCAGCAAGTCCCAGTGATCCTCCTGTCTCTACCCCTTCCTCCAGCCCACAGCTCTGGAGCCATATAGGCATGTGTGACTATGCCTGGCTATTTATGTGGGTGCTGGGGATCTGAATTCAGGTCCTGATGCTTACATAGAAAGTGCCCCTACCCACTGATCCACTCCATCCCGACCCTAAGTAATTTTTCAGAAAACAGCTTCATTGAAGTATAATTAGTGTACTATGTTTTCAATGTATACAAATTAATGAATTCAGAGCCAGAATATATCTGTGGAAGCATCACCATAAGTAAGGGAATGAATCTATCTCCTACCTCCAAGTTTCCCTGTGTTCTGTGTATGTGTGCAGCAAGGATGCTTACCAAGAGCCGCCCCCTTCACAAAAGTTCAAGTGAACAATACTGTGTTAGCATCCCGTAGCTCTCTGGAACTCGCTCATGTTGCTACAGAAGCTTCATGCCTGCTGAACAACAGTGTCCACGGCCCTAAGTCTTCAAAAGACCCAGCGTGTACTTAATGTACACAGCACATCTCAGTCCTACGGCTGTGTTGTTTTCAAGTACTCGGTGGCCACACGAACCCTGCAGAAGGAAGGGCCTGCTTTCCACCAGCCCTGTCACACTCTGAATTACATAGCTCATATTTGAATTATTGAAATGACAGTGGTCACAGATAGTGAGACAGCATCAGCTGTCACAATGACTAATGAAGTTGGACTGTAATGGTGACTCCTGCTCACTACATCCAGAAAGATGTGAGCCTGTGACTTACCAGCTTAGGCGAAATTAATTTCTCCTATTTCAGATTCCTCCTTGACATTAGCCAGCTTTTTTTTAACTTTTTTTTAGTGTTCAAAGAATGTGAAGTGACCTTTTGGTAATTTCTCTTTCTCTAGCACAAGCATATCCTTTCACGTTATAGTTTTCATTTGTGAAATGTGAAGCTTTGAGTTCCAGTGTTCTTGGAACAGTAAAACTAATGACAGTCAGATACAAAGTGAAGCTGGCAGGATTGAGTCCCTTTTCCTCAGATCACATGATCTCAGGTAAAGCATTCTGGGTAACACTCTCACATGATCTCAGGTAAAGCATTCTGGGTAACTCTCACATGATCTTGTAGACAACTTAAAAAACTGCAGTCAGTTCAGTGATGGTGGTGATGGGGTCCTACCTGATGCAGAGGAACTCGAAGCAAGTTTAGAAGATGGCTGAGTTGAGACAGCAGCAGGCAGAACTGGAGTAAAAAAAAAAAAAAAAAACTTAACAGTAATTGTTCATGGTGATCCAAGGACAGTATGGTGTCCAGGGCCCCCTGCGACTTCACATGTATAGTTTTTCCTCAGCTCTGAAGGGCCCACCGCATAAGTGATAGGAATGCTAACCTACCTCTTGGCCACTGATCTTCCAAGCCCTAGACTGAATCAGTGTTCCCTAACCTGTCTCTGTCAGACTTTAAGTCCAAATGCAGGTATTAGATGCTCTTCAATGATAATTATATTCTAAGAATTGGTACGTGCAGACCTTCAAGATCTCTTATTTGCTTTTTATGCTTGTTTTACTCAGTGTTTCATGACTGGAGGTTTTTGTTAGTAGTTTTTGTATTACACTATCTGTAGGTGTCACACGGCCTGTAGGTGCTGTACCAGTGTCTATAGTGGTCACTCTAGCTGTAGGTGTCATGTTGTCTCTAGGTTTGTGCTAGTGTGTAGGTACAGCAGTGTAGAGGACATCAAACTATGTGTTGCTGTCACTGTTGATTGTCAACTTAACAGAATCTAGAATCACCTGAAAGATGGATCTATGAGAATGCCTGCAAGATGTTATCACAATCGCATTAATTGAGATGGGAAGGCCTGCCCACTCTGGGTGGCAGCATTCCCTAGGTTGGGATTCTGAACTCTGTAAGTGAAGAAAGAGGGCTGAGCAGCAGCATGCATTCATCACTCTCTGCTTCCTGATTATTGATGTGATATAACAAGCTGCTTCAAGCTCCCGCTGCATTGATTTCCACACCAGGATGAACCACACTGTGAACTGTGAGCTAAATAAACTTTCTCCCTTACATTGCCTTTGTCGGAGTGTTTTATCACAGCAACAGAAAAGAAACTAAGACTCTTTTCTGCCATGATGAACTGTACCTCTAAACTGTGACCCAAAAGAAACCCTTCCTCCTTTAAGTTGCTTCTGTCACAGTGATAGTAACACCGATCCAGAAATGGATCTTCCTTTTCAAGACTTTCCAGAATAAGCATAGCCTGGATGACACCTTGCCTTTAGCTAAGTGAAACCCATTTGAGATTTAGGAATTCTAGAATTACAAGGCAAAAAAAAAAAAGTCTACATTAAGTCATCAGATTATGACAGTTTGTTATAGATGCCATAGCAAACTCATACAATAGGCTAGTATCATATGTGAGCAAATGAGTCTTCCTCCAAAGAAAATTTAAAACGTGTCGTTTATCAAAATTGAGGGAGTGTGAACTCCCAGAGGAGCAGGTCAAACTGAGCCGACCAACTAATTATGAAATCTACATAATCAAAACATTTTCTAGTATTTTCTAAAATTTAAAGTACTACAAGCCCCTTTTTTAGGCAGTTAGTGAGTCTATTGTGGTGATGTGCTGGAGGTCATTCCCACAAAAATTCAACATCCAGGGAAGGTTAAGACAAAGCTCTCCTCTCAGGGGCACAACTAAAAACCCACCTGTTCACCTTCTCTCCTGGATTTAGGTGGGTAAACATACATGCCCAGGAGAAACATCAATAACAATGATAATAACAATAAATCACTTACCTGATAATATGGTTGCTGAATTTCCATCACCTA
Source organism: Peromyscus californicus insignis (assembly GCF_007827085.1). NCBI lineage: Eukaryota > Metazoa > Chordata > Mammalia > Rodentia > Cricetidae > Peromyscus > Peromyscus californicus. The sequence goes on from NW_026294562.1 coordinate 72,176,008, forward strand.
GTGATACAAATAAATCAAGATATTTCTTATGCAATTCAATTGAGTGACTTTTACTTGGTATATTTATTAGTCTAATGTGATAGGTTTGAAATACAAAATAGGAAATCAATTCCTAGTAAAATACAGGCTCTTGGGATTAACAGGGTCCAAGAAATATTTGCTGAGTTGATTGCTTTGAAGATTTTCTAGGGTAAAGCCTTTAAACGTGGCTCTTTGGGAAAACTGAGAGTAAGTCAGTCACCACAGGAATTCAGGGCCATTTGTCTGTCCTGAGCAGTTGTTCACAGCTAGGCACAAAGCAAGAGGGTGGTGGCATGTTCAAAACTGAGATATATTCTCAGCTCATGCTTTCCTCAGAGCTGAGTGGACCTGTAGTAGACAACTCCACTAATCTCTTCTATACATGATTAATCATTCCATAGAACGTCATTAAATTATATCACATATTATAATGTATCATGATAATTTAAGTGTAGAAGATGATATATCATGCATCATAGTTATTGTATATGTCCGATTATTATATACTAATGTTGACTTACGACGTGGTTACATCCTGAAAAAGACCATAAGTCAAAAGAGCTTGAGTTAAAATATCCTAAATGAAAAGCCTTGTGTGGTGGTGTGTGCTTGTCATCCAGCTCTGGGGAAGCAGAGATAAGTAGTCCTCTGAGGTTTGCTGGCCAGCTAGCCTAGCCTACTAAGGGAACTCCAAACCAATAAGAGATACTGATGAAGGACACCTAGGGTTGACCTCTACACGCATGTGCATATGGACCCAAACACACATGTCCACACACACATATGTGTGTGTACCACACATGAGAACATGCACATATCTCCACAAAATACGGCAAACAAATTTCATACAACTAATCTACCAAACATCCAACTTTAGCAGCACAGCACCCTGTAGATACTGGTTGTTTCCTATGCCGACTTGTTGCTGTGATTCACTCTGGATCCCCGTATAAGGAAAAAATGATTTTCTTGCATGTTACTGACGTGAGAAAAGATGAATTTAAAATACGAAGCACCAAAGTATGGTTTCTGTTTAATGCATATTGCTTTCTTACAGTCATGAAGTCAAGAAGTCATGTCAAGGCAAAATAAGTACACACACACACACACACACACACACAGTGCTACAGATTCAAATGGCTGATAGTAAAGCACATATATGTGATAGACACATGTGAGATCAGAAAATTAGAAAGATAAGGGTAATGACCACATGGGTAGTAGGGAAATAAATGGAAAAACTACAAAACAACCAACTGACCCTTAGCTAATTACTAATTACTAGGAATTGGTTAATTTTAAACCCTGAGCTTCCTGGGATTGGAAAGGTGATGGAAACCCTGCATAATGGACCACTCTGTGCTTGGTAAGTGGTGTTTGCTGAGAGGAAGTCGCTGTCTTTGTTCATTGATCAATGACTTCATTAGGATGCTATGCATGCGCCAATCTTTCATCCTACAAGCATATTTAGAAGCTGTGACTGACTTGGCTCTTAGATAAAGATAAGGCAGCCCTCTCTCACTAACTCCCTACCCTGGGGAGGGAGGGAAGGGGACAGAAGCAAAGGAGTAAAGCAAAACTGTATACAAAGTCTCAGATGGGACAAAACAGTGGATCACATAGAATGTGACTGAGAGGGAGCCCATTTTCATTGTGTATTCCAAGGAATTCTCTCTGTGGGAGGGTTATTTTGTCTGAGACCCATGATAAGGAGAGTTTGGAACTGAAGGAAGAGCTGGGATAGGTCCTAGCTAGGGATGACTTTGTCTATTTCAAGGGTTGGACAAAGAGTCAGAGGTGGATCTGATGCAAGATGAGGTGTTTTCCTCAGTGGTCAGAGACAGGGGAGCCTTTGAGTGGTACATGCCTTAATCTAATCCCCGCACCTGGAGGATGGTGAGCTCAGCTTTGGCTCTGAGTTACAGGCCAGCCTGACTGTATACATAGTTTACAAAGTTAGATGCACTGTGGGGGACAGACACCAATGAAGCACCCTTTGGGAGGTTTTGAGCACAGAGGCATGATCCAGTTCACAATTATGGTGGGAACGCAGCAGAGGTAGGTGACTGTTGACAACACTGTTGTCATCACCGGAAGAAAGATGACAAGACTCTGGAAGGTGGTGTTCTTGGGGCTGGGGGATACTAAAGAGTTTAGCATATATTTTGAAAGTAGAGACATAATTTTCTGGTGTTATGGTTACGTAGAGTGAAGAAGGAGAAACAAGGAGTGTCTCCACTCTCTCCTGCTTAGATACACTCATGGAGCAGGAAGAAAGAGGCTACCTGTAGCATCAGCTGTCCACCCAAGCTAAACTAGGCATGATACCATCCAACCGGTTAGCACAATTCCCCTGGATGGCTGGTGACAGGGATCAGGGCAGTTTGATTAATTTTCTAATTCTGTTTTATCATCCATAAAATGGAAATGTAAAAAGGACCTAACTCATAGGTTTCTTAAGAATATTAAATAAGTCATGTATAGAAAGTGTTTAGAATTAAATCATTTAATACTGAAGTCAGGAACCTATCGCTCCATCCTACCTCATAGCTAGCAGCCACCCACCCCCACCCTTGCTCTCTCTCTCTCTCTCTCTCTCTCTCTCTCTCTCTCTCTCTCTCTCTCTTTCTGTGTGTGTGTGTGTGTGTGTGTGTGTGTGTGTGTGTGTGTATGTGTGTCAGAGGTTAGTATTGATGTCAGAGTCTTCATTCATCATCCACCATTTTTTTTTTTTGAGACAGAGTCTTTCACTGAACCTGGAGCTCATCAATTCGGCTAGGCTGACTCTGGACAATGAGCTCCAGAGATCTGCCTACCTCTGTCCCCTCGGCACTGGAGTTCCAGGTACACACCACCAAGCCCAGCTTTTATGTGGGCACTAGGTCTTCATGCTTGTGCAGGAGAAGTTTTTGCCAACTGAACTGTCACCCAGCTCCAGAACCTGATTTTGCAAGAGAAATTTTATGTGGAAACAGACGGACCCATGAGTTCATGACTGCCTGTGGCCAGTTTCATGTTGTCTCCAGCTGATTAGTCAATACTATGACACCATTGGCCTGTGACACTTAAATGTGCCAAAAGGGTTCTGTGCTCTGAACTAAAGATTCAAGTAGTGACTCTGTTGGTGAAGCTTCCACTCAGAATTGTCACACACTTCAGAGTGGTGTTGGAACTTGTCACCATTCCATGTCTGTGACCTCTAACTGAGATGTCGTGCTGTGAGGTAAGTGTTTTGTCTCCTTTTCCAGAAGGACGTAAGTGGCCTGTTATGATCATTGACACTAATGAAGTGGCAGAAATGGAACCTAGCCCTTCTGCTGCCAAACTCCTGAGAGAGGGGTGAGTAAGAACGGAACATACAACACATTCTCTCCAAATTTGTCTCAGTAAGTGTTAGGATGTCAGCATCAAATGAGCATGACGAGAAGAGCTTCAGCATGAAAACGACTCCTACCTTGGGGCCTCGCCACTGGCTCCTGGCCATTCCCTGTAGGGAGAGGGGATGAGAATTAAGGGGCTGTTGGAGCAAAAAAGAGCTAATGGTAGTTAGGTCAGATTCTGTGTCCAGCTATTTGCTTCACATAGTTCAGAAGAACATTCACTAGACAGTACTCTGGACAAGTCAAAGGATCTCCCTCTCCTTCTTAATGAGAGGGGGGAATGACTTCTGCTTTGACAGCAATTCCCTTAGGGAAAATGAAAATGGTAATATTGCAGAATAACTCAAACTTGAAACAAAAATGAAGCTAACTATTTAGAAGGATTAAAGTGAGCCAAATGCATTTTCTACTCAACATCTGGGATATCTTAATGTTTATTTTTAAATTTTGTTTATTTTAAAAATATTTGTTTGTTTTTATTGTATGTGTATGAGTGATTTGCCTGCCTGTATGTCTGTGTACTGTATGAATGTCTGGTACCCACAAGAGGTCAGAAGAGGGTGCAGGATCCTCTGGAATTAGATGGTTGTAAGCTGTCATGTGAGTGCTGGGAACAGAAGCCAAGTCCTCTGCAAAGGCAGCAAGCGCTCTCAACAACCAAGCTATATTTCCAGTTCTTTTTATTTATTTATCTATCTGTCTATGTATGTGTGTGTGTGTGTGTGTGTGTGTGTGTGTGTGTGTGTGTGTGGGTGTGTGGGTGTGTGTTAGTATATGCATGTGAGTGCAGTGCCCATGGAGGCCAGAAGAGGGCATTAGATTTCCTGGATCTGGACTTGGTGAGCCTCCCAACATGGGTTCTGGGAGCTGAACTTGGATCTCTGTAAGAGCAGTACATGTTCTTAACTGCTGAGCCACCTTTCCAACCCTGGGTAATACCTCAATAGCTCAGGAATGCAGACATTGTGACCACTGGAATAGACCAACAGATAGCCACTTCCACTTAATCCTTTAACATTAAACCAGCGTTCCCTCCCATTTGGTGTACAAATGTAACTTGGCATTGATAATGTGCTGAAAATTAGCCCTGTGATTGGTGGAAATCTAGAGTTATGTTTGTATCCCTAGACCAGTGCTTCTAAGTTAGGGGCAATTTGCTTTACAAAGGGACATATTAGAAGACATTTTTGCTGTTACAGAGGCATTGAGGGTACTACAGTTGTTTGTGAGTAGAGACCAGGTACACTGTAAAATAGCCCCAAATCACAGGGCAGCCCTGTGCCCACCACCAAGGCTGACCCCAAACGTCCACAATACTAGGAGAAGAAGCCCAGCGCCACACTGATCTCAATACTCTCCACTTCTTCAAAGACTTGTGATTACCACCAATACTTGCCATGAACTCAAAATTAGCAGGACAAACTAAAGCTATTCTAGGTCACAATTCTCTTTGTGTATGTGTGTGTACAGGTGAACATGTGTTGGGGCAGAGGTCAGCCTCTATCTACCTTGTTTTCTAGGCCAGGGTCTGGTCAGTGAGCACATGCCACTGCTCCTGATTCTTTATGTGGGATCTTGGGATCAAGCTCAGGCCCACATGCCTACATGGCAATCTCTTTACCACTTGAGCTATCTCACCAGCTCTATTTTTTTTTTTTTTTAGATCTCCCCTGTGTGAATCAAGCTAGCTGGAAACATAGTATGTAATGTGGCTGACCTTGAACCCTGAACTTTCATCTTTCCCCCTCCCTCAGCTGCCACAGTGCTATGCACTACCACTAGGCGTGGTGAGTATTTGCACTGTGAGTGTTAATGGGAAAATTTTATCTTCATTCATCACAATGCCCCTGAATGAGTCCCCTCACTAATGGGTCCGGTTGCCTTCTTATGAGATGTCTTGGAATCCTTACAATGGAACTGTTCGTGTCTGCCACCATGTAAATTTCTGTGTAAAATTCATTTCAACATCTAGTGTCTAAAATACCTGACCTTAAGTGCTGAGCACTTAAATTATCCACATCTCTTTAAGTCTGGTCTACCCTAGCAGCAGGGTCTATTTGTGATACAAAGGTCCCAAAGGGATTGGTGTAGGTGAAATCTTGATCAGAAGATGGGCACTGTCAGAGGGAGAGGTGACTCTTACCTTCACAGATGACACTGGCATCTTCTCCAGGACCACAGTTATGTAAGTGCCAGCCAGCATGAGGACACTGTCCCAAAAAACTCTCTGTCCCAGTACAGCCCATCTCATCCAGCAGAAACTCGCCTGGGCCCTCACCAAACTGTGCCTGGACTGGGGCTTCAAGGGCACGCCCACAGTTCAGCTGTCGGCACACCACGTCGGCTTCATGCAGGTCCCATTGGTCATCGCAAACCCTGCCCCAATGGCCATGGTAGAAAACTTCTATTCGCCCGGAGCATCTTCCTGACCCATTCGTGAGCTGCAACTGTGGCCAGTCTTGAAGGTACAAAAGGATGGCTGGAAGCAAGCTACTCCACTTGGATGGACTTGCCTAACTACACACCAAACACGCATCCAACAACACATCGGAGCAGACAGCACAGGGGATCCTATCATTAGCAGGATGGGCCTGAGCCTTCTTGTCACCAAGGTCAGAATCTAGCAGCAAAGGTGAATTCTGCCCCCTCCCAGCTGAGTTGAGATTCACAGGAAGAGCTGTGAGAAGTAGTATCTGGCACATTTAATCCTTCAGGTAGGTCCTGGTGGCGATACCTACCACTTTTCTAAAGTGAATTGTTTTAATAGAGAATTAAACAGAGATCTGTAAGCACGCAAAGGTGGTGATGGTGGTGTTCATAATGGTTTGAGAGTGGGTAATGGATGTAGGGTAGGGGTGTCTTTTCAAAGTGACAATGGACCCAAGGATTGGAGAGGCATAGGAAGGAGTTACTTGGACCAAGAACACCTAGGAAGAGGATAGAGCTTTCCTCCACACAGTAAGAAAAAAAAAAATCTAAACCAAGTCCAGACAGTGTTATGAATGGGGTGAATGCACAGGGTTTCTCTGGTGACATCATTCTATTCAGTAAGATTTGTATGACTAAAGGATCTACCGACTGGTTAGAAATACCTGCCAAATCACATCACACTAGGGGCTAGGAAATCTTGACTCACCACCAGGAAACGGTGTTAAAATTTCAGCATCTAAGAGCAAAGATAAATAAACAGGAGTCATTACCATGAAAAAGAGCCCACCCAAGTGCACTGCATGTGTGGCAGCTCACAGAGTAGACACTAGCTGGCACCACGACTACATGTGGGAAGCAGGGGTGGTGTTCAGTAGGACTGGTCAGTGAAAACTGATGACGAGTTCAGGCAGCTCAGAGTCATTCACAAATTGGATTATGTGCACAAATACATCGACTTCCAGAGAGCAGCAGAGTTCAAGGCTTACTAAAGAGCGCTGCTGTGGTAATCCCAAAGGAGGACATCAAGAGATTTGGTTGTTAGGTAAGCCAAGGCTTCCCCTTTCCTCCGTTAACATGTAATGGAGGAACTGAGGGCACACGTTGTCCTGGGACTCTACTCTCTGTTTTCATATGTCTGAAGTTAGGATTCTCCTTACTCGATCTGAGTTCAGTTGCACCTTTGAATTATAATTTGCCAACCCAGATCCTTGTCTCCTCTAGAAATCTCTGAAATACATTTGGGCAACAGAAACAAAGCAGTTTGGGGATGAAATACTACCCATGTGGTTGAAGCCAAGGAACTGACCTTTTCATTTTCCTTTCTTTTGTTGGGTCCTTATGATTAAGCCTGTGTTTGTCATCTGACCCTGCCACCCCCCACCACCGCCGCCTCCCACCTGGGTTACAGTAGCAAATGAGATCAGATGACTAGGGGAGCTGGTGGGCACTCTACTAAAGACGTGCTAAGGTCTTGGCTCTTACCAATATCTCTTGAAGTTTCATTTTCTGTGGGAATGTTTTCAGATTCTATGAGGAAAAAAAGAAGGTAGAACACAAGGTGAGTCTGTGGGAGAGGACAAAATCTGCAATGTCCTGCCTCACTGAGTGGCTTGCTGCTGCCCTGGTACCCTGTCCCCAGTAGAAAGCTCTGCCTAGAATTGGTCACATGGGGCTAGTTCAGAAAGGGCAATGCTATCCAAGAAGGAGGGTTCATTTGCCTTTGATGGGTGTTTGTGGGGATGTCAGGGGGAACTGTTTGCAGCAGGGTTTGCCCAGGTCTTTCAGTGAGGGTTGGTTTTGCCTTGGGATTAGAGCTGCATGACTCCAGGCTAAATAAGCACGTTTTCTTAAAGGATTTATGCTACCAGGTACTGAGTATTTCAAATGCTGTTTCATATTAAAATAAATGCAACTTTGGTATTATTTATACTTTGAAAGTGAATGGGATTCCAGAGTCTCTGCGGAGGGCAGGCAACCCCGGGGTTGTGCTGTTTAAGAAGGCAACTGATTCTCTCATGGGCGTTTGTTCTCTCACTGACAAGTCAACTACTCATTTTCCCAGTCAGCATCCTTTGTCTTTCTGCCTGTATCAGGAAAGGTAGGCACTTAAGGAGTTGGAATAGGGAATCTGAGGATGAAGGCTTTGCTTTAAATAAACCAGGACAGGTTAGCTGGCAGGGGCAGGGGAAGGGGCGGGGGTGGGGGGTGGTGAGCAGGGTGTCTCCCTGTACCTGAGGATCTTGTTAATAGTGTGTGTATATTCCTAGGTCCTCATCCTAAGCAGATGTTATGGATGAGATTATTAGCAGAGTAACACAGACAACTGTGGATGCTCACACACTTTGCTAAGGTTCAGGACATCTTTTCCAAAGTGTAGGCATATTTGGTGGAGAAATGGGGCATTGGGTTTGGGTGCCTCAGGCCCAAATGTGTGCTGGGTGACCTTGGTCAAGAAGGCATTCTTCTTAACCTTGACTTAATTTTGCCCTTTAATTTGGGTTTCTTTATTTTCAAAACAAGAACAATAAAACAACCCCACCTGAGTGATAAGGATGAGGTGGGAGACGGATGAAAAGTACTTACAGAATGGCCAAGTGCCACATGAGCAGACGGGATTTATGCTTTGAGGCAGTCTCTTAGGCAAAACCAGTCAGAGATTTGTTTCTAGGATACTAGGCATGCTGTGATTCAAATTCTAATTCAACATATCCACCAAAATAGCAAATTTACAAAAAAATCACAGGACAAATTTAATCAACTTCAATTGATAGAAAAGAAAAGCAAATGGGGCTGGAGAGATGCCTCAGAGGTTAAGAGCACTGGCTGCTCTTCCAGAGGACCCGAGTTCAGTTTCTAACAACCAGATAGTGGCTCACAGCCATCTATAATGAGATCTGGTGCCCTCTTCTGGCAAGCAGCCATACATGCAGGCAATATACTGTATACATAATAAATAAATCTTTTTTAAAAAGGACAAAGAAAGAAGGAAGGAAGGAAGGAAGGAAGGAAGGAAAGAAAGAAAAAAAAAGAAAAGAAAATCAGATGAAATTATTAGAAAGTGCTGGGCCCAGTCTGACACTTGGATAAGGAGTTGTAGACAATTTCCTGTCACTATGAAAGTAACTATTAATCAATTATCAATGCACTATTAATTTATAATTAGCCACTGATGTCAATATCTCCACCTGCACATGCTTGATTCTAAAGCTACATCCTGCACTACTGTCATCTGATTCTGGAACAGGTTTTACAATAGAGAGCCATCCTGTGCGTTGTATGAAGTTTCACAGTATCCCTGGATGTTACCACAGACACCAGGGGCATCCCCAAGCGGGGCAATCAAAATGTCCAAATGCCTCCTAGGGCACAAAATCAACTCCAGCTGAGAACAACCACAGAAAGATGTACTTGGGAAGGGCTTTTAAATCCCCCAAAGCAAGGTCTATACTTATGCTAACTTGCTAACTAGACTGCTCTCAGGCCCTCCCTCTCAGGGTACCTGCTCCAAGAATGTGCAGCCTCAGAGAGCAGCAAAGTCTGCCTTCTGCCCACCAGGGCTGCTCAGAGGACCCACATGAGGCCAGTGTGAGTTCTGCCCCTCGGTGGGAGGGCTGAGGGCTCAGGGAAATGCTTTCAGAAGCGGGTGGTCCATGCTAACCTTAAAGCAGGTCTCAGGGTAAGGATAATCAGAGGAACTTCCTCCAACAGGCTGAGGGCTCATCTCTTGGCCAGTGAATGAAGCCTTAGTTCCTGCTTTCTAGAAGGCTGAACCTTGACATATGAGCAGAGGAGACTCAGAAAGGAGTTTCTGGTTCACCAATTAGCAGCTGGTGAACGAGGAGGGGGCTTTCTTCTCTCTCCCACCCAACTCTACACCTTCCTCTGTCATCCACAGCTGGTTCCCCAAGGCCAGAACTACTCTGTCTCTGGGAGCTTGATTCCCCCAAAAGCAGAATTTTAGAGACCATGTCATTGGAAGCCCGGCTCTCAAGATATAGGTACTGGGTCACAATGATTACCGTCACAATGATTGCTTCCATTTAATTAGATAAAAAGCTAAAAGATATGCAATGCCACGCCAAGCATAGAGAGATGAATGTGGGGAGAGAACCAGCAGAGGGTTACCCAGGGGTGCCTCCCTGCAGTCCTGCAGGGCCCACAATTAGAAGGGGCCCACCCTTTGGAGCTCTGCTGTCTCTGTCTAGAAATTTCTCATAGCTCTCACACGAGGACCCACAAATCACATAACCTTGCAGCTGGCCTGAGTGTTTTCATTTCCAGTCTGTCACTCTAGTGTTGATGTTGGCCACCTAAGTAGATGCAAGAGGACTGGGGTAGAATACGAGGTCCACATTCAGCTGCCCCCTAAACCCCATGAAGGAGAGGCTCCGACATTCTAGAAGGTGCCTGGGACCGTGAGCAGACAAGGCTTTTGAGCACAAGACAATATGATACAAAGTTTCCTTTGGGTCGGGGAGAAAGGAGAATGATTGGATAAAGCGGAAAATCAACTCTTGGGAAAGATGGGAAGTGATTTACCGGAGCAGACGACACCAATGTCTTCCTCGTGCCCACAGTTGTGGATGAACCAGCCAGCGTGCGAGCACTGCCCCAGGGAGACCTCGGTCCCAGAACACTGCACATCATCCAGAAGAATGGGGCCGGAGCCCTGGCCAAAGTAGGCCTCTCCCAGGGTGGACACGGCATCCCCACAGCCCAGCTGCTGGCACACGACCTGCGCTTCCTTCTCGTCCCACAGATCGTCGCACACTGTGCCCCACACGCCTTCAAAATACACCTCCACTCGGCCAGAACACCTGTTAGAACCTTCCACGAGCTGCACAGGAAGCCAGTCTTTGGGAGAAAGGTAGTCCCCACCCCCACCTGAGTGTTGGCGAGTAGAGTGGACTCCCCCTCCCACTTCCTGGGAGTACCACCTTTGTTCCCAGCACATGGTTAAACCCTTCACACGGACATCTTTGTAAGGTTCCCAGATACCATTGCACCCATTGTACCAGGGAGGAAAAGACCACAGGAGCGGCAGCCTCCTGGGGGCAGAGCATTAACTAATGGGGACCAAAATGAGACTCCCTAGATCTCCTTAGATCCTCATGAAGTTTGGGTCCTGTTGTGATGGGAAGCCACAAGACTTTGCTTTGTTCTTGTTGGTCCCTTTTTCATTCTGTGCCCCAGCCACCACCTACTCCAACAAGAAAGTCTTCATCTAAGAAGATAGAAACTGTCCAACTCTGGCCACTTGGTATTTCAGTCTAAGAATCTGGATTCTTGGGTCATCTCCACTGTGCCCTGCAGTGTTGGGTCAGAGGTATTGGGCAAAGGCAAATGCTTGAAGAGTGCATTCTGCTGCGCAGAGACAGGGCAGGGCTACCCTCCACTGCCACTTGGCACTCACATTTTGACCTGCCAGCACTTTGCTGGGCAGCAAGCCTACTGGCTGTCCCAAGTTCTCAGGGGCAGCAAGCTTTGCTAAGACGGTGGCTAGGAAACCCCCAAAGGCAGGGCTTGACTTGGTCGATCACTAACTGTGCAATCCGTCTATGGGGGCCACCTAGATTCTCATCCACCTCGTCTGCAAAAGAAAACGGTGCCTTAAAGGGCAGTCCTGAGGCAAATACAGGCGTGGTGCCTGGCACAGAGGGAGTACTTAGGAGTCATTTTTGTTATCTCCATTTTATGAACCAATAATTAGATATATGAGGACTGTTCTGCATTCCCAAAACTGCTGATGAAGAGCTGTGACAGGGGAGGGGCAGAATGCTCTATTGCTCTCTCTTCTCTTCCCACAGAGCAGGACTTTAAAGTGTGGCCCTCAGACAGGCCCTGTTCCCATCTCTGAGAAAGCTTGTTAGATACGAAGGTTCTGGGGTACACCCTGTCTGAGGGGAAGGCCCAAGACTTTGCATGTTCAACAAGTTCCTAGCAAGTTCTTGAGTGATTCCCATGTACTCCAACATTTAAGAACACTCTTCGTCACTAATGTGTAAGAACCATGAAGGCAGAGAAGGTTCTGGTAATCTCTGTTGTGTTAGGCACAAAAAAACACCAGGGTATGTTTATGTCTGAGGATGAGTGACTCATCCCACTGAGTGTGGACTGTCCATCCCCAGGGACTTTGGTGTCCTTCCACCTCAAGGTACCCTTACTGCCTTGGCCCTCCTTCTGCAGGCCACAGGCATTGTCTGGCTAGGACTCACCTTCTTGCTCTTCCACAGACATGTCTTGAATGGTTCTCTTAGGCCTTTCCTTCCCCAACTTTGCTCCAGATCCTCTGATGTCCCTCCTGTAGCAAGCTGAGATGTAGCCGCCATGTTAGAGCCCTAGAGGGACCCTGAACACAGCCAGCCCAGGCCCTGTGGAGACCTCCTGGGTCTTGCTCCAAACCCACCACTCCCCAGGCACAGCAGATCCTGGGAATCTGAATTTGCAGCCACCCAGAGCAGGTGCCACCAGGAAAGGACCAGGTGCTCTGGAATCCATTTCCTTACGGTATAGTTGTCTTAAAAGTCCCCTCTTCTGTCAGTCCTGCATCAATTTCAGCTGGCCGGCTGACAGTCAGCAGACTTCATTATACTTCTCCAGCCGTCTGTAGTTAATGTCGGATTTTGTTAAGGAAGTGACAGTTTACATATAAATTCTACTATGCTCTTAGTTAATTTGCTGTTTCTAACTTCTTGGACTGGCTTTTTACAATTTTTCCTTTTAAAAAATTTTCTGTTCTTATTTTCTTCATAATTTTACATTGTTTTTTAATTTCTCTCTGTCTCTCTGTCTCTCTCTGTCTCTCTGTCTCTCTCTCTGTCTCTCTGTCTCTCTCTCTCTCTCTCTCTAGGATGATGTCACTCTGTGTAGCCATGGTTGGCCTTATGCAGACCAGACTGACCTTGAATTCACAAAATCTGCCCGCCTCTGCCTCCCAAGCACTGGGCTTAAAGGCGTGGCCCTGCTTTTTGTCTTTTAAAGGTAGACTTGGCTAATAACAAGATATTTGGTTTCTACTCAGAATAAATATAGCAGGGTTGTTGTTGTTGTTGTTGTTGTTGTTGTTGTTGTTTTAAACTGATTCCTGACTCTTCCTGTCCAGGAGCAACAGGAGCAATAGCTTTTCTCTAACATCATTAATTACAAGGCAGGACTGCCCCCACAGCAGTCCCCCTGGTGAGTCTACCTGTCATTCAGCCCAGACCTCTGCTTTAGCCATTGGGAGGAGGTGGCTCCCTGCTCAGTAGACCACAAAGAATCCAGGCCTACGGTACTGTTGGGTCAGGGTAATTTTACAATTGCTAATCAATGGCCAGGTGTTCGCTGAGCGAGCCCACTGTGCTTTGGCATTGGATCATGGCCTGGCACAGATCCAAGGTGACCCAGTCCTCTGTCCTCGTCACAGATGGACAACCACGTGAGGCAGTACACAGCCCCACTGAGCCGAGGTAGGAGTTAGGCTGCCAGAGACTACAGAGCTCTCTAAGGTACTGCTGGCCTTTCTTCAGTGTTCATGGTGGCCCCTTTGTGTCTAAGCACTGCCCATTCCCTGTTCTGAGCTGACGTGGGGAGACTCTGCCATCATTTGCACTCCTGTGTAACAGATGAGAAAGTAAGGACACAGAGAAGTGTGTGCAGGGTGTGCCCACGGTTGGTTCTGGAGGACATTCAGCCTCTGAAGTGTCTGGCCTCCCCAGAATCCTCTTCCTCTTATCCACACTCTATGGCTTGGCTTTGGCTCTGACTCTCCTCCTCCCAGACCTCACAAGCCACTACATCAGGTCAGGTCTTCCACTTCCCATTTACCCATTCTTCCTCACCCCCTTGAGACAGTCTGGAAGAGCCTCCAACTCTCCATCCTCCTGCCTCAGCCTCTTAAGTGCTGAGATTGGTACCATGCCTGGCACCAATTACTTGTCATTAATAATATTAAATCTTGGTGTATATTTTAGGCCTTTACTCTCTTTTGAAACAAGATCTCACTGTGGAGCCATGGTTGACCTGGAACACTCTAGGTAGACAAGACAGGCCTCAAACTCATAAGGATCTGCCTTCCTTTGCCTCCTAGCTGCTGGAATTAAAAGAGTGTGCCACCAAACCTAGATTCAACATTTTGAAAGTATTACGTATTCATCATCTCATTAGAAACCGTCTAATGTGTGCTAGTTAAGCCCAGCAAAGTGACCTGGATTGTAGGTGGTCATGGGAAAGAAGAAAGGAAGGGAGGGTTGGAGAGAGAGAGAGAGAGAGAGAGAGAGAGAGAGAGAGAGAGAGAGAGAGAGAGAGAGAGAGAGAGACAGCGGGGGGGGGAGGGAAGGAAGGAAGGAAAAGAGGAAGGGAGGAAAAGAGAAATGAGGGAGGTAGAAAGGGAGATAGATAAGTAGGTAGGGAAGGAGGGAGGAAGAGAGATATGGAGAGAGGGAAGGAAGGACAGAGGGATGAAGACTGGGAAGAAGGCAGGAAAGTAGGAAGGAAGGAACAAAAGAATGAAGAAAGGAAGAGAGATAAGAGGGAGGCATGGAGGGAGGGAAAGAGGAAGGAGGGAGAGAGGGAGGGAGGGAGGGAGGAGGGAAGGAAGGAAGGAAAGAAGGAAGGAAGGGAAGGATCTCTACTGCTGTTGTATGAACACATGGCCATCAGAGTAAGGAGGGGTGTGTGTGTGTGTGTGTGTGTGTGTGTGTGTGTGTGTGTGTGTGTGTATGTGTTTCTGTCTGTCTGTCTGTGTGTCTATCTGTCTGTGTGAACTGCCATTCTTTCAATCACTTTCCCTAATTTAATTTCTCCTAGTCCATGTCACCTGCCTACTCATAAAAAAGGCACATTAGCATCATTTTGATGACAGTACTAGGTCCTAATTATCTACTCGATAAAGATCGAAGTTCTTAGCCTGGGCTTAGAAACCCTCTATAATTAGACCACGGCTTCCTTCCCAGCCCCCGTCTTATTGGTAGGTTGTTCTTTCCAAAAAAGAAAGCTCATCCAGTCTTCCTCTAGCTCTTCTCTTGAACTATAAAATTCCCACATACGAACACAGCTTCCCGGCCATTCAGAGCCGACCGACTCTCAGCTGTTGGCTGTGACTGTAGATTCCAGGGGGCAAACTGATTGAGATAACACAAATTAACTCAAAGGTGCTCTTGGCTACACATGCTGCAAAGAAGAAAGCCAAGCACCAAGGTCCCTGGGATGCCAGCCACACAGACATTGTCTGTTCCCTGAGATAATCAGTGAACCAGTGGCCCAGGGGACATGGAGGAGACACCCGGCAAGCTTTCAAAGAGTTGACTCCCCAAACAAGGCAGTTTCAAATGCAGCTTTTCATGCCTATAAAATGGGCCTTATTTTCCCTTTGCTCATTGCCAAACCTGGGATCCCAGACAGGTTGTTTGTATGAGTGAGAATGGGCAGGAAGACCACTTTGTCCCTAGTAATAGTCAGTCATATTCTTCAAATACATTCCCCCAGGCTGTGAAGTCTGCTGTGCTGTGAATCTGAAGTGTGATGAGTGGAATATTGAGTAGCGCTGAAAGGTAAGTGGAGGTGGGAGAGGATAAAGGTGGGAAGGAGGGAACAAATTTCTTAGCCAGTGGTGGCAGCAGGAGAATGGAAGGAAGAGTGGGAAAGAGCTGCCCCAGGTGGCAGGGAGGGGACTGACTAACTGAGGGCAGGGAGAAGACAGATTAAGAGTGCAGCCACAGGGCTGAGTTCTGTGCTTGGGGTGTAGGGCTAGTACCGGGTAGAGTACACCAGAAAGCTGGAGGCTGGGACAGGTATTATGATTAGAGATGATTGGCAAAGGTCAGGAAGCAGATTGAACCACTGGGGGAAAGTGATCAGACGGGCCAGTGTGAGGTGAGGCAGGCTACAGGGTCAAGGAAGCAGAAGTACCTGAGCTCACAGATGCTAACCAACAGATTCCATAAGCTCTGTGAAGAAAGGCTAGCAATCACCTTCCCCTAAAAAGATTAATGCCAGGAAGGAGTTGGGTAAAGGGTTAGGAAGTGAGGGGAGCAAGGAATTATGACCACGTGGCCAGAATCTGGCTGTGGGGAAGAGTGACCTCCAGGGGTTCCACAGCAGAAAGGATTAAACTGACTACCTTCTGTTTGCTTCTCCCTTGAGTCATTGTCTCACTAAGCAGCCCAGATTGACCTTGGATTTACAGTCCCGCCTCAACCTCCTGGATGCTATAACAGGTCTCTGTATGGGAGAGGGACTCTATTGCTGGGGTCCGAACCTGGGGTCACACACAGGCCAAGCCTGTACTCTACCACTGAGCTACACCAGCTCTTGATCTTTCATATGGAACACTGACAATCTCCCAGTCTCGGGTAAGACACACTGCAACTCTGCATCCCAGCCCAAAGCTGTCCTCACGCCTCTTCTACAGAACTCCAGGGCAGCCATCACTGGGGACAAATGGTGTCTGGCCTGTTTGATTTGCTGTGTTTGGGAAGTATTAGTTGGAAACATGAGTTAAGGAGGCAGGAATTCGGGAAGATTTAAGGAGGACTGGGCAAGGAGATAACAGATACCCCAAGAAGGAGGATAAGATTGAGAACAGTGGATAGGAGCAAGGTTCCTTTAGGAGGAGGACGTGGAGGAAAGTGTTTGAAGCAAGTTGGTCAATTGTGGTGTTGTGTGTGAATGAATGTGTATGATGAAAGTGTATGTGTGAGTGTGTGGATGTGAATGAATGATTATGTGCGAGTATGTGTGAAAGAAAGTGAGGATGTGAGTGTGTGTGTGTGTGTGTGTCAAGTTGACACAAGCTAGAATCATCTGAGAGAAGGGAGCCTCAACTGAGAACTTACATCTATAAGACTGGGCTGTATGCAGACTTGCAGGGCATTTTCTTTATTAGTGATTGATGCAGGAGGGCCCAGTCCATTGTGGGTGAGGCCATCCCTGGGCTGGTAGTCTTGGGTTCTATAAGAAAGCAGGCTGAAACAAGCTAGTAAGCAGCACTCCTCCATGGCCTCTGCATCCATTCCTACCTCCAGGTTCCTGCCCTGTTTGAGTTCTTGCCCTGACTTCCTTCAATGATGAACTGTGATTTGGAACTCTAAATGAAAGAAACCCTTTCCTCCCCAAGCTGCTTTTGTTCATGGTGTTCATCACAGCAGTAGAACCCTAACTAAGACAGTATGTGTGAATGTATGTGTGAGTGTTTGGTAAGGGTGAGTATTTATGTCCCAGGTCCTCATTGCGTTCAGCAGGGTAGGTGACATTTGCTTAGCATTTGACCAGAGCTGCATGGGACAGCGGCTGGGCACCCTTCAGCAGCCTAGCTGGAAGGAGAGTCAGTTGACCACGGTGGCTTTGTGGAGACTGTTTTCCTGTTTAAGCTGGAGAGTGTTGTGAGCTGAAGCTTCCAGAAAAATAAGAACACTTGTATTGAAGAGACCACAAGGCTGGCTAGAACTTCATGACTGTGAACAGTCGGAAGGTTGCAGATCAAGAATCAAAACCATTCTGAGCTATTTGCAATCCCCTTACAGCCATTTATCACTCACCTTCTGCATTGGACCCAGCATACTTTTTGAGTATCAGATAACCCCTGGAATATATTCTTCGCAGACCACTAGCTTCCACCAACTCAAAGGCTAGGAATGTCATCAGACAGCACCTGAGTCCCAAAGCGGGGATTTACCCACTGTGTTAGAACTGGCCCACACTACATCTCCAGCCACAGCCTTCTTAGGTGGCCACCAAGTTGTCCTTTGTGCTTTTCATGTGAATTGCCCCAGTAACACCCAAGGCTCCAGGGATCTGCAAGCTCCACAAATCTCTTCTATCGGTACACGACCTTCGGGGAGCTGGACTGTGTCCCTGGATGGCTGTTCTTGGAAGGTCACACTGGCCCCATTGTCTATTAGACTCTGGTGCAATCATTAGGAGCCTGGCAAAGCCTATTGCGCCATATCATGTGACTAATCCTTGGTTCCTGGAAGCTCAAGAGCACCCCCGCCTGAAAGCTGTAAATGACTTACACACGTCAGTGGAGAGATGCAGCAAGGGAACAGGCAGGGACAGAAGGGTTGCAAAGGGTGCAGAGATAAAGAGGGTACCAGGGGCTAGAGGTAAAACCAGCCCCGCTGGTAACTGGGACCTGCAAGTAGTGTTACCAGGTCTGCTGAGCTGCTTAAATAGGCTTAGATTTGCAGAACACGGGTGAAAAACAAAACAAAACACACGTAATCCTCTTAATTTTGTTTTGAGAGAAGCTCGTGGGCAGAGGGGGCTCAGGGTACAATGTTCTTGCTTTTCCATTCATTTCCTCAGCATCTTTAAGTGGGCGCTCTGTGCTGCAGCATGATGCCACAGAGCAGTGTGTTTGCTGAACATGGCAGACAGCTCTAGCACTTAGTGGGACGTCAGCAAACTTCAAAGAGGACGGAAGCAAGGCAGAGAAGAGAGCTGAAGGCTGTGGCCAGCTTCCACCATTGCGGAATCACAACCATCACTGGCACAGACTTTTCTCACCAAGACTTGAGTTTCAGTGTGATGGAAGGTGGGACTCAGGGAAGGTTAGGACCAGGACCTGGTCATACCCCAGGAGCACTTCCCAAAAGTAGACCCCACTGTGGCTAGGGGCAGATCTCACTGGGCACCTTCTGAATTGGGTCAGGAGTCACTTTCACTCATGCTTAGGTTGGCATCCCCAGCGCCAACACTATCTCTTTGAATACACTCAACCTCAGCATCGTCTTTGCCACAGTGGAGCTAAAATGATTAAACAGAACTCTGAATTCTCCCAGCACATTCCAAAATTCTTATGTACCAGGAGACCCCATCAGTTCCCACATACCAATGGCATAGTTCACAGATCCTCAGTGTTTACCATGAACAACACAGCTTGTTATTCATGGAGAAAAAAAGGAAAAGTTCCTTTTCTGCTATATCTTGAAAGTTAAATCTACTACTTGAAAATCACTACTGAGGAGCTGGGGAGGTGACTCAGAAGTCAAGAGCATATACTACTCTTGCCAAAGTCCTGAGTTCAGTTCCCAGCACATGCACTGAGCTGCTCACAACTGCCTGCACCTCCAGCTCCAGAGGATCTCACCTCTTGTCTAGCTTCTGTGGGCACTGTACACATGTGTGCACATGCCTACACAGACAAATACACACAACTAACAGAGAAGAAAGAAAGAAAAGAGCCACTCAAATATTGAAAGGGGAGACTATCCTGATTGCTTGGGGGAACTTGGAGAATGGTGTTGTTATGGCTAAGTGTCACATTCTGCATCTGAGCTTCAACAATTTTATTTCTTCATTTGAGATGTACAATTTGTAACACACAGCATCTATAACAGCAATTAGATTGATTGAGCACTTTCTGTGTCTGAGGGACCCTTCCAAAACTTTGATTAACATCATTTTATTAAATCTACCTGAATGCTTCATGCATCATATCCTTTTGTAGGAGAGGGCACAGGAGCATGGGGCTTCAAAACTTGCTCCAAGTTCCTAGGGCTAGAAAGTGCTCATTAGAGCTTGAATGTTCTACAACAATGGTTCTCAGCCTTCCTAATGCTGTGACACTTTAATACAGTTTCTCGCATGGTGCTGACTCCAACCATAAAATTATTTTCATAACCATAATTTTGCTAATGTTATGAATCATAATGTAAATATCTGTGTTTTCTGACGGCCTTAGGCGACCTCTGTGAAAGGGTCCTTCAACCCCCAGGTTGAGAACTGCTGCTCTAGATCTTTGTGTCTCTAATCTGCCTTTCCAGGCTTTATAGGACATGTAGACTAAAAAGAAAGCACAAAGCACCCAAGAAATCATTAAATTCTTCCTTATGCCCTAGAACAACTGATCTGTTTTTCAATAGTGGGAATATTTCATGAACATATGCATATAATTATCAATAATCAAGTTATTTGTTTCTAGGAATATTTCCAAATATTCATTTGTTTACTTTCTCATTTATACTCAAGTGAGAAAACTAAACAATAAAAGACTTTAATATTTTCCCCCAAAGCCACTGAATGATGATAAAAATAATCAAGATTATGTAAATGTTTCAAGTTAGTTTAGTCTCAAATTAAATTAAAAGTTTCTTAAGCAAACTAGTAGAGAATACACATTAAAAAACCAAGAATATCAAAGGGATCAACCTGGTTTTCATAAAGTACAGATTTTTCAGAAAAGAAATCTTTATAAGTCAAGTTCTGATAATTTTATGTCATATCCAATATTTCAAGCCAGGAAACTTTATGGACATTTTCCAGATCCATCCAACACTAGAAAAGAAATGCCAACTATAATTCAATATTCTTAGTGAGCACTAAACACCAAGATATGAGCACATGAACCAAAGAACACTTCAAAGTCCCTCACCGGCTCATCTTGGCCAATAGCCCTTCTTCTCTGTTTCTTTCCAGAATCCTACAAACAGAGCCACAGTCTATGAAAGCAATAAACTGACTGATGCTTTGTTCACAGAAAACAAATCTTCCACGAAATATTTGACTCAACTTCCATAAAACGGATCAAGGTGGTGTGCAGCTCATCACCGCAACGGCGTCTCACCAGTGGTCGGATTATGTTAAACAGAGCAACCACTCCCTTGCTTACTTTTAAGCTGGTACATCAGAGGACAGGGGACAGATAGAACCACACTTTCTCTTTCCAGTTTGTCACAAGGCATTAGCTGTGTAAAGAGCCCTGGGGCACTGGCTGGGTACCTGCTTCAGGTAGAATCACACCGTGGAAGAACAGCAGCCAAAGTAGGCGGGCGTGGCGGCCCATGTTGGGAGGGCTTCCAGCTACTGGCTAGCCTCAAGTTCCAGCCTTATATTCTCTCCAGGCTCCCTGGTGGGAGTGGCCTGGCAACTTGATGCTCTTCTCCAGCTTAATTGGCAGGCATCCAGAGCAGGGCACAGCAACACATTTGCTTTGGCGTCTTGAATGTTTGCTCTGAGGAGCAAGAGTGATTTGACCTCTTAGGTACATTCCCTTAGAGCAGCTGGAAGTCAGTGCTAAACAGTGGGCTGGCACCTGGCCTGGCAGACAGAAGCCTCTAGGCCCTCGGGGAAGAGAAGCTAGGAGGAGTCTAGAGCCTCCCTAGGGTATCATTTCCTGTAGCATATGGCTGTTCCCAATGTAAGAGGCCTCTAGGATCCTATTTGTCACTCAGTGCCCACATCCTACCTCTCTCCTGTTCTTGAACTTCCCCATTAGTCTTCAACTACCTACACTTACTCCATCTTCTGATTCCCATAGCACTCATTAAGTGTGTGCATTTAACAACACTCAATACATTCTGCCTTGGTTATGATTGCTTGCACTCCAGTCTGAATTCCTCCACTGGCCTGTTCTAGTTTGCTTTCTATTACTGTGATAAGCACCATGACCCAAAGCAACTAGGGGTAGATAGAGTTTATTTCATCTTACAGCTTATAGTCTATCATTGGGGGAAGTCATGGCAGGAACTCAAGCAGGGCAGGAACTTGGAGGCAGGACCTGAAGCACAGGCCATAACAAAATACTGGCTTTGCTTTCTTCCAGAACTCAGGACCACCTGCTCAGGGGTAGCACCACCCAGAGTGAGCTGGGCCCTCCCACATGAATCATTAATCAAGAAAATGTCCCACAGGTTGGCCTACAGGGCCATCTGATGGATACATTTTTTTTTTTTTCAGTTAAGGATCATTCTTTCCAGATGATTGTAGCTTGTGTCAAGTTGATAAAAACCAATCAGCATAGGCCTAGAAGCTGTTTCAAGGCAGGGATTTTCTCCAGATTTTTGTAGTCTTGTTTATGGCATGCATAACACAATGCCATAAATATCTATTGGATTTCAATTACTGCTTCCTTCATAGGTAATTTCTCTCTACCTGAATAGTAACCCGAATCCTCTGCCCCAAGTATTCTGATTCACATTGCACCCTCTAAATCCTGTCTAACTTACATCCCTGCATATGAAACAGAGGTAAAGGTCTAGATTGTTCTGTGGACTTGGGTCGTGCATCATGAAAAGAAAAGGGATACCAAGAAACCCTTTCCCCAGTCTGAAAACTCCTTTTAAGGCTGCCCTACCAGTTGGGTGACTCAAATGTATCAGTCACCATGTCCAGTTAAAATAGCTTCTGAGATCCACGGCCAGGCACCAGGCTGAGCTCCGGCAATCCAACTGATGAGAGAGAGGAGAGATAATGCAGGTGAGGGATGTCGAGATCATGATGGGAGGATGTGCAGAGATGACCGGCCACACTAGTGGAGGCCCATGAACTGTGGACTGGTGGCTGTGGAACTCCCATGGGACTGGACTAGGCCCTCTGGATACAGAAGACGGTTGTTTGGCTCGAACTGTTTGTGGGGCACCCGGGCAGGGGGATCGGGATCTGTCCCTGGTCTATGGGCAGGGTTCTGGAACCCGGTGCCTGGGGTGTGACACCTTGCACAGCCTTCATGCAGTGGGAAGGGGCTTGAACCTGCCCAGGCTCAGTGTGCTGGGCTCTGCTGACTCCCCATGGGAGACCTCAATTTGAGGAATGTGGGGATGCGGGGTGGCTTGGGAAAGAAGGCTGGGGGTGGGAGGATCGAGAGGAGGGGATCTGTGGGTAGTATGTGGAGCGAGTAGAAAATTTCTTAATAAAGAAAAATGGAAGAAAAAAATAGCTTCTGAACCTCCACTGTGCATGCTCTGCTAAAAAATGGCCAACTCCACACCTGGTTAGGATGGTCAAAATAGGACCATGTGCAAGAAGGAGAGAGTCTGGGACTTGGATTTTAAGGGTTGGGTCTCAGGGCTTAGGATTTAGCTCAGTAGCAGAGTACTTGCCTAGCGTGCAGGAAGCCCTGGGTTCTATCCCCAGCACTGTAAAAATAGATAAATGCTTTTCAAAAAGCCTTCAGTCTTGTGCCTGACACTGTGATTTGGTCCAAATCAGCTTAGATTCCCAGAGCCTTGGTTTCCTCATCTGAAACAGTGGCTCCCAGTCTCTGCTCAGAGGACAAAACAAGGTATATAAAAGATGAGCACACGCACACAATGCAAACAAGCCATCCACTGTCTCTCTCCTTGAATTGTTTGTGAGGTAAGTTGTTACTCTGTAACACAGGCTGGCCTCAAAATCGTGGCAGTCCTCCTGCCTCTGACTCCTGAGTGCGGAGATAACACATGAATCACTTCTTCCAGCACTACTTAGCAATAGAAATCCTGCTTAGAGATTTTGAGATTTTTCTCATAGTTCTCGATGCTATTAAATGCCATCAAATAGGGAAAGGTATGAAGTGGGGAGGGGCGTTTAGTCAGATATAACTGTGGTTAAGACATTTCACAGGCATCTCTGGGCTTTTCCTAGGTCAGCCTGTCTCATGCTAGAGGCAGTCTACAGAATCACACAACAACCTGACTGAGAAAGCACCTCCTTGCCAAGCACAGCCCTGGTGAGTACAAGATTACCTCTTCCCTCCTTTCAAGTGTCAGGAAGCACTGGGCAGGCTGTGGCCCTGGATCTTGGCTTCTGTTCACATTGCCATCCATGTGACACACGTTTAGTCATGTATGGTCTTCAGACATGCTCATCCATCCATGTCCATGCTTGGTGACATGTCCGTGTCCCTCTGCAGTCCTAGTTGGGAGGGCACTTGCTGTTGTCTTCAGCATCCTATTCTTGGCTTTCACACCATGTCAGACTCGCCTTCCAACATGTCCCCAAGCACATTCCCTCTCCCTCCTCTGACTCAGACTTTCTAGGGAACTAAACCACTTCAGGGGTTGCCCTGACCCTCTGTCTCTTTTCTCTTACCTTTACCCTGCAGGACAACAGAGCACTCTGGCTTGGGTGGCATCTGTCAGGTCAGATCCCCCACTTATCTGTGTGCTGTGATGGTCCGTGGGCATCAGAGACCTGCCGGCATCGACCGTTCACTCCACTTCCTGCCCACGGGATACTAGGGGAAAACACACGACATTTCTTCCATGTGTTTCCTACTCTACATTCTCAAGCGCTAAGTATGGTGCTTTTACTTTCTAGGGCCGTTGATCTTGGAGGTGACACAGGCAAAATAAGGTGGGAGAAAAGCTAGATTTGCTTACATCCTCCCACTAGAAAAGGGGAGTTAGGGCATCCCATCAGCCAGGCCTGGGATGCAGATTCTGCCTTCTGTACCTTTTCAGTGCTCAGCACTTCTGTTTCCCAAACAGGACGGTGAGAGAGATCTCAGTGAGTCCGTGCAAACCATAGATAACAGGGAAGGTGGGGGACAGCTCAGCTGGTGATGTGCTTGCCCTAAAGGCACGAAGGCCCGACTTTAATCCCCAGAACCTACTTTTTTTAATTAAGAAAACAAACAAAAAACAGTCAGGTGTGGTAATGTGGGCTTGTAATCCCAGCACTGGGAAGGTAAAGACAGGCTGATCTCTGGGGCTTGTTAGCTGGCCTGCCTAGACCAGTCAGAAAGTTCTGGGTCTTGCCTCAGTAAGACCCAAAGTTTGGCAGACTAAAGGAATAACAACAGAGGCTGTCTTCTGACTTCCACATGTACGTGTATATGCATGCACACTCACATACACATGTACACACACACACACACACACACACACACACACACACACACACACACTAGGTAAGAGCATCCAAAGAAAGCTTAAAAGTAAATGAAAACAGCCGTTTCTATGTTTTGATTAAGAACAATGGGAGATGAGTACAGCCCTCATTCAAGAAGCTTTTCTTTGTAGTACACAACAATGGACACAGAGAACCTCATGATGGTCCATGAGCAGAGAACAAGAGCCTGTGGAGTGGTCAGCCTTAAAGGGCACGTATTCATCACATCCCTCCCATCAAAGCTCGGGTATCTTTGATGAAGTGGGGCAGAGCTGAAAAATTGTAAGAGCCAGAGGCAATGGTAACTTCAAGGAAACTGTTTTCCAGACACAACCTGGCAGTCACACTCAGGAACCCACAGTGATTGTTACAGCATGCATAAGAACTGTACCACCTCATGCCACACAGAATCCCAGCAGGGAGAAGGGGAGGCGGACATAAAATCCCAATGCCCGCTGAGGAGCTATTGGCCTTTGATAGCTGGGGAGAGGGAACGTCAGTTTCCTTTAAGGGTGTGAACCCTGATAGATCGACCATGCTCTAGGGCAGGTCCCACTCCCAAGAGGAGTTGGGCAACATGAACTGGACCGGATTGGGAAGGAAAAGAAAGAAAACTCCAAGTTGGGTGGATGGGGAGGGGAGGGTGTAGGGGGTGGATATGGGAGGAATTGGGAGAGGAATGTGAATATGATCAAAATATACTGTATGAAATTCTCAAAGAATAAAAATATTATTTTAAAAAGAACAATGCTCCCCCCATTCTAATATAAGCTTGAAACGTCCTGTATGGAAGGTATTTGAGGTATTTTTGTTACACTAAGTACTAAGAAGTTGAATTTTATATAAGCAAACTGGCCTAAGTCTTGGACAGCCCATCCATGAGTATGAGAATTTTGGAAGAATTTATACGTTATGATGAGTGGTCTGAGGCTTCTATTAAGGTCAGTTCTGGCCTGGGAAGGTGATTCAGTGTTTAAAATCCTTGCTATGCAAGCACTAGAACGGGAGTTTGGATCCACAGAACCCCCATAAATGCTAGGTGGGCATGGTGGCCTACTTGTAATTCCAGGCTTGGAAGGTACACACCGGGACATGGGGAATCTCCAGAGCAAGTTGGCTCATGGAAGTAGCCCGATCAGTGAGCTCTGGGTTTGATTGAGAGATCCTGCCTTAAGGAATAAGGTGAAAGAGCAAGTGAGGAAGATTCCTGACATCAACCTTGGGCCTACACACACAGGTGCATGTACCCCCACATACCTATGTGCACCCACCACACACAGGTGCGCCCACATATTATATGTGCACCCACCACACACACAAACAAAAGAAGAAGAGGAGGACATGGGAGATGACTAGCTCCTCCCAGGGCACCTGTGGCAGTGCAGATCACTCAGATCTGTACGGCCCTGGCTATGGCATGACCCTCAGATCCCCACCTGGCTCCAAGTGATGGCCCAGATCCAAGGTATTTGCACAGCCTCCGGTGGTATCAGGAGCTGTGAATATCAACCCAGATCCTGGCTGTGGTAGGGCCATGGACCCTGACGTCACCATGGCCCCAGGTGGTAGCATAAGCCAACCAGATTAGCATGGCCCTGGCAGCAGCATGGCCCTCGGACACCAACATGGACTCAGGTGTCTGACCAGACCCCGGTCATCCGCATGGCCTTCAGTGGTTACTGAAGCCATGGACATCAACACAGACGCTGGCTGCAACAAGGCCACAGACCCAGATATGGTCCCTGATGGGAGCACAGGTCACTCAGATCAACATGGTCCTGGTGGTGGCTTGGCCTTTGGACACCAAAATGGCCACAGGTGGCAGCCTAGATCACGGGCATCCCCGTGGCCTTGATGGCAACATGGGTCATGGACGTCAACACAGACCCTGGCTGTGGTAGGACCATGGACCCAGACTTGGCCCTAGGCAGCATCCCAGGCCCGGATGTCACCCTGCTCCCAGGTGACAAGCAGGCCACCAACATCATCCCATTCTTCACCACCCTCACTTCTTCAGAACTGCCTTTTACCACAGCACATGGACCATTCTGCTTCTCTTTCTCTCCCATTTCTCCACCATATACTTGTTCATCGTAATGGTGGGCCTGGGGATGTCTTTAGGCAGACTGGCCCATGAAGACACAGCCTGCCCTGTGGGTATCTCTTGACCTCCTGCGCCACATGGCATCAGGTAGACAGACCTGTGGAGGCCTTCAGGCAGGCTGCGTCATGAGGAGGACCCAGGCTGCCCCATGGGTGTCTTTGGCCTGCCTGAGCTGCATCCTGGCTTTTCTTTTTAAATGTCTCATTCACAGGAACTGTGGAAAGGTGATTATGATTCTGAATCCCCGTGCATTACCAAGCTCCATGTCATGTGTCCCACTTTTCTGTTGTTGGCTGCCACTCTTATGTCCCCACTGCGAAGCTAGATGCGTCTGAAAGCATCAACAGTGAGTCTAAACTCAGGAAGTTGCTTCTCAAGTGTTCCCTCGGCCTTACTGGGTCTGCAGAGGCCCCTGCACAGCTGCCGCCCCACCCCCTCGCTCCTCCCACCTTTTATCCGAGACTGGGGGCTGGCTCAGTTGGTGAAGTGCTTGCCATGCAAGCGTGAGGATCTGAGTTAGATCCCAAGTACCCGTGTGAAAAGCTGAGCACGCTTTCCAGGCCTATGGAGGTGAAGATAAGGGGCTCCTTGAGGCTTACTTGCTGTGGGATGGTCTGTATGTCAAATGTGTTGCTGATTGGTCAATGAATAAATCACTGATTGGCAGTGGCCAGGCAGGAAGTATAGGCGGGACTAACAGAGAGGAAAAATTGAGAGAACAGGAAGCTGGGAGGGGAGACACTGCCAGCCACCATGAGGACAAGGAAGATGTAAAGTACCGGTAAGCCACAAGCCACGTGGCAAGGTATAGATTAATAGAAATGGATTAATTTAAGCTGTAAGAACAGTTAGCAAGAAGCCTGCCACGGCCATACAGTTTGTAACCAATATAAGTCTCTGTGTTTACTTGATCGGGTTTGAGCGGCTTGGGACTGGCGGGTGAGAGAGATTTGTCCTGACTGTGGGCCAGGCAGGAAAACTCTAGCAACACTTACTGTCCAGTCCGCATAGCCTAATCAGTAAGCCCCAGGAACTGGTGTGAGAGACTGTCTCAAAAAAAAAAAAAACAAGGTGTTTGAACAGCTCCCACGGAATGACTCCTGGGGTTGACATTCTGACTTCCTCACGCAAGTACACACACATGCATGCAAAACAGTATACACAAACACACATAACTAGCACACACAGGAAACATACATGCATGCACACCACACACACACACACACACACACACACACACACACAAATTTGTAGACATTCACACAACTCATTAGATAAAATTTTAATCCGGTGCAGAACATAGAGAAATCAACTTGAACTGACCAGGAAACTTTCCCTGTCAGGTAGTTTATACAATGCCAGATGATGCTGTGCAGGCTTCTGGTAGAGAAAAAACACAATGTCTTACCCACCACTGAACCCTGCAAGCTACAACACAGACCTACTGGCAAGATGTGCCAACTGGGACAGTAGTGGCATGACAGTTATGGAGTTAGCCAACCACTTTCTCATCAGTTATGAGGCCTCACAGGATGGACTTCATGTCTTTTTCTGGAAACCTAATCTAAGGGCCATGACTGGAAAGATCATAGGCCCTAAGGGGTCTCTTATTCTTGGTGTCCTGCTAAAGTGTTGTGCTGTCAAACTGCATTCTAAATATTTGCGTTTAGATGTATAGCTTTGTGCTGTTCTCAACTTTGGTCAGAGGAGCTGCTTTTCACAGAGGGTGGTGGTTAATGCAGAGACTCATAACTGGTCAAGATGCTGAGTATAAACAACTCTGAGTGCTCGGCTTTGGCTGAACCATCCCATCAACCTCCCACTACCCAAGGATAGGGAACTCCGTGGAAGAAGGAACGGAAAGAATATAAGAGCCACTGGGGGGGAGATCTGTGAAAAGAAACTCTGACTTCTGGACATGCCATGGCTAGTACACACATCAACACGTAGCATCTGTGGTTATCTGCACAAAATGAAGCCAGTCAAAATCCCAGCATGGGTTGGGGAAGGATCATCGGAGCCCCACCATCCCAACAGAGCTATTGGCCATGCAGGCTACTGAGGGAGAGAGCATCACTCTCCTTCAGTGATGTGGCCCCTGGTAGGTTGTTCATGCCCTGGTGGATGGCTACATACTCATGTGCATACTATGGATAGCACTGATTGGACTTGTGAGGGGAGAGAGATTTTTAAAACAAGAAAAAGAGAGTGGAGAGAGAGAGAGAGAGAGAGAGAGAGAGAGAGAGAGAGAGAGAGAGAGAGAGAGAGAGAGAGAGATATGAAGCTGGGAGGAAGTTGGGGTGGGGTACTAGGGAGAGTTGGAGGGAGGTAGTGATGGATGGATATGATCACAGTACTTTATATAAATGTATGAAACCTTCAAAGAATGAAGAAAATATTTTTAAACTAAAAAACAAAGAGAATTTTAATTCAGAGACCCTCAACACCAAAAAGTGGGTAGAAAGAAAAGTAATTGTTTACATCTGCCAGAAAAAAATCTGACCTTTCACAGTGATGGTCAGGGGACATATCTGCACACACAGAATATGTCTTTTAAGTGAAATAATTTGGCCAGATTTTATTGTAGCGCTATTTATGTTTTTGTGACCTCCTAAAACCAACAGCTTTATTAGAATGCATATAATGAAAATAGAAGCCCCTTAAGGCTGGTGAGAAGGTTCAGTGGATAAAGGTGCTTCCCTGAGTTCAAGCCTGATGCCTTAGAACCCACGTAGTGAAATAAAGAACCAGCTCCCACAAGTTGTCCTCTGACCTCCACATATATGCCATGGCAGATGCATAACCCCCCCCACACACACACCAAACAAATAAATGCAATCCAAGTCATTAACTAAGCAAGGGAGGTAAATAAGACAAAAACAAGAGCGGGAGAGAGAAGAGGAAAAGTGGGAGACAGAAACATGATCGACAGGAAAAGTGCATTTGAAAGGGCGATTGCTGCGTGAGTGAAGGAAGACGACAGGATGCTCCTTGCACCACCTGACGTGTTTGCGTCCATGTTTCACATCTATTAGTCACATTGTAACCTTCTTTACAGTCCTGTGAGTGAGCACTGAAGATCCTCTTCTCTCTGATCTGGGCATGCAAGACCTGAGACCAGGAGATAGCTTTCCTGCCCAAGTCAGCTGGAGAGAACAAGGCAGTAATGAGAACTCGGGTTGGCTGGCTCGTGAATTCTCTGTCCCCATGTGATTGTGATTGTGGTTACATTCACTTTTTCATTCATTAATGGGAGGGGTATGCACTTGCCGGGACATGTACATGGAGGTCAGAGGACAACTTGCAGGAATCGATTCTCTGTTTCCACCATATGAACTGACAGTATTGAACTCAGGGCATCATCGGGCTCAGCCACAGGTGTCTTTACCCACTGAGCCACCTCACCAGCCCTCCTTTTCCTTTATTTTAATTATTTTTATTACTTTTGTACATATGAGTGTTTCCGGCATGTATCTATGTGCACTGTGTGATGCCCAAGGAGGCTAGAAGAGGGCATTGGATCCCCTGGAAATGGAGTTACAAAAGGTTGTGAGCTACCAAGTGGGTGCTAGGAACTGAACCCAAGTCGTCTGGAAGAGCAGTCAGTGCTCTTAACCTCTGAACCATCTCTCCAGTCCTCACCAGCCCTCTTCTTAAGAGCCAAGAGACATGTGGATAACATCTTGTGACTACAGCATACGCATGATGCATACACACACATGCAGGCAAGATACACATACACGTTAAAATAAATAAATCTTTAAAAATACTGGTGAGTATTCTTTCTCTCTATAGTGGACTCAATTTTATTATAATATCAAGTATTGCCCTTGACTTCAGCCTGTAAGGCTGGGTTATAATCATTCTGTGTGTATCCTCCCCCAGGTATCTTTGGGAACTGGTCTCTGAACGTCTGTGGATCCCAAAGTCCACAAATATTCAAGTCTCTTATGTATATGCAATATATCTGCATAGAACCTACACATAACCTCTATATACCTTATTTTTATAGTAAAAAGCAAAGCTGCCTTTATTCACACAGCACATAGTTATCTTAGAAATTTGTGATGGATCTACAAAAGAGCAAAGAAGTATATTTATAGAAGTCAAAGAATAAAAGATCAGTTAAAATTCTACATTTTCATATACAACAAAGAGTTATTAGAAATCAAAAATGCCAAAAATCAAATTTATTAATAATTACATTTAAAACAAAGAGTACTTATGGACAGATTTAGTCAATTATAAGTGAGATTGAGAAAATAAAACTAGAAAATACCACTAAAATTAAAGAAAACCCAAATAATAGAAAATTTCATCAGGTTCATGAGATGGATAACCCGGTACTATTAAAATATCAACTTTCTTCAGTTGATCTAATAACTACAATGTGATTTCAGTCAGTTAGCGTTCTAGCAAAAAGTTTTGTAGAGGTCAGCAAGCTGTCCTCAAACAATACATGAAAACATGTGGGAGCTACAGTAGGAAAAATAATTTTAATGCAAGCAAAATTAGACAACTTTACACAACTGTGTGATTAGTGGACTAATGTGTATATGTACGTGTATTTTTAAATTATTTTTGGTAATTAGCTTTTTAATGTCGATCCCATGCTTGTCTTGTTACTATAGCTCTATGGTATAATTTGAGATGAAGCATTCCTTCGAATGTGTTAAATTCTCTAGATTGTTTATAATACTTGATAACAATGCAATGTGACTATGTTGTCACACTATATTATTTATGAAACAATGACCAGAAAATAGTCTACACATTTAGCATCAATAGTTTTCTTTTCTAAATGTTTTTACTTGAGAGGTTGAGTCCATAGATGTAGATTCCATGAATGCAGAGGGCCAACTGTGATGGTCATTTTTATGTGACTCCACAGCTCAGCACTTTGTACCTCCTTGCACAAAACTCTGATAGGTGAGTCTTGATGTCTCTTTCTTCACCTCTATTCTCCTGCCTCAATGATGGTAGTGGTAGTCGGGGAGGTTGCCAAAAGGGGGCTTCCACAGATGGTAGTGGGTGAGGGGGCTGCATATACAAGTCCCCCAGGCATTGCCTGTGACAGAGGGTAGGGCGCACAGTGAAAGGGTGGATGGTAAGCCTGCAGCCACCGTTGGACTCCACAGATTGAGCTTTTCAGTTTGAACATCACTACTAAAGGGTTAACAGCTGGGGCCGGCCACCTAGCTCAGGAGGTAAAGCGTTGGCTGCCATGCCTCACAAGCTGAGTCTGATCCCCAGGCAGCACGTGGTAGGATGGAACTGACTGCTGCAAGTTGTTCTCTGACCTCCACACAGACACCTTCGTACACACAGGAACCTTCCTAAACACACCAAATAAATGTAACATAAGACCATTTTACATATTAACAATTGGAGCAAGAAATAGATGGGCTATTGTGGGCAAACGAAACAAACCTTTGTTGATCCTACGTGAGAGCTCAGCTGCCCACTATGAAGACCCCAGTACTGACTCATTGGGGTTCTTCCCAGGACTCTTCAGAGGCTCACAGTTGAAAGCTCATGGTTGCAGATCGATTGTAATTCCCTCCCTCTCCCTCCCCCCACCCTCCCAAGAGAGTGCCAGGATCCTGGGTAAAGCCTTGCCAAGCAGGGTTTTAAGATAAGGTAGTTTCATGTTTGTGTACCATAACTCACTTGATCTTCTTATGCACGTTCAATTAGCTTCAGCCCTCCTGGAAAACACGATTCCTTCCCTGGGCAAACCCCTCGAGGAGCACTGAGAACTCTATGGGGAGGCTAACAGAGAAAGACCAGCTCTTTGCACCACCCCTACACAACACAGACAGAAGTCTGCATCCTTGGTAACAACTCTTAGCAAGCTCCACCTCCAGTTGTGGAAAAGGCCGGGGTCTCATACTAGAATTTGCAAAGCCAGGGAGAGCAAGCAGGATTGCTTTACCAAACTCCCAGATAGAAAGAGATGCATGGGGCTGGAGAGATGGCTCAATGGTTAAGAGCACTGGCTGCTCTTCCAGAGGTCCTAAGTTCAATTCCCAGCAAGCACATGGCAGCTCACAACCATCTACAATGGGATCGGAAGCTCTCTTCTGGCATGCAGGTATACATGCAGATGGAGCACTCATGCACATAAAATAAATAAATCTTAAAAAGAAAAAGAAAAAAGAAGAGATGCATGAAGGAAGTGTACCTGTGTTTTCTGGAACATAGAGGAGGCTCCACCCTGAATGAAGATGGTGTCTGGTGGAGTTTGTTGCAGAATGAAGGTGAATCAGGACTGACACCTGCCCATAGGGATGGTATTTAGTCAGTATAGATCACCACAGCTGTCCCAGGCTGCACAACTTTCCCACTGGAGGGTAATGAGTCCTTGCATGTCTCTGTGACCACTGGGAACCACACCCCTTCCTTAACTCAAATATCCCTAATACAGAGCATTAACATGGGGTTAGTGTGGTCAGTACCCCATGACATACCGTGTACACAGCTCCAACATTGTATTTTAGATTTTGTGTGTGTGTGTGTATGAGCATTTTGCCTGCATGTAAGCATGTGCGTCACTGGTGTGCCCATGAAGGTTAGAAGAGGGTGTCAGAGCCTCTGGAATTGGAATTATTGGTGATTGTGAGGCACCATGTGGGTGCTGGGAACCGAACCTAAGTCCTCTGCAATAGTACCAAGTGCTCTTAACCACCAAACCATATCACCAGCCCTCAAGCTCCAATATTTTTAGCATCCCCTGCTTACTGACACAGATCATTAAAGCTGTTAATCTGCTTTGTCTCAGAAGTATGGATTCTTAAATATACCGTGCTAAGCATGTAAATGAGTTCATTCATGAACAGATGGTAGACTGGCACCTGCTTATAGTAGATGTACAGTGAGTATCAGATATTGCTACTATTTTGATGATGTTCCTTGTTTCAAAACCAGCCCGTCCTTTAAGGGTGTTTTGCCTGAATATATGCATATGCACCACTTGTGTGCCTGGTGACCCAGGGGTGACAACAGGAACTATTAGACGCTGTCTATCACTCTTTTCCTGGGTGGATGTCCTTAGCTTCGTATTTAATTTCGTTGTCCTTATCAGATGAATTTGCCTCATTCAGTCACCACCTCATTTCCTGGGAAGTCTGACCTCAGATTATTATATTGAGATTGGCCAGACTTCGTTTTACCTTGGTTTTTCTAAATTAAGATAGTATGACCTTGGGCAAATTATTGAAACTTTCATTCAGTACACTGCTTTCTTTGTCTGCAAAATTCTGCAAGCCAGACCTCCTGAGGGTTGCCTCCGATTGGCTCTGGCAGAGGCCTAGTGGGGGAGGGGTAGCCCTGGCTTTAGTGCAAGCTCAGCTGACCTGTCCTTCGCCTGGGTGATGGCAGAATCTCAATGCTTCTCTCTGATCTTCCACATCCAACATCTTCTTTGGGGGAGCCTCCCGAAGCCCTGTCTGTATATGGCCACCCTTCTAGTTCACAATCCCGTCTCTCATTTCAGGGAGTTGGGAAGGAGGGACTTGTCATCCTCCAGTCGGTTTCTCCTTGTGGTTGAATTCCAACACAGTTGTCCCATCATCTCATCGTACCTCAGCCAACAGTTTCCTTTGTCTCATCTAAACTCCCACAAATCTGTCAGAGCTGGGACTTGAACCCAAGACAAACCTCTTTCTTGGGAAGCATAGTTTTATTCTCTAAATGAAAAGACCTAGACACTTCTTTTTCCTGTCCCATCCCTCCCCGTCCTCTCATTTCTCATCTCTCCCCTCTTCCTCTTCTCTCCTGTCTCCTGTCTTTCAGTGTCTCCTTCTCCATCTTCCATCTCCCCTCTGTTTCTACCTCTACCACTCCCCTTGTTGTGTCCCATTTGTGCAGATTACTCTGGCTGTGTCTGACACTCCCATGCCCTGACTTCCTGAGCTGGCTTGTTAAGGGTCTTGGACCCATTAGCACATTAGCGAAAGGAGTTTCCAGAGTGGTACCTGCTCAGCAGGTTCTCAAACAGGGACAGAGAAGCCCAACTCAGAGGAGCAGCCTTTGGGGGGCTTCCTTTGGTCCCAGCTTATTCCAGGCTCCCTTGAACCTCCTTAAAGTCTGTGTTTTGGGGTTTCTGGCATCTAGTTATAGCCTGAACGTATATCCAACAGGGGTTGGACTTGTCCCGTGTCAAAATTGCTTTAGGAACCAGAAGGCTCAGGTGCCAAGTCTTCCCTTCAGGTAGAGTACTACCCCAAGAACATCTCTGAAGGACACAAGAGAAGCTGAATGCCCAGAACTGGCCTCTCCTGGTAACCTCTGGTGCTGGGTCCAATGAGAGTGGAGCTGCTCAAGAGAAGCTACCGAAGGCTGGGGACATAGTTTATTTGGTATATATAGAGCACTTGCCTAATGTACCTTGTGTTCAACACCCAGCATCATCACATAACCCAGGCATGGTGGTGCATGCCTATAATCCCAACACTCACAAGGTGAAGGCAGGATACCAGACGTTCAAGTTCATTCTTGGTTACATAGCTTGTTCGAAGTTCCAAGATCACAGCAGCCTGGGATATATATAAAACTCTATTTTTAAATAAATAAAGATGGCACTGAGGAGATGTGTGGCTCAGGGGCTCCAGGATGAGGGAACGTCCATGGAACAGCAGCATTCTGCTGCTTTCTTGTCCCTGTGGGTAGATCTCATTGACTTTTGCGCCACAGCAGGAGACAGACACATGTGTGAGTGAGAGCCTAGCATATGTTCCAACAGCCAAGCAGAGATCTCCTAACAGAGGCCCAGAGAAGGAGTTTCCCAAATCCCTTTCCCTGTGTTTGTTCACTTACTGTTGCTACTGGTGTGGGATTTGTAGGAATAAAAATCCATATCAAAGGAGACAAGTGAATGTTTCTAAATTTCCGTGTGCTTTATCTTCCAATACCCTCAATGTTGCCCTGTGGTACTTTCTGAGCCCTTGGATCAGCGCTGTGAGAGCACCCCATTTCCTTGCTATAGTGAGGACTGTATAGTTCACTGACCTTGAACGTCTGTCTCGTCCCACTGCACAAGCCCGTCCTCAAGGCAGGAACCCTGTCCTTTCTATCGTTGTGTTCCTAGTGTCTAGTGTAAAGAGTAGAGCTTATGGCAGGACTCAATTGAACGCATTAGTGTGTGAACACCAGAGAAAGCTGACCAGAGAGAAATATTCCCCTTTGCACATTTAGACAAACACGTATCTCACTAACCCCCGGAAATCAAACTGCTCATAGGTCCTGCTAATGATGTTAACACACACAAAACAAGCACTTGATAGTTAATTCATTCCCTGAGTGCTTCAGTGAATGAGAACGGGGGTGGTATAATTTGTCTACACAGAAAAAACCTTAGTCTCATCCCAGCACTATACCCCAATCCTAAACATCCTGAATCTTTGCTTCTCCATTTAGTGGTACCACATTGGTGTGTGGGGGACTCTGATTTACTACCCAGCCACTTGATTTTGGGTGATTCCTCTTCAGCCCCTTCTCTCAGACCTCCACAGGCTCAATGCATGCCCCACCCACAGTGAGCCATGAGGGTGGACCTCCCAGAAAGGGCCAATTCCTTTTCTACCAACTCAAATGGAGTTAGCCAATGGGGCACAAGGCACCATACGACTGGAGTGGAGCCTACCCCCTGCTCACCCTACCCTTTCCCAGGTCCTTCCCATTCCTTCTCATCATGGGAGGAAGAGTAACAGCATACTCTATGAACTTGACCAGGTACAACCCCAGGGACAGGGAAGGGTCCTCTCTCCTGTTTCATGTCTGTCCAGTCTGAACAAACAAGATGAAGGGGCTCCAAACACAGGGATTCTCCCCACCCAGTCTCCAGCTGTGTCTGGTTGTGGTCGAACCAGCAGAGTCACCGGAGCATTTGCCTGGCGCCATCTCCATGCCTGTCTAATACAGGAAGTTGTTATTTGAAGATAAGGGAAACCACAGTCAATTGCTTCCTCCGTAATCTGATATAACCTCGGAACTGTGGGAGACTACAGGCTAGGTTAGAGGCTCCGTAACTCAGCTGAGCAGGAACCCAGCAGGCCTGTGAGCTCAGGAGTTAATGCAACTCTAGACTCAGACAGGTACTTCCAGCTGCAAGAGAAGGGGGTATGTTTCCTGCCCATGGACCAATGGATGCTTACTTTGATGGCTGACGGACAACAAAGTACCCACCTCTTCCATGTCCCATCCACCCACTCCCTCTGCAAATCAAACCTCTTCTAGTTCCCCCAAGCATACTATCTCTCTCCAGCTCTCCTCCAGAAAGCATTTCCCCTCCCCTGCCAACTCCTCATTGTTGAGTTTGTACAAATGTCTGTAGACAACAGAGTCAAGGTCAGATGGGCATTAGGGTGAAGTTACCATTCCCAGGACCACTCAAAGTTCCCTTTCCTGGAATACACCTTTCCCTCAAAGGGTTCTGTGGTGGTCTAAATGAGAAATGTCCCCATAGGCTCATATATTTGAACACTTGGTCCCAGGCGGTTGGTGCTGTTTGAGGAGGTTTGGGGGTCTTTAAGAGGTGGAGCCTTGTTGGAAGAAGTGCATCATTAGGGGTGGCCTTTGAGAGTTTATAGCCTGCCCTCCACTTCCTGTTCACTCTCTGTTTCTCTGTGTGCAATTGAATATGTGGTCTCTCAGCTCCCGCTCTGGCAGCCTGCTGCCATGCCTCCCCAACTACGACCATCCCCTTTGGAGTCATAAGCCCAAATTAACTCTTCTTTGTAGAAGCTTCCTTGGTCATGGTGTTTTATCACAGCAACAGAAAAGTGAAAAATACAGCTCACTAATTCTTGGGTTTTCCAGAATTAGTCCTGGCTCTATAGGAACATCTGCTCTTCCACCCTCTCGCTTCTCTTCAACCCATGTGAGCTAAGGCTGGACTGACTGTTCGGGAAAGTGGACACAACTGAAGAGGAGCACGGGTCTGCAGAGCTGGCTCATGCCTGGCCGGGGGCTGCACTAGAGCTCCCTTGAAGGGACTCTGGCCAGCTTGAGTGTGGCAAGCAGGGCTCTGGCAGCCTTGCCTGTCTCTCCCACTCCCTCTGCCTGGCTAAAAACCACTCGATTACATTCCTAAAGCCAGAAACCAAGACTATTCCCTTATTTGGCCACTTCCTCCTCCTGAGGCTGACTACCAAGGTCCAGCTATCAAAATACTAAACTCCAACAATCAAAAGCCCCCTTTGGCTCACCTAATTAACATGTCCAATTAAAATTAAACACCTTACTCTAACACAGGGTTTCCCTTTGTACCATTATAAACTGCCATTTTCCTATGTACCATGTCTGTCTCCTCTCTATCCTCAGGGACCTGTCCCTTTTCCCTTGTTCCCTTCCCCTTCTCCTTTTGTCCTCTGCCTCCTGTCTTTGTCCCTTATCCCTGCCCTCTGTCCCTCCCTTTGTGCTGAAAACTTGGTCTTCGGGGTCCACAACAGGACCTCTGGGGGGGGTGGCATCCAGACATCAGCATTTTATAAAGCTCCCATATGAGTTCAGCGCAGCTCATTCTAAGAACCACGAGTGGTTGAATCCTCAGATACAGGATGTTTAGGCGCGGGAGGCTTCCTGAATTCAGAGATCAGTAATCTCTTCCTAAAATGGGAATAATCCGTTAAACCCATCAATGGTCCCAGAAATCTTCTGCAAATCTAGCCTACTGGGTTTCCAAGAAGAACACCACAGTGAGGTTGGGATGCTTTTGAAAAACGGAAGGGAAGAAGTTAGCAAGGCGTCTACTGTGGTTTGAATGAGAAATGTCTACCGTCATCCTTGGCTGTTTGAGCATTTGGTCCTCAGGTGGTGGCACTATTTGAAGAGGTTGTGGGGAGGTGTGGTCTTGCTAGAGGAAGTACATCACTGGGGGCAGGCTTTGAGATTAGAAGACCCCACCACCTCCAGTCCACTCTCTGCTTCCTGTGAAGATGGGATCTCTTGGCTTCCTGATTCTGACCATGCCTACTGCTTGTTGTCATGTCCATGCCATGATGGACTCTTATCCCTCTGGGACCACAAACTACAGCAAACTCTTCCGCCTGTGAGGTGCCTTGGTCACGGTGTTGTATCACAGCGACAGAGAAGTAATAAAGTGTCTAGGTCAATAATGTCTGTCCTGCTGAAAGCGAGGTTAATTCTAAGACAATTCTGGCCTTATTTTTCAGGTGACAGGCCAGGACTGTCAAGACCTTCACTTCCAATACAAAACCCATGAAAAAGTTCTCCAGAGATGACAAGGACAGTAGTAGGTGCCATCCTCTCTGGAACCAATCTGTTTGATTTTGACAGCTGAGGTGACGCCATGAACATGTGGAGACCACTGTTCCTTACGGGTCCCTGGGGAGCTCTTTTTCTCATTTAATCTTCCCAGCTGCCTCCTAACAGGGGTCATGTTATTGTTCTGGTTGTTCATCCAGAACTGAGGCTGTCTTATGTAAGGCCACTCCCCAGGGCTAGCAAGCTGGCAAATGGCAAGAGGCAATATTTGAAAGAGAGCCAATTGCATGCATTTATTTCTAATTCCATATTCCCTGATACCACTCACATCAGTATCATAACATTAATGCTACAGGACTATTTACACCAAAGAAATGGGTAAGTGCTACACATCAGGCCTTTTTCTGCCCTTCCACCAGCCCTGTGATGGAGTTGTCAAATAATATATAAAACAACCTGCTAAAATGGAATTGTCAATAAAAAATGAACTATTCCCTATGATAAGTAAATGGGATATATCTAAAATTAAAATGTAATGGATGTCCTGGATTTTTATTGTCAAACACAACAACTTCACTCAGAGAGCTCTTACTAACACATGTATGCTCCTTCCCATCATTCTGTAGTACAACTTTATCACTAACATTCAACTAATGCGTTAGGATTCTAATGTCAAACATCTAGTGACATATAAGGGGAGCTTATAGGTTCTTAAAATGTTCATTTATTAACTGTGAGGGTTAGTGGTCATCAGCTTGACAGAACCAGGAATTGCCTGGGATATGGGCCTCTGGGAATGTGGGGATGTATCTTGAGATAGAAAAACCTACTCTATCAAAACACAGTCCAGGAATAGAGTCAAGTGAGAATTCTGCGGGCTTGTGAGACCACTCCAAGAAAACAGGACAAAAGTCTTGCAACCTCATTTTCTTCAAAACCCCGAATTGTTCCTGGAATATGTTTTCACACTTGTTCCAGGTGTAGCAGACATGAGTGAGTTTACTTTGGATTACTCATTACTTCTTGCCGCTGCTAGTTAGTTAAATGTTTAAACCGGCCTTTGTGTGCTTCCATGGAAAAACATGTTTTTGCCACACGCGGCTTGTCTTTATTGTTGTGCACAGCTTGAACTCAAGTGAACTTTGCTCCTATGAGCTCTCTGCGCCCTCAGACTATAAACTGTCTGCTGCCCTGACTAAAGCTGGCTGTCGCATGAGACTTCAGTCGGCCTCCTTTCCCGGCGCCATGCTCCCAGGTCCCAGCCCCTCTGGAGCAGTCACTACGGGGTCACCATTTCTTGGGTGGAATCCTGGGCTGCATGCACAGCTGGAGAAAGGGAACGAACAGCATGCATTGCCCTCACTAGCTCTCTTCTTCATGACTAGATGTGACACACCCTGCTGCTGCTTCAAGGCCTGCTGCCTTTCTTCCCGCCGTCATAGACTGCACCTCGACTCATGAGCTAGAAGAAACCCTTCTCCCCTAAACTGCTTTTATCGGGATATTTTAATCACAGCAATGGGAAAAGAAACTAAGACGTTGGCCCTAATTTGAAGAGGAACGCCTGCCATATCACATAACCAAAAGCAAGACAGGAAGGAAAGTGTGTTTATTCAGCCTACACTTCCACGTCATAGTCCATCACGGAAGGAGGTCAGGACAGGAACTCAAACAGGGCAGGAATCTGGGGGCAGGAGCTGATGCAGAGGCCATGGAGGAGTGCTGCTTACTGGCTTGCTCCTTACGGCTTGCTCAGCCTGCTTTCTTATAGAACCCAGGACCATCCGCCCAGGGGTAGCACCACTCACAATGGGTTGGACCTTCCCCCATCAATCACTAATTGAAAAAATGCCCTACTGGCTAGCCTACAGCCTAATTTTATGGGGGCATTTTCCCACCTGAGGCTCCCTCCTCCCAGACGACTCTAGCTTGTGTCAAGTTGGTATAAACTCAGCCAGCACAATGTCGGCCTACACTTCAGGAAAGTACTGCTCATGCCTCATGGTGAATCTGAGCAGCACAAGAAACCAAAAGAAGACTATATTAGTTATTTTCCTCTTGGTGTGATAAAACCCCGTGACGAAGAAAGGGTTTATCTGGGGCTTACGTTCCAGGGGGATAAGAGTTCATCACCATGATGGTGGGAAAGCAGAACAGCAGGCAGGCATGGAGGCAGGACCAGCTGAAAGCTCACATCTCATACCACAAGCAGCTGGCAGAGAGAGATTAAGCTGGGAATGGAAGATGGCTTTTGAAGCCTCAAAGCCTGCCCTCGGTGACGGTGACATACTTCTTCCAGCAAGGCCACACCTCCTAACCTTTCCCAAACACTGATGCCAACTGTGGACAATGTCTTCAAATGCCTAAGAATATGGGGAATATCCCATTCAAAATGTCACAAAGGCACTTTTGAGGAGAACAAGGTGAGGGACCTCTCCATTGAACCCCTCAGGGGAAGGCTGGCAATGATTCTATGTAGACTCTGCTTTGTGTCTGATTCAGTGTCAGAAAGGGGTCCCTATATTTCAGGAACCTATTGCTTAGTCTTGGAGATGGCAGGTGGGCCTTGGGAATCATCCTTTAATGGGTCGAATATGAAACGCCCCTCAGAGTCTCATGTGTTTGAACCCTTGGGCTCCAAGTGGTGGTGACACTTTAGGAGGTTGTAGAAACGTCGGGACTGTGGCCTAGCTGAAAGAAGTGGGTTGCCAGGGCTGAGACTTGAAGGAGATAGCTACCCTGGCTCCAGCCTGAGCCCTCCGCTTCCTGAGCTGCGGTACCGCAGCAACAGTGAGCTCCCACCACTCCGGCTAGACCGCTCCACCAGGTCTTCCCCACCATGATGAAACTGTGAGCCAGTGTAAATCCCACTTCCCTCGAGTGTCTTTGGTCGAGTGCTTGGCTCCATCATGAGAAGAGCAGTAGATATAAGCTCTAAGACCTTACCAGAGGGAGCCGGAGTCCAGGCTGGTAGCTGCGGGGACAACTGTGGATACAGAGAAGGGAGTCCTCTGGCTTGCTCATAAACGCACATACTTCTTAACAGTCATTACAAAAAGAACTCGGAAATATACTTAAAAGAAATGGAAAGGGCAGTTAATCATTATCATATTAATGATTGTCCTGGAATTAATTACATGTGTATGAGTGTGAGTACCATTCCTACTTTGGATAGATGACAATTTCTTATACAATGTAAGGAAAGCATTAACCATAAAGGGAAATAGCAATAATTAGAGTGCACCTGGCATAAACATAGGAACTTCCATTCCCCAAAAGACACCTTTAAGAAAGTGAGAAGGGGCCTATCCCTGGTGCTTAACTGGCTCTTGGGAACCTGTTCCTCAGGCTGGATTACTTCACCCAGCCTTTTGGCAGGGGGAGGAGCTCAACTTGATGTGCCATGCTGTCTGTTTTCAAGCCCATGGGAGGCCTGCCCCTTTCTGAATGGAGAGTAGTGGTTGGGGAGGGGGTGGATGGGAGTCAGAGGAAGGGGATGGGAGGAGAGAAGGGAGGGAGAACCGTGGTCAGTATGTAAGGTAAATGAAAAAAATGCTAATTAAATAAAATAAAATTTTAAAAATAAACATTAAAAAGTGAAAAGTGGGACTAGCTAGTTTAGTTGCTAAGAGTACTTGCTACTCTTGTAAAAGAGGACCCAGGTTCTGTTTCCTACACCCACATGACAGCTTACAACCATCTGTAACTCCATTCCAGTGAATCTGATGCCTTCTTCTGGCCTCTGCAGGCACTGAATGCATGTGACATCCATGCATACACTCTGACACACATGCAACTACATAAAATTTAAAAAAAAAAAAAAAACAGAAACGTGTATAAAAATAGAAAGGTGTTAAAAGTTTAATAGAAAGGTGTAGGAGTAAATATTTGTAATTTATCTGACCAAAAATATGGAAAGCAAACCTATGGTTTTTAAGGAAAAAAAGACAGCACCCCAATAACCACCTTAAATAGGTATCGATGCAAAGTCTTTTTCTTCATCCCCTAAGAACTGAGAAGCTGCACTGCCTCCCAGTCACACTCTGCCCAGTTTCTTCCTGGGCTCCAGCCTACCACAGAGTGGCAGTGTTTTACCCAAGAGTCATTTAACAGACTTCACAATAAGGCCTTGGCTAAGCCAGTTATGACATGCTAAGTGCTTTTGACTGCCCCTTGAGCTCCCATTAAACTGTCTCAGACACTAACTCCAGGCAGTAACACCTCCTGCCCTAACCTATTGCCGGAGTATGATTAAAGAGTGGGAAAATCGCTTTCAGAGGTATAGAAGCCAGAGAGCTGCACATCTGAAGGCCCAGGAAGGGACCACTGCTGAGGAAGAGCAAGATAACAGAAAGCCATCCAAGGTGCCCAGTGTCAGCTACCCCTTAGTAGCTCAAGATTTTCCATACCGGAAAGAGGACTTCTGTCCCGCATCACCTCTGGGGTGAGTATGGCTTGGGTACCCAGTCCTCTCCTAGGTGTCCCCAAGCCTAGTTAAGGTAGAACTACCACCTGTGGGTTTCTCACCGCGAGAAGAAACTAGAAAGGCCCTTTCCAGTGCTCTAACTCATTGCCCCTCTGCCTTCCAGGATATGGACGGCATTCTACAAATCAGACCCACGCATTGCCCTTGGAAAATATTCTCCGATGGAACAGGAGATCCTGGTAAATGCCCTCAAGTTTGCATGGACTGAGTCCCTCTAGAGTCTGCTTGCAGAGGTGGGGGGAATCCTAGGGTTCAAAATCCATCAATCACAGATGCTTCCACAGTAGCTCCTGTTGGCTGTGTCTACTGATAGATTTCACTCTCTGAACATCCCAATCAGGAGTACAGCCATAAGCAGGGCTGGAAAAATGACTCAGAGGGTGAGTATCCTTGCTGTGCAAGCATGAAGGCCTGCATTTGAATCCTTAGCACCTTTTAAAAATGCTAGGCATGGCTGCATGTACTGTAACCCTGGCACTGGGAGCAGAGACAGGTGGACCCTGGGAGATTGCTGGCCAGCCAGCCTAAACAAAATGGTAAGTTTCTAGTTCTGTGAGAGACTATATCTCAAAGGAATATGGAGGAAAGTGGTAGGGGAAGGCACCTAATGTCTTTTTCTGGTCTCTGAATGCATATGCACAGGACATACACCCTCCCCCTATATGTTGGTAATACTTACACCAAACAGAAACACACACTAAAAAACACTGTGTT
Source organism: Peromyscus californicus insignis (assembly GCF_007827085.1). Classification (NCBI taxonomy): domain Eukaryota; kingdom Metazoa; phylum Chordata; class Mammalia; order Rodentia; family Cricetidae; genus Peromyscus; species Peromyscus californicus. Next base: position 72,219,938 of record NW_026294562.1, read on the forward strand.
TTATGTAACTGTGATAATAAATAACGAAACTGCCATTTCTTAAGTACTTACCTGGCACTATGTTGTACTTTGAGTGTGACATGTCTCCCATAGGCTCATGTGTTTTAACCCTTGGTCTTTCAACACCACATGAGCTCTGCACAAATAGTGCCCATCAACATTTAGTCATGGTAGGTGAGGGTCTCACAAGGCTTCACCTCTCTCTGGGCAGTTCATAGTGGGGGCGGGGCAGAGAAGTCATTTTCTTCGGTGATGTAACCACTGGTAAGTTGCCCGTGCCCCCAGGAAAAACCTTCTACCAAGGCTCATGTGAACAACACGAATTAGAGGTGGTGGGTCACAGAGAAACCAAAAGAAAAGGAAAAGAGACACAAAAAGAGGACTTGTATGGAAGGAGAAGAAATTCAGTGGGACTGAGAGAGGGATGAGAGCAAGTAACAGGTGAAAATGTTCATATACACCTGTATGAAACTGTCAAAAATAAAAATCAGGAGCTGGAAAGATAGTCTAAACTGCTCTTTCAGAGTTCAGTTCCCAGCACCCAAGTCAGGCAACTTATAACTGCACATAACTGTAGCTCCAGGGTATCCAACATCCTCTTCTAGCCTCCACAGTTACCTGCACACATGTGCAAACACACACACACACACACACACACTTGAAAACAAAGTTAATCTTTTTAAAAAATAGTTGAAAAAATAAAAATGGAAAAAACAGAAATAAGGATAAGCTGCAAACCTCAGTGATAAAGATGAAGCTTCCGGGTCCTCAGCTCTTCTTTTGGGCACTGGGTTACACTTTGAGCGTGAAGTGTCCCCAGAAGCTCGTGCCTTTCAACATAGGGCTCTCAGTTAGTGGCATAGTTGTGGAACTTTTAGGAGGCGAGGTCTAGTTGAAGAAGGATGGGGTCACTAAGAGGGTGGGCCTTCTGGTTTTTGCCTGGCCTTGGCTCCTGCCCTGATCCCCTGAGATGGAGGCAAGCTGCTCCATGTCCCCACCACCATGGAGCCACCTGCCACCGTGTCCTCCCTACCATGACAAATTGTGTCCCCTCAAATTGTGAGCCAGAGTAGATGCTTCTTCCCTTAGGCTCCTTCTTGTCGGGTATTATTTAGTGACAGTGATAAGAAAATCACACACACACACACACACACACACACACACACACACACATGCATGCACTAGTTGCTCTCACACACATCATCTTTTGAGACTTCACAATACCCTTTGTAAGGTCAATAAAATGATTCTAAACTCACAGTGGATAGAAGGAGAGCCGGGCTTTGAACCCAGGCCTATGTGATCCATCCCCAAGGTCTACCCGCTTTCCTGTTTAATAAGGGATTCAATGCTCTTAGCAGTGGAGGAGAATCAGCCACTAGCTCATTCTCTCCATGGTGGCTGCCTACCCCTAGGTACTGAGATTTTTAACCATCTTTTTTTCCTGTGTTCAGCATCTCGGTGGCGTTCACACCATAGCCACAAGAAGATATTTGGCTGAGCAGCAGAGGAAAGAGTGGAGGGTGCTGAGAAAATTGCAGGCACAGTCATCAGACTACAAAATGGCAAAAAAATATAGAAAAGAGTCCTCTTCTCCTTGTACTGTGTGCGGACCCCCAGAAAAGATATGGACAGCGAAGGTGGTCATCCCTGCAGAGGAGTTTAAAATGCCCCACCGAGAGGTGATCGACATCGACAAACATATAAAAAGGATGCAGCTCGCACGAGCCCTGAGAAACAAGCAGTTTTCTCCATACCTCGAACGGCTCCGGAGTGCCACTTTGCTGTCTGGAGCAGAGCCGGGTACCACAGGAACAGTCAAGTCCAGGGAAGAGGGGGGCAAGTATGACAGGGATAGCTCTGATCAAGCCAGTCAAGAGGAGAAAGGGGAGGCTGAGTTCAAACCCACAAACCCACGAGAAATCACAATGAATGTAATTTTCAAGTCAGAAGAACCCAAAGGGTGTTTGGTATGTCATCGGAATGATCGGAAAACTTTCCTCCCTGTGAGGAAACAGGAGCGGCGCATCACGGGCCTGACGAACAGAAACCTCTTCCCCATCACTGGCTTTCCTGGAGACCTGATGCTCATGAACCAGGATTTTATATCACGGGGAATCCACCCGAGTGATGCCATTAAGATCTACTGGCTGCCAGAAGAGGATACCCGCAAGGCACTCAAACACAGGGCAGCTCGCTGCCCCTATTGAAGCTAGAGAGCCCAGAGCATAAGCAAGTGTCCTGCTCTTCATTTCTCCTGCACACCATGTCCCAGGGTCCTTCCTCTCTGCTCTTCTTTTGAGCTCCTTGGCTTCTCCTGCTCTGTCTCCACAGTGTCTCCAAGATGAGACCCTGCTGCTAAGGCTTCCTTGTTTCTGGCGACTCTTGAGTATAGCTCCCACCTCACCACAATCATAAGTTCTAAATGATGGGCATGCCCCCACTGGCCAGGCTGTTTTCCTGATCCTGGGTATTCACTCTAAAACTGAAGTTGCCCATCAAATACCGAGTCCTGGCACTAAGAGGCAATCCAAAATGTGAGTGAGAGGAAATGGATTCTCAGCCTCCTCCAAAGTATCTCCTGGCTCAACCAGAGCCTTGGGCATAGATAGGAACTTCAGCTTTTGGTGGGGAGGGGCATCTAGAGCAAATGAAGGGGTTTCCCTCCAATGGCAAAGCTCTGATGTTTCCTGCATGTGTGTCTATGTATCACATATGTGCCTGGTGCCCATGGAGGCTGGAAGAGAGTGTTGGATCCCCTGGCATTAGTGTTAGAAATGGTTGTGAGCCACCATGTAGTTGCTGGGACTCAAATCCAGGTCTTCTGGAAGAACAACCAGAGCTCTTAATTGCTGAGCCATCATTCCAACCCCTTACTTTTTGTTTTTAATACAGGATCTCACTAAGTTGTCCAGACTGAACTGCCTTTCCTTTCCAAGTAACTCAGATTTTAAACTTATGCCTTCAGGCCCAGCTTGTAATCTGTTTTTGACTGGTGGAAAAATAAAAGAAATTCAACATCCTCCCACACAAAAGTACATTCACATTTGTACACACACACACACACACACACACACACACACACACACACACCCATAAAGAAGGCATCTTCCCAGTGACAGGAAATCTCCTCTTTGCCCCTTCCTTCTCTTGCACTAAAGAAATGAGACATTTTCACTTGGAGGAGAGTCTCTTATAGCCTGTCTGTCATGGGACTTCTTTGTATTGAGCAAACTACAAAATTCTGAAGTTGAAGAGTGAGTGGAGAGTCTCAGGGAATAGAGAGGGTTCAGGAATTACATACTACCTATCCTTGTCAGCAATACCCAAACAAAGGCTACAGACATGCATCCTGAGTAAGGCCTGGCTCCAGCAACAGGGAGAAGTCAGCCTGGTGGCTTGGGGCTATGTGTGAGACACTGCTAAAATCTGTCTCCTCACCTTGAGTGACACTGACCAGGGTGAAGCTTCGGGGGGTACCACCAGGTCCACTGGATGGTCTAGAAAAGGAGAGTAAAGTGACTAGAGACATTTGCCTTTCTCAACAAGGCTCTGGGAAACAATAGCTCCTTCTTTTCTATCGTGAAAGTTTCCAAGGAAGAATATGCTGTGGATATCACTCTGTATAAATAAAATACTGATTGGCCAGTAGCCAGGCAGGAAGTATAGGCGGGACAAACAGAGAAGAGAATTCTAGGAACATGAAGGCTGAGTCAGAGAGACACTGCCAGCCTCCACCATGAGTACCAACATGTAAGATACGGGTAAGTCACAAGCCACGTGGCAACTTATAGATTAATAGAAATGAGTTAATTTAAGATATAAGAACAGTTAGCAAGAAGCCTGCCACGGCCATACAGTTTATAAGTAATATAAGTCTCTGTGTGTTTACTTGGTTGGGTCTGAGCGGCTGCGGGACTGGTGGGTGAGAGAGATTTGTCCTGACTGTGGGCCAGACAGGACCAGAAAAATTTTAGCTACAAGAATAACTAGTTGACCATGGTCCAACATGACTTCCTGCTTGAGGAGGTTTCCAGCCTCCTCTAATATACAGGCCTCAGGCCTGGGAGGTGAGACAGTCTAGGAATCTGAAGACAGGTGAGTAACAGACTAAAGGCCTTGCCTGCATTCACTAGATTTCAACGGCAGAACCAGGGCCAGCTCCCACTCCCCTGACTGATTTACATAAGAACCCTTTGAATGTCACTCTAGCTACAGAAACAAGCCCGGGTGGAACAGCAAAGATCTAGGAGCTGATCCCTTGGGAGTAGGTTGTCCAAACGGACAGACATGTATCTCCATTTATTACATTTCACACTAGGATCCTCATGGTTCATTCCCATGGCAGTGTCCATGGTTACAAAGTCTACAATACAAGCCCTTGTGTAACAGTCCTACAATGCAATGCTCAAAAGGGTTATACATAATGCTCCCTCACTGGGTACACATCCAGTAGAACCCAGAACATGTGTCCACACACAAGCTTGCACACGAATATTCATAGCATATTTCCTTAAAGTAGCCTCAAAAGTGGAAATAACCAAAAAGCCCCTATGATGATGGAAGGTAAAATGAAAGTGGCAATGTTCATGCAATAAAATATTTTTCAGGTGTGTGAAAGTAGGAACTGATCAAGATCCAATCATGAATATAGAAATATCATGCTAAGCGAATGAAGCCAGCCCTGAATGACCACACACTTTGTGCTTCTGTTTATGTGTAATGCCCATAAGAGCTAAATTCTGAGTTAGAAAAGAGGTTTGTGGTTACTGAAGTTTTGAGTGATAGTAGGAGCAAATGAGGACTGAGTTGTGATGGATTTGGTATTTCTTTTGGAAGGGATGAAGGCTGACTATGGCTGACTGTGATGATGCTGGACCATTCTGCCAATAGTCTAAAGATCCCTGGGTTATAAGCGTTAAGTGGGTGGATTGCTTGGTATGTAAATTATATATCAATAAAACTGGCATATAAGATATTAGTGGACATTAATGACATGATGAAATTAATAAAACAATGGAGTCAGCGGGGAAAAGCTGCACGTGTGGTCGAAAGCAACTGAATCCCTCCATTTGTAGATCTCTAGCAAATGGCCTGAGCTCTGCTGAAGATATAGGAGAGAAAGAAGGACCCAAAACCCAGGTGGGTGGACTCCCTTTCCCCTCCCAGTGGTAGGTGAGCCCCACAACAGAACACTGATAGACCATAGGCTTCCCATCCCATCCATTCTCTGCTTCTATGATGTTATTTATTTAGGGCAGGACTGCTTAACAAGACTGAAGTTCCCGTCCTCACGCCTCCCGATGTCTGACAACGGGGGACCCTGTCCTGGGATGCATGCTGTGCTATGCCATTCTGACCTCAGAACAGAGCAGGCTGGGCCCATAGCAAGACCACTGCTGCCTCCAAGCAAGAGCAGGAAGAAGGAGCTCACCGTGTAAAGCTTGTCCCTCGGGGAAACACTGAGGTATCAGCCTGACTGCGCAGATAGGAGCTTCTGGTCCCAGGCATGTCCCGCATTCTCTCCTCTCTCCTCCTGCTCCTCTCTATCTACATTCCTCTTTCTATCTATTCTCTCTGCATGGCAGCCCCACCTATTGCCCCTCCTGCCTGGCTATTGGCCATTCAGCTCCTTATTAGACCAACCAGGTGCCTTAGGCAGGCAAGGTGAACAAATGCAACACATCTTTACATAGTTAAACAAACACAGCATAACAAAAGTAACACATCTTGGTCCAGTGAGAATAGTATTTCATAACACATGGCCGTGGCTGCCTAGGGAGACAGAAAAAGGACTGTGTTTTCCAGAGACACCCAGAAATCAAAGTTTTGGTATTCCATGTCACAATGTCCTCTCAGCAGAAACATCTGGATTAGACTCGGTTTCTGGGGATTTTTGTACCCCAGATCTTTGTCCTGGCCACACTGTTTCTAAAACTGTCCTTAAACAGCCTCATGCATCTCGCCTGTGGGTCTTTCTTCTACTTCCCTATAAAACTTGAGACATCTGTCTGTCCAGACCTCCTAACATCATCCATCCCCATCTACTCTCTGCACTGCCCCAAGGCGCCCCCTCCCTCCCCAGTAGCCTCACTTCCATCCCACAAAGATGAGTGGAAGGACTGAAGGGTGTGTTATAAGCAGCCTCCTCTGCGCGGTCCCCCTCCATCTTAATAGAGAACTCCAGTTTGTCCAGCTATCCATTCCTATCCCACTAGCCAACGTGCCAAGAGGAAACTGAGTCCAAAACTCTGCTTGGAAACTAGCCCAAGAGCAATTTAGAGAAGGTATAAGTGACGGGCAGGAGCCCCGCCATCCACACCCGTGGCTGATGCAGACATGGATGTGATAAAAGCCCTGGAACAAGGAAGCAAAGTGACGTGTGATGCTGGGGGAGCTAAGAAGAGCTGCTCACCATCTGCTGCCCACCAAGGGGCAGGGCAGCTCTTAGAGTGGGCAGAGCAAGGCCAGGGCATGCAGGAGCGCCAGGGCACCAGACTGCTGTCAGGCTGCCACCTTTGTACGTCATTTCAGAAGTTGGTCCCTGTGCGCCTTTACACCCACTGGAGACTGGCTTTCTGAGACTTGCCACTACAAGGGGTCCTAAATACGTAAAGTGCCTGCCTCTTAGAGAGTCAGAAGAACAGTCTGTTACCTGCCGGCACCCCCAGGTTGAGAAGACTTTCTCAGATTGTTCACTCTGGGACATGCTAAATAGCTGAGGTAAAGGGTTAAGAAGCTCCTTCCAGGTCTCTCTGACAAAATATAGTAGATAGGTGATAGATAGATAGATAGATAGATAGATAGATAGATAGATAGATAGATAGATAGATAGATATAGATATAGATAGATGGTAGACACAGACAGACAGTCAGACAGTGTGTATGTGGGAGAGGGAGGTAGAGATTAGTGCTCAGCTCAGTTAGTGCTTCACCAAAATCTCCAAAGCAGTCACAGCTGCAAAAAATATCATCCAAAAAAAGTAACAGGAATAATCAGAGGAAAGCATGCAAAATATTCCACTTCAAGAATGCCCATCCTGATAGGAGACCATGGTAAATGAAGACCACATGAGAACAGGAAGAAGCAAAGTGCTAGAGAGGCCCACAGAAATCCACAAAGATACCCACACAACAGACTGCCGGCAATGGTCGAGAGACAGCCCGAACTGACCTACACTGGTGATGGGATGGCCAAACACCCTAATTGTTGTGCTAGAAACCTCATCCAACTACTGAGGGATCTGGATGCAGAGATCCATGACTAGGCCCTGGGTGGATCTCTGGGAGTCCAATTAACGAGAATGAGGAGGGTTTATATGAGCGAGAATTGTTGAGACCAAGGTTGGATAAAGCACAGGGACAAATAGCCAAATGAATGGAAACACATGAACTATGAACCAATGGCTGAGGGGTCCCCACTGGATCAGCCCCTCCGAATGGGTGAGACAGTTGATTGGCTTGATCTGTTTGGGAGGCATCCAGGCAGTGGGACCAGATCTTGTGCTCATTGCATGAGTTGGCTGTTTGAAACCTGGGGCCTATGCAGGATTGTTTGGCTCGGCCTGGGAGGAGGGGACTAGACCTACCTGGACTGAGTCTACCAGGTTGACCTCAGTCTGTGGGGAAGGCTTTGCCCTGGAGGAGATGAGAATGGGGGGGGGGGCGTTGGGGGGAAGGTGAGGGGGACGGGAGGGGGGAGAACAAGGGAATCCGTGACTGATATGTAGAACTGAATTGTATTGCAAAATAAATTAAAATAAATTAAAAAAAAAAAAAAAGAATGCCCATCCTGAAGATTGACAGGAAATTATTCCTAATGTCTTTCCTGACTTTGAACTCCACCACTTCAGCTTTCAAAAATTCGACCAACCATGGAAAAACAGAATACAGCTTGAATCAATAACCACACATATATTAGCAACTACATTGACAATTTCATTCTCCATTGGAACAAATAACCACAATGCTGTTCTGAGTAATTATTGCTAATCTGTGATACAAACTCAAAAATCCAAGCGATGTTGACCCAGAAGTCCGAAAGACTTTGTTCTCAGGGAAAATATCCATATTCCTACAGAGATTAATCAATGCCTGGGTTGTATTTCTATTTTCCTTGAGTATTCTACAGTAATTGTAACATGAAGAGCACACGGTGGAACACACGTGTATAGACCCAAATGCATCCTGGATGTTCCCTGCACTTCAAATAAGCCTGTTACTTACCATTTGGTAAATCCTCTGCCTGATGAGGGGCACAGCTTTTAGCTTTTAAATCAGCTATTACCATGAAAGCCTTTTCCCTCACAGCTTCTAACAATCCAACTCACTGCCTATTAGGGGTTGTTTCAGTTATTTTTGATATTCTGTGGAGAGTGTGAGGTACCCTTTCCTGCTTAGAGGGGAAATTTCCCCTCTTTGAACCTGAAATGCTTTCAAAGAGGAGAGAGATTGCCTTTCAAGAGTTAGAAAGCTGTCCTCCTCTTAAGAGCCGTGACGATCTCCAAAGGCTCCTAATGCAGAGAAAAGCATTAGCCACTTACATTTCTGCCTTAATGAGTACCGCGCTCATAGCTAGCCAACGGTAAATGTCACAAACTTAGGAATTATTTATCTCAGTGTGAAAAAAGTCAATCTGGTATCCACACTGTCCTCTTATCTCCGCTGATCCTGTGCAACACACATATGAGATATACATATCTCTTCTTATTATTCTCAAGGTTAACACAAATCACACCTGTATTTCTGCTGAAGAATTTGTCACTTAAGAGTAGGGGACAATTACAAGCAAGACGGTAGAATAGGACATTCCTAGCTCTTATTTTCTCCCATAGAAACAATCTGGTAACAATTAAGAATTGAGTCTGAAGTGTTCCCCTCAGACTCATGTGGCTGGTGGTGTCATAAGACCAGGCTGGAGGGAATGGGTCACTGCGGCATGTCCTTTGTCCTAGTTAGTTACTATTCCTGTGGTGAGACGCCATAACCAAAGCAAGTTGAGGGGGGTTTATTTGGCTTACACTTCCACATCACTGTTCATCATCTAAAGAACTCAGGACAGGAACTCAAACAGGGCAGGCACCTGGGGGCAGGAGCGAATGCAGAGGCCATGGAGGGGTGCTGCGTACTGGCTTGCTCCTTGTAGCTTGCTCAGCCTGCTTTCTTATACAACTCAGGGCCACCAGTCCAGGGGTGGCACCACCCACAATGGGCTACCCGCCCCCCTGCCCCCGTCACTCACTAATACAAAAAAAAAAAAAAAATGCTCCACAGACTTGCCTGTAGCCTGATCTTACGGAGGTGTTTTCTCAATTTTCTCCCTCCTTTCAGAAAACTAGCCTTGTAGGTCATGGCTGGATCCACTTCCGGGCCTGTTCCCTGCTTCCTGGTGTGTGGGCCACCACTGCTGCTTACCGCTGAGAACCGCACCGCTCCTGCTGCTGTTCCCTCCCACCGCCATGAGCCAGATGCCCTGAAGCAGTGACTGGGATAAGCTCCTTGTCCCTGCAGCATGTGTCAATGGGTCAAGACTAGTAAGTGAAATGTCTCTGGTTTGAGGTTCAGGGGACACTGAGGAGGACCGTCCTTTTGATGAGAGGTTCACTGGAAGAATTATTAGCACCATGGGCTTGCAAAGAGACAGACAATGTGGCAGGGGATCTAAAAAGGGGAGTGTTTTGCTTTGCTTCTCTGCTGCTGTGATAAGCACCATGACAAAACAACTTAGGGAGGAAAGGGTGGATCTGGCTGACAGGCTAGAGTCTACCGCCTTGGAGAATGAGACACGATCCTAGAGGCAAGACCCAAAGCAGAAGCCGTGGAGGAACACCACTGATTGGCTTGCTCCCGTGGCCTGCTCAGCCTGCTTTCTTATATAGCCCAGGACCACCTGCCCAGGGTGGCACCACCCACAGCAGGCTGGGCCCTCCTACATCAATCGTTAATAAAGAAAATGCTCCAATTCTGATAGAGGCGTTTTCTCAATTAAGGTTCCCTCTCCCCGGGCTGAGTTGACAGAAAAGTAACGGGCACCGAGGGTTCTGGCCCATGGTGCAGAGTAGCGGTCCCTTCTTATAGGTGTCAGAGGAAGGGAGAGGTCTGGTGGTTGATGAGTTGGCCACAGCAGGGGCCACAGCCGGGCTGCCCTTGATTCCTGGTGGGAAGGAGAGGGGAGAGAATTTCTTGGAAGGAACGTGTGACTCAGAGGCTATGGAGGAGGAGGAGCACATCAAGTTAAGGTGTACGCATCATACCAGTGGAGGATGTGCTGGAAAGTGCTGGAACCCAATCGTCCCCGGTGGCCCAGAGCCTAGCAACTTGAGATCTGTAAACTTCCTTGGGGACGAAAGAGTGGCCTGGGCCATTCTCCTGGAGTCTGTCTGGGGAGTCTGGAATCAGTCTAGGGGCTAGAGAGTCACAGACAGGCTCGGCTAAAGGAAGAAAGAGGCTTCTTCAGGTGGACATGGCCGCTGCCTCTAACCCAGCACTTGAGAAGGTAAAGACAGAGCAAGCTGAGGTGCTAGCCTAGCAGAATTGGTGAGCTCCAGGTGCAGTGTGAGGCCCTACCTCAATAAAGTGAGGAGCTATCCAGGAAGACACCGAATGTCAACTTTGGTCACAGACACAAGGGCCCGGGGGGGGGGGGGGGGGGGGGGGAGATACCCACATGCACATCATTCATACAGGAAGGAAGGAGGGAGAGAGGGAGGCCCAATAACAAAATGGCACTGATGTTGAGCTGTAGCGCCCTCTAGCTTCCACAAGTGGGATGGCAATAGGGTGATGGAGAGTTACCTGCTTGGAAGGGACTGGAAGTCAAGCTCTGACCCAGAAAGGTACAAGACAGAGCTCAAAACAAATTTGATGTGTCCTGTTCTTTTACCCACTGTGTGCCTATCATTCCTTTGAGGGTGTCACTCAACCTACAGTCACTGGGCTCTACACAGGTCCACATCTGTTCACATCTAGCCACAGGCTAGAGTCTACATTTCACGGTGCTGCCAATGTTTTCCAGGTTTGCCCATACAGAGTGACCCATTAGGACTTTCCCCTGATATTCCCAGCCTTGGACATGATGATGAAGGCCAGGAGAATGAAAATTGGCAAGATATGCCCTGGCTTCCTAGTTCCTCTGCATGCTGGAAGGGCTCAGGGGTCTGTCCCCACCCCCACCCCACCCACTGCCACTGAAGACTTATCACAGCTGGTGATGGGCAGTTCTCAGCCATCTCTGGTCAGAGCTGGCAGCTGTGGCGGAGTCTCTGCTGGACTTCTCTGGCCCCTTGTTCTAGGAGGTCTCACCTAACTCTAGCAACATGTTCATAGTTAGCATCACCCTAGCAGCTGCCTGCTGGGGTCTGAGCCCGGCTCCTGACATTGGCATTGCCAGCACAGTACCAAGGGGCTTAGGGCCTGCTCTCTGCTTCATTAATTCACTGCCACCTTGAAACCCACTACGTTCCTTTATCTTCAGCGATCACCTGTCACACTTCTCCCTGGAGACTTCATGCAAACAGGACTCCTGTCCCCGGCATCTGTACCCCTATCCAAGCCCTTGCCAGTCCATAGCTCTGAACACTGTGTCACAGATGGAAACATGAAGAGTCTTGGAAAACTAAAGATGATCGTTCTCTTGAAGGTTCTGGAAGCTGTGAAGTAAAGCCCCTGGGCCTCTTATCATCTCTGTTGCCATGGCACCACAGCTGCCAAACTTGAGGGAAGCCAGCATGTGGGTAAACCTCGGCAGACAATGACCAAGCAGACACTTGCCTTGAGAAAGAGTCTTTATTTAGTTTGCCTCGTCGTGAGGACAGACTAAGGTTGACACTACAGGTTGAAAAAGTCAGCTACAAAAACGTGAAAAGGAAAACTATCTAGAGAAAACATTATTGTTCCAATGTTTGGCTCAAGGTTGTGTGGGGTTATAGACAGGGATCTCGTTTTCCTATGACATTCCTCCCAGCCTTCAGCCGGTAGACCCTGGGAAAACTTGGCCCACACCTTTCTTCTCTGCCATCTCATCATACTTTGCCACGCATGCATTTGTGCTAAGGGAAATCTAGCCACGGTGTATCCAGTTGCCGAACCTCACGCGCTCATGTCTTCCATCTTTTCTGGGAATCTATGCACGTGGAGCCAATGTCTGGGTGTGCTTTGCTTCACATCTTAGTGCTCGGAGGTTGGCCATGGGCAATGCGTGTCCTCCTTCCAAGTGTGAAAGCTGCCACAGCTAGGACCACTGCCAGGAAGATTCCACCAAAGATGGCAGCAGTAGGGTAGACTGCCTGGGAGCTAGCGGGAGCTGGTTTCTCCACATCCTTCACTGCCAAGTCTGAGGAAAAACAGAGAGTGCGATGATGGCGTGGGATAGGACACAGGCCAGAGAATGGCAGAGGAGACAAGGAACTGGTTGGTCCTTGTCAGAACCTTTCAGAGGGGGAGGGATAAGGAAATGAGAGAAGAGGAAACTGAGGCTAGCTTCTAGGAGGCAAGAGAGATTTACTTCCCATTGTCTTACCAGCTAGGGGAGTTAGGGAAGGGTCTTAGCAGTGACTCAGACCTGGGCTTTGGGAGAATGAATCTGGATTGGGTCTGTAGATGAGTGTGAGGGGAGAGGGTTGTGGCATTTAAGCCAGTTGGGAAATGGTGACAAGAGTCCCAGGCAAAAGGAATCCAGGACCTGAGCTACTGTAATGACTGCAGGATAAAGGGAAAACAGATACTGGGCAGCACCTGCCTCTTGCTTTTCCCACTGTCCTGTTCAACATAGTCCCACCCCAGCGGAGGCACCAGATTCGCACAAGCTCTGCTCTGACGATACCCGTCTGTTTGCCTCCTGCCATGCAATAGGCCTATGGTAAACACTGAATGAATGAATGAATGAGGAAAGAGTGTAGAATCAGCTTGGCGTAGGAACCGGCCTACTGTGGGACATGAGGACAGGAAGCTATCACAGATGGTTCCCAGAAGGTGACAGTGATGCCCTGATCTAGGGGTAGGTTTGTGACAATATAACAAACCCATTTCTGCCTCTGTCGCCCTGGCTATTATATCTCCCTACCTGACACCAGCCCTCGCCAGAAGTCCTAGGAGTCCCACTGTGGACATTTCTAGTCAATACCCACAGCAAAACAACGTAACAGAAATCACACCTACCACCTGGTCTAGGTGGGGAGTAAAATGGCCCATTTAGTGCCAGTCCCCCCAGACGTCAAAATCAATTCACGTTTCCTGTGTTTCCATGCCCCACCCAGCTGGTGAATTCAAAACACCTGTTACCACCGTGATGAGGAGCAATACTCCCATTAATTATGTTAATAACAGAAACTATAGTACATTCATCAAACACCCAGTGACTTGCACCAGACAAGGACCAAAGTATTTTAAGGAACATTGCTTTAGCAAGACCTCTTAACAGTCTGAAGAGACATTAGCTCTCTCACCTTATAGATAAGGATTCTGGGATCTCCAAACCCAGAGAATCGAGCCTTCCAGGTCACAACTCTCTTGCCTACGACCTACATGTGACCTTGAGTCTCGGGGGAAGGCAGCAACCAGGCCTAATTCATTGACTGGTGTGCAGTTTGTGTTGACCCATAGCACAGACAAAAGCATCCCAAACCGACCGGAATCATGGACCCCACTGGAAAGTAGGATCTGAGGGTAACCACCTACCCAGGCTGCTCCTGTCTTTGCTGGGGGATTGCAACTGGATGGGTCCCAGGACAACGTCCACCTTTTCTTGATAGGAGCCTGTATCCCTCTTGGACCTCACCACACAGCCCCGGTAGCACCGGGAAGAGGCATCGTATGCTCTGCACACCACCAGTTTACACTGCAGGTACACTGAGGGGAAGCGGTTCAGGAAGTGGAAGGAACTGAATTTGAAGCGGGTAATGCGTGGTGACGGCGAGGAGTAGAGTCGGTAGGTTTCATCTCTTACACATCTGGGAGAAAGGAGAGGAACCGGTTAGCTTTCTGGAGCCTGGTCTCATCTGACTACCCCTGCACTCTGCAGTCATCCTGGCTGCCTGGGCCTTCAGTGCCACCACACACTCGTTGTGGGGTGTGCACATAAGTCCCTGCAGCCCCAGTACCTCGCCAGTGTGTTGACACAGCAAATCACCTGCCGTGACAAGCTCAGTGTGCTTGGATAACGAGAGTGGGGGGGCTCAAGTTTGGAATCCAAGAGCAAGCCAGAGGCAGGACAAGAAAGGAGATGGCCTCGTCTTCCCTTTCCTGGTCACTGGGCCTCAAAAGATGACAATCAAATGTAGGCTGAACATCTTCCACGCTCCCTGACCCTTGTCTGCTAGGGCCCCTCTGCTGACCCCCTCCCCCCACCAGGCCTGGCCTGCCCCTGTGCAACTACATGGCCATGTTGGCAAGTTCTCTCTAGGACCCTACTCCAGTACCCAGCACTTCCTCTCCCCTGGGGCACCTTGTCTCTGCTGGTGATAGACGGAAAATAGCGGCCAATCTTAAGGAATTCCACTGAGAAGTGCCATGCCCACCGGCAGAGATTACCCAGTGGGGGCTGGACTTCCCCAGCCTGTCAGGCCTCCTCCAAGAGTACAGAAGCATCACACTTCCTCCTCCAGGCAAGCTGGAGCAGAGATCAGGGCAGCCAACCTGGTCTCCATTGATTCAACCTCAGCATGGAGCCAGGGTGGAGAACTTGCTTTCCTGGTAGATGGCTAAGCTGTGTTCTCAGGGTCCATCATCCTTTTTCATTTAACTTTCCCAATATCTAATCCCTGCCCCTATCTCCAGCTGGCTTGTGGTGCAGAAACTGACCCAGAGATGTGTGTACTTTAGTTTGGGTCTGCTCTCAAATCAATGCGTTTCCCACAGCATGTTCATGTTTTTAACCATAAGGCTAGAGTTTGGTGACCAGAGATTTAACCCCAGTTTATAGCCAACCAGTTGAGTGACCATTGGTGAGTCACTCCTCTCTTCCCATAGGACATGGTGCCTAATAACCTGTCCCCTTAATCAGGAATGTGACCCAGGACACAGCATGAGGGCTCCTCAAAAGGCAAAAGTCCCGTGTAGAAAACTATCTAAGCTTGAACCCCTGGCAGGTTCAGCTAGCAAAAACTCTGCATTCCCTGAGCTTTATGGCTACTCATGTGTGAGTTATAAGGCAAAATTTTGCATCTGTCCCATACACAAGTCCTTACCCACTCCGGATGAGATCATATGTCAAAGATGAGAAGTCATTGGGGTATGGTGAAGCCACACAGGTGTCCACAAACAAGGCCAAAGAGGCATCAGAATGGAGAATTTCAGCCTGAAGGTACAAGTTTTGGTCCAGATCCACGTAGTATGGGCTGCTGGTCACTGGATACAAGAAGGAGGAGGATGTATAAAAGGAAACGTTCACATCAAAATTGCCATACTGGACTTCTTGGATCTCGACGGTGTTGTTGGTGATGTACACAGTATTGATCCAGGTGTTCTGAAGCATCTTGCAACTGACATGGATGTGGAGGTCCTTTTTCCTTTTGATGATGCCGTTCGAAACAGCTGCTTTGAGGAAGTTGGAGTAGTTGATGGTCTCATTGTCAGTCTAACAGAGGAAAGCAGATCAGATCGGGTCAGTGCTGGTTTGGGTTAGAATGAGCAGGAAATGACTCAGGGAGATACTCACAGAATCTTAGAGAGGTGCCACCTGTCTGCCTTGTGGCTGCTGTTACCTAGGATGGATATCAGCTTTACCAGCCAAAATGTCTCCCACTCTCCCACATTCTCTGGCACATGGTGATGCAGGCCCTGATAATCTGTACTTATGGCTCTTGCTTGTGGCAAAACGAAGATGTCTTGATGGCCCTCAGCCTGCAGAGTGTCTGACCAAGCTCAGACTCCATGGTTCAGGACTCAGAGCAGGATGTTCTGAGCCTATTCTCACTGTCACTGGGGGCAATAGGTCTCATACTCATGAGAGGGTCCTGGTAATATCAGTGTAGAATGCTTTCTATTTTGAGTGACTGATGACTTCTTCAGTGTGGTGATTGGCACAGTGGAAGCCAGAAGCCATGAGATCCGCACTTATAACTGAAGCAGGCCTTGACCCCTGAAGCTGAGACTTCCCCAGAGCCTCAGGTGAACAACTGAATGCGTTTATGGCAACCCTGACGCCATTCCTGCCTCAACTCAATTTACTATGGAACTATTCACTTTCACTGAGTAGCAAACTCATAAGGAGGCTGTTGCCTTGTGCCATTGAATGTGTCTACCATCTCTGAGAGCTGCCATGCCGGGAGCCTTACGCCTGGGGCCTGTGAGCATCTTAAGGAAAGAGTGATGTCTAAACACGTCTCTCTCGTTTTCTTGGTATAGCAACAGCATCAGTAGCATCTGTAAGTGTCTATGAAGCAACTGAAAAGAATGAAGCCAGTGGCCCAGAAGTACTTAGATAGGCAGAGGGTGTGGCAAGGAGCCAATGGCCAATGGCCAAGAGGACACACGTGAACACCCAGAAGCACCATTTTGGTGACTGTCTGGTTCCAAGGAAGGAAAGCACAAGTACGCTATCACCAGGCTGGGGCTGTGAGGCTCTTCACAGCCTGCGTGCTATGATGCACTTCTCCCAATCCCATGTCATGAGCCCTGCATGCCATATGGGCAGGAGAATAATACCATAGTGACATGGACAGTGTCACTGTACTTTTCATAGTGGATAAAAAGGCAGGGCAGGACAGAGCAGAGACAGACAGACACACACACACACACACACACACACACACACACACACAGAGAGAGAGAGAGAGACAGAGACAGAGAAAGCAAGCTTTCCACTATAGTCATGTGAACTGTGAAGGGTGAACCCCTAACTGATTGGGACCTGGATAAGGTCCCCTGTGTTCCCAGCACTTATACAGCTTACATATAATTATTTTTTCAGAATCTAGAGCCTTCCCCTTCTCGTCTGTTGTTGAGAACTCTGCTCTGCATGCGAGCCTTCCAGAAACACTGAACATGAGACAAAAGCTTTGGGATTGTAACACGAATCTTAAAAGGTCTTATTAATAAAAACAAACCCGGAGCCAGGTATTGGGGTGAATAATGGAAGATCAGAGAGACAGAACAGGCCACAGCTAACCTCACCTCACCAATTCCTCAGCTGATCTCGTTTCCTCAGACTGGAAGCCTCTGTGTCCTCATCCGAATGGATCTCAACTGAACTGCTGCTCAAAAGCCTAAAAGCTTAAAACGATTCTAGTTCCTGGTCCTCACGTCTTCTATACTTTTCTGCTTCCTGCCATCACTTCCTGGGATTAAAGGCGTGTGTCACCATGCCTGGCTGTTTCCAGTGTGGCTTTGAACTCACAGAGATCCAGACAGGATCCCAAGTGATAGGATTAAAGGCGTGAGTGCCGCCATTTTCTGGCCTCTGTATCTAGTGGCTGTTCTGTTCTCTGATCCCAGATAAGTTTGCTAGTGTTCACAATATATTGGGGAACACAGTATCACCACATTGGAGAATCTCTTTGACCCTTTCCTTATCTTTTCTAGTCTTGTCTCTCCCTCCTCAGACTGACCAGAGCCTAGGGCAGGGCCAGCCTGGTCAACAGAGGCATCATATCCTGCTGTGCTCCAGACCCAGGTCTAGGGAAGAACCTGTAGAAAGGACTCGGCAGTACACTGGCCTCCTCAATGTCCTAGCAATGTGTCTGACAGCTGTTTGCTGTTATAGAACTCAGGAAAGACGGTGCATTTGGATCTTTGATTCAGGGGGCTTCTGCTTCTTTCTCCCACCCCAAATGAAACTGTAGATGCCCCAGACTCTGTAAAATCCAGAGCTTCTCCTGGGAGCTGTGTGAATGGAGTTCTGCTGGCTGGTCTCTCTGTTGGACACAGCCGTGGAAACTGCCGGGCCTCCCCCTCTATGCCTGCCCATCCCTCCTATATGGAAGTAACTGTGGCTAGCATACCAGAGGCTCCTGCCTCCCTTCACATGAATTACATTCTGATGACATCACAGCCATACCTCCTGGACCCCCGGGGTTCTAGAGGCAGCACATATGTCACCGTGCTACAGCACGCTCGGGGCTGGGGAGACGGCTCAGTGGGCAAAGAAACTTGTTGCCAAACATAACAAGCTGCGTCCTATTCCCAGGACTCAATGTGGCAGAAGAAAGGAACCAACTCCCATAAGTTGTCTTTGACCTCCACATGCAGGCAGTGGCACACTCACACACACACACACACACACACACACACACACACACACACACACACACCACACACATAAACATACACACATACATACAACACACACACACACACACACACACACACACACACACACACACACACACACACACTAAATTTTTTAAAAAAGAAAGCATGCTCACTAGAGTGGGCCGTGCCAGGCTTACCTGTTTGGTAGTGCCACAGCCTGTGTAGGGAATTGTGAACATGACCTGCCTCTGTGTTATCTGGGGCTGACACTGGTAACTTGCATTCCAACCAGGAATGACAAGATCCCTGGCAGAATAGCCCATGGACTGAAGGTAGTCCCTGCTCACACTGGCTTGCATGTGATTTGACAAACAAAGGAGACCTGGAGGACAAGAGCAGAGGGTGCACTGAGTCAGGATTCCAAACCCCACAACCCTTGGGAGGGTCTTTTCCCAGGTAAAGATACACAGATCAAGATACCTAATGCACATGGTCCACACATGAGATGCATGCTCACAACAAAGTCACTATGGCCCCAAGAATACCCTATGGCTAACAGCCTTATCCTCAAGAAAGCCCAATGAGGGCTCTTGCATGTGTAGGATTTTCTGGTATGGAACTGGAGACAGGATTTTAAATATCCAAAGCATTTTGTCAAGTTAGCATTTTCCCATGAAGTAAAACAATTGTACAATAAGATAGTAGTGATGTTACTAGGTAAGGTCCTTTAGCTAAGGAGAAAGTGTATGCCTCTGATCCTGGCTGAGTAAGAGACCTTGGTTATCACTGTGCTCAAGCAATGTAGACATGCGTTCATATAGCATCTCAGATTGGGGTCATAAAGCCTCTGTTAGAGTAGCTGCCCATATTAAGGTGTCCATCTCTATCCATCTTCAGACAGAAATCAAATGTGTCAGGTCTCAGGACATGGCCAGTGACTCACCCTCTGGGAGGGTCACAGAGTTTCAAGCCTGGTGTCACCCACAACTCCTTCTGGCATTGTCTTCTCACTAACAGTTGAGACCAGCATCTTATACCTTCTTATTCTTTGCCGTCACACTCAGGCCAGTATAACTCTCATCAGCCAGTGCTGGCCCTTGACCCTCTTTTGGATGTCCAGAAGATGTCCCAAGTCTTGGATGCCCCAAGACTTACTGCACACACCCTCTCTCAATTGGCAATAGAGGAAATCCATCATAGGGACTACGGTTGGAGTATTCTAATTTTTTAGGTTACAGTCCCAGCACAATACAGGAGCAGAAGGCCCTCAGTGATGTCCCCAGTCCTAACAAGCCTTTGTTCTGACAAGGGAACTTACTGGTGATGTTATTGGCAAAGACTGAGTAGTACTGAGCCTGGAACCCTCTTCGGGTAACACTGTGATCAGTGATGAAGCGAACCGACAGGAAGTTGGATGTTGACGTGAAAGAGCCTATGGCCCCATCACAGACCCGAGCAATGAGAGGAGAACTGTGGTGGGGGCCATCGAAAATCTCAATATAATCGTAGCTGCAGCCCCCTTCAAGCCTGAAGAGACAAAACAAGCAGTTAAGTGTTATGGGATGTCTTTCTGTATGCTGTGACTATATGCTGTTCCCATTGGTTAGTAAATAAGCTGCTTTGGCCTTTGGCAAGGCAGCTTGGAGGCAGGTGGGAAATCCAAGGAGAGAGACAGGAAGGAGAAAGGCAGAGTCTGGAGAGAGACACCAGCACTGTTAGGAGAAGCAAGATGTGGAAGTACCGGTAAGCCACGGCCACGTGGCAACTGATAGATACACAGAAATGGGTTAAGTTATAAGAGATACCTAGCAAGAAGCCTGCCATAGGTCATACAGTTTTTAAATAGTATAAGCCTCTGAATGATTATTTTGTAAGCAGTTGGACTGCAGGACCACGGGACCGGGCAGGACCAGAGAAACCTTCCGGCTACAGTTAAGATCTCTACTGTCCAGACATGGATGAGAGCTCAGGGCTTATGGAAACTCTGACCAAGGTCATTATTTGAAAGAACAGATGACGTCTTTAAATCCAGGGAGAATTCATCTTGCCAAGGCCACCATGCCATGTCTTCATACTGCCATCTAAGGTCACATGTATAAGATCTATAGTCTCCCTTCCTGACAGTCCTTTAAATCAACAAAGGAAGGTCACCAGAGAACATCTTGATTTGTTCCTTCAAAGTGCTCCCAGGTCCCTTCCAGAATGGAACAAATATCAATGAATTCATAGTGATAGAGATGAATAATGAAAGAAAGAAACACTGAACCTCTCCAAGGCTCAGGTTTCTCATCTCCTAAGATGAACACTGTGCTCTATGCATACTGAAGAGTGTAGTGGTGATGTCCACATGGAGCTCTGCATGGGAAAAACAGAGTTCATAAAAGGTCACAAGCAGTGGACACTGTTGTTGGGGTGCTAGCGAATACGGGTATAGTTTCTTAGCCAGCTGGGCCACTCACTTCCCAGAATGAAACAAATATTAATGGGCTTTTGTAGACATCTTCTCTGCTCAAGAACAGTTTCATTCATAAGCATATGAGTGATAGAAACTCTCCATATGCATCAGTAATGCTAGCACCCTGGCTCCTGAGGACTTAGAAAGGAAGGGGCCGATGAGGAAAGGGCTGCACTGAACAGGTACATTTGTATATTGTGCCCCCAAGACTAGCATTGCCCAAGCCCAAACCCTCCCTCCCACTGCAAACATTTCCCAGTATTTGCACATTCTCTGATGACCTCCTGATCAACAAGATGAGAAAAGCAGGGATTCTGGCCCCTTCTCTAGCTGAGGCTTAGGAAAGTGGCATCCCATGGCCATGTAGCAAATTTAGGACAGTCCTGGGACTTTAAGTCAGAATATTTTCAACTTCCTGTGCCCTTGCTCCCATTCCACCACCCTCCATGGGCTGCTCTCCAAATCAAAACTGGAACCCTTATTTTAAATGTCCCATTGACTATAATCCCCTGGATTTCAAAGCACCCCAAATTTTCCCCCTAACGTCTGCTCTACACCCACACTTACTGCACATCTCTGAAGACCATAGTCACACGGTAGTTGTTTGGGACCTCAATGTTCCACACACATCTGGCATTGTTAGGGTAGTTCCTGGGGTAGAATGGACTGGAAAAGTTCCCAAAGGGTTGGGTCAGGAAACCTCCGCAGGTGTAGTTTACTGTCAGGCAAGAGAGGAAATGCTGGTGAAGCCCAGAACACAGCACACAGCTGCCTGACAGGAGGAGGAATGTGTGACACAATATCCAAGTTGGGAACCCAATAAAAGCCAGCCTAGCCCTGGCTCACTCACTGAAACCTAAGGGGTGTGTGTGTGTGTGTGTGTGTGTGTGTGTGTGTGTGTGTGTGAGAGAGAGAGAGAGAGAGAGAGAGAGAGAGAGAGAGAGAGAGAGAGAGAGAGAGAGAGAATATTCATTGGTAGTTGGGCATGTATACATAACTCAGATGTGTGTCTGGAGACAAGGTCTCTCATTGAACCTGGAGTTCACTGGTTAAGCTTGTAAACCCTTGCTTTCACTGACTGGCAGACAATGGTGGGGAGCAGGCCACTTGGACCTGTGCCAGGGCTCATGGACTCTGGATACAAAGAGATTCTTAGCCCCCATCTCGGGGTTTTTTTTTCCAAGGATGTTTGGCTTTTCTGGTGAGTAGTTGGATGTCTCTGATGGATGGAGACATAGAGAACAAGAAACATGGCTCTACAGCTCTTTTTACCTATCCTGTCTCATGGAGTCCAGGGCTGCAACCTTCTCGCAGAGACAGCATTATGATTTAGTAGAAAATGTCCACCAATAAGCTCATTACTAAAGACTTGGAGCCCGGCTCATGAATCCAGTCCTGTGATTGGATGCTGAGAGCTCTGAACAGATTTATAGATTAATCACTTGATCTAGTAATTAGGCAATGGGTCTGGTTGAGTAGAGTAGGCCACTGGGGGCATGCCCTAGAAAGATATACCTTAGACTAAGCTCTAGTGTCTCTCCCTCTACATATACCCTCTCTCTCTCTCTCTCTCTCTCTCTCTCTCTCTCTCTCTCTCTCTCTCTCTCTCTCTTCTCTCTCTCCCTCTCTCCATCTCTCTCTTTCCTCTCATCTTTGCTCTACCACAGGTTTCAAGTAAGGCCAGGAATATGCACCCCTCTCTCCGACCTGTTGGTTAGAGTACTATGGAGTGCTTTAGCTTAATCTAAAGTACGTACCATAGGAAGGAGTTGTTGTCGTCCACCAAACTAGAGAGGAAAGCAAAGCTGGGTTAGAGTGCGCAAGTATGAAGCAAGGGTGAAAATCACTGTAGCTGGGACATGGAATGCAGGGACCAGGGAGTCATTGCAGCTGGGAGAAAAGGACTCATGGAGAGCCAGCAATGCCCTATACCACGCTTGTGGATGCCCACCACAGGGAGAGTAAGGTGGCCCAGACCCTACTGGCAACTTTAATTCTCTCCTAAATGATGTCATGAGAAGTCTCAGTTGTCCCTCAATATACAATTCATGGGCAAGACAAAGCTCTGCCCAAGATAGATCCTAACAGCACCAGGAAAGACTGCTTAGTAATGCAGATTAATTACTGCAACTTTCTTATTCCACTGGGCCAGGCAGGGGGTCCTGTGAGCTCCTCAGAAGCTGCCTTTCTACTTTAAGGAGAATAGAAGGTTCTGGGACAGCAATAGTGCTGTAGGGTCCTGCCCATTCTGGAGCTACTGCCTGTTATCGTGAGCCGAGCTGAGAAAGATGGACACGTGAGACTTGAAGGACGATGGACTCACCTGGACTGGGAGTGGATGTCGCCTCGGGGACTGTGAAAATAAGAAGAAGCCATGTTAGATGCCCTGATCAGGAGGTGGCTAATCTGGAACCTGAGTGGATGACACTGGGCAGAATATGCATTAATCTGCTCATCCCCTGACTCAGAGTAGGAACTGGTAGCCATCTGTACTCCCAGGAAGATGTTCCTTGTGAGGGTCAATTAGTATTCTACTCTCTGGTCCTCCTCAAGGTGAGAAATGTGTCCGGAAGAGGTAATGGGCTGAACTTTGTATTTCATAGCTATCCAGTGATCCAGATGTTAAGTGGCCTTGTCCAGGTCAAATATTTACATGAGACCAGCTAGGCCTCAGGGCTAGGGTTGGGGGGTGGTGGGTTTCAGTGTGGAGTACAGGGCTAGGTTAGGGGTGGTGGGTGTCGGTGTGGAGTATAGGGCTAGGGTTAGGGGTGGTGGGTGTCGGTGTGGAGTACAGGGCTGGGTTAGGGGGTGGTGGGTGTCGGTGTGGGGTACAGGACTGAGTTAGGGGGTTGAGGGTGTTGGTGTGGAGTACACAGCTGGGTTAGGGGGTGGTGGGTGTCGGTGTGGGGTACAGGGCTGGGTTAGGGGGTGGTGGGTGTCGGTGTGGGGTACACAGCTGGGTTAGGGGGTGGGTGTTGGTGTGGGGTACAGGGCTGGGTTAGTTCTCCTCAAATGGACTTGAAGCACAGAAATGAAAAGCACAGAGATGTCATCATGGACACGGATGCTCCTCTCTTACCCTAAAAATACCTGTGCACAAACACACACTCACAGTCCTGGCCAATGGGCATCATTCAGAAAACCTTGTGAATGGTTGTGGACCGAGAACACTTTGAGCTGGAGAATATTCAATACCATAGTGTCTTCCTCACTCTCCAGACAGTGTCTCCCTCTCTCCCCACAGAACTGAACCATGAGAGAAGAAACACCGAAGCCAGTGTTTTTCTCCTGGATTCTTCTACCCAGTGAGGGGTTAAAATGACTGACATCCCTCAGGTTTGGGTCACCGGTGACAATTTCCATGGCAAGACGTATGAAAAGAGGAGAAACTCACTCCCAGTGAAGAATTAAGGCAACTTCAATAAATGAGAAAAACAAATCCATTGAGTAGTAAGACCCAAACATAAGAAGGCCTTTCATCTAGGAAGAAGACATTAGAGGTTCACCCAACTCACGTGAGCAGATGACTCCGGCATCTTCAGAATGGGCACAGTTATGGACAAGCCAGCCACGGTGACGACAGTACCACAGGTGAGACTCATACCCTGAGCAGGCCACATCATCTAGGAGTATGGGCCCTGAGCCCTGACCAAACGGAGCATTTCCTGGGGCAGACAGAGCCGGGCCACAGCCAACCTGTCTGCACACCACATTGGCATCATTGATGTCCCAGCTGTCGTCACACACGGTGCCCCAAGAGCCTCCGTACAGGATTTCCACTCGGCCCCGACAGCGGTTTCCTCCGTTGGCCAGCCTCAGCACCAACGAAGACTCATTTACTAAGGAAAAAAAAAGGCTTTAAGTAAACATTAAGTAAGTAAGCATTGAGTAAGTAACATCATAAAAGCAGTCAGATGTCCCCTGGACTCATGGAGAAAAGCCTTCCTTGAATCTTTGATTCCACCACTGGCAGATGATGGTGGATACCAGACAACTTGGACTGGTGGTGCAGAGTTTCTGCACCCTGGACACAAAGAGATTATCAGGCGTAATTAACACCTATCCCAAGGCTATTGGGGCTATTGGCTTCAATCTCTCTAGAGAACAGTGAAAATCTGGAGGAAGCACTGTGGACTCCACACCTATTTCTACCTGTTCTGGCTCACACAGTTCAGGGCCCCAGTCTTCCTGCAATGCCATGGTGTTATGAATGGAATGGGAAGTGTCTACCAATGGGCACTTATAAAAGACCAGAAGTCCCACTCAAGAGTCACACACCATGATAGGATCCTGAGGGCTCATCAAATCTGTTAACTGAACTGATTCTGCAATGGATTAAATAGGAGATGGATTTTGGGGAAGAGTAAATCACTGGCAATGTCACAGGAAAGACATGGCACCTTCCTAATTCCTTCCTTTCTTCTTGCCTCCCTGAGCTGTGCTGCACCACAGACTTCAAGAACATCCCAGAATTCTCTAACCTCTTGGTTGAAGAGTGTAAGGCATGCTTTGGTCCCATCCCACACTTACCATAGGAAGGATATGTTGTATTCCACCAATCTGGAGAGGAAAACAAAGCTGGATTAGAAGAAAGACTTGTGCATCAAGTTTGGACAAGTAGAAAATATTGTACAAATAAGCACTGTGGCAGAGAAAAAAGAAAGAAAGTCCTTTCCATGAGAGCATGTGGTGGCCCTGACCATGCTCACTCATGTCCATCAGACAATGGTGAGGTGACTGAAGGATGCAGGGCAACAATAACTATGTCCTGAGTGACAGTTGCATCCTAAAAGAACCAGGCCATCCATGCCTTAGGTATATGACAGGAACAGTCTCTGCTATCCCATGTCATTTGACCTTTACAAAAGATAGTGCTTTCAATACAAATAGCATAGGAAAAGACCACGAAGGCACATGATTTCAACAGAACAGCAAAGCATAGCAAAATGGATTAAGTGCTGCCACCGAGAAAAGCAGAAGGACACAATGGCTCAACAGAAGATACCATTGTCCTCTCTGTAGAGTGCTAAGGATACTGCGGGAGACAGAATCCTGAAGAGTCCCACCCATTCTGAAGCTGTTAAAGGTGACTGCAGGGAGAATAGGGACAGGTAGTAATATAGGCCATGAGGGAGATCTGGACTCACCAGGAATGGTCGGGAATGTCGATGGAAAAGCTGTGAGAAAGAGAAGCCATGTTAGAGGCCTTGAACGAAAGGTGCCTAGCCTGGCCCTGGGTTCATGACACAGAGCAGACCAGACACTGGGTTGTACTCATCTGCTGCCTCAGAGAACAGATTGCTAGTCATCTACATGGCCAGGAAGATGCTAACAATGGGGTCATTAGGAGCCCACACTCTGCTCCCACTTCAAGGGGAGACATGTGTCTGGATGTGTTGGCAGGCTGAATCCTGTGATTGGTATCCGTCCAGTGAGTCAGGGGTAACTAGTCAGGTCCAATTCTTACACTGGACCACTCGGTCCTCACAGGACAGCCCCACCCATGCTGGACATGAGGCAAAGAGCTGGAGGACCTTATAGTCAAGGACACAGACTTTACCCCAGTACCTTAAAGAACTGGACACAGACATACACCTTCACCAAAGCCCAATGAGGAAACTTGAATTTAGGATTCTCTGATGGGGAGCCAGAGACATGATTGTAAATAAGCAAAGTGTTTTGTCAATGAATCATTTTCCAACTGAAGTAAAGAACTCTACAGTCAAAGAGTGGCATTGTCATGAAATAGGGACTTGAGCTAAGGACAAAGTCAGTGTCTCTGACCCTCACTACATAAGTGACCTTGGACATCACATTCCTCAACCCTTCGCCACCAGACTCCTGGATCTACACAGCATCTCTAACTGGAACTCATAACCTCTGATAGAATGTTCTGTCCCTCTGTGTATGTCCTAATCTGTCCTTCTTCAGACAGAAGACAGATGTGCTAGTTCTCAGGACATGGACAGTGACACACACTTTGGAAGAGTCACAAAGCTCCAAACCAGCTGTCACCACCACTCCTGGAACTTCTCACCATCTGCTGAAAAATCAATTAGACGTTATATGTCTCTGGTGATGACACTGAAGCCAGTGTATCCCATCACCAGCCCTGGCCCTCAACCATATTTCTGGCAGCCAGATCCCCAAGACTCACTGGACACAGTCCCTCTCAACAGGAAGCAAGCATGGGACCCAGTAAGGCCATGCTATTGCTTATGTCCCAAACTCAGGAAAGCCGAGGATCAGAAGGCTCCTAGTGACATCCCCAAACACAAATGGACATCCATTCTCTCAGGGGAACTTACTGGTGGCAGGGACAAAGGTAGCGATGTAGTTAGCCTGGAACCCTCTCCTGGTGACACTGCCGTCAGTGATGAAGACTACGGACATGTAGTTCCGTGTTGAGGTGAAAGATCCATTGGCCCCATCACAAACCCGAGCAATGAGGGAGGAATTGTATTGAGGACCGTCAAAAAGCAGGATATAATCGTAGCTGCAGCCTCCTTCAAGCCTGGGGAGACAGAATAAACAGTAAGCTTCTCTGTGTCTGGAATTTGATGTGGAGTCTCACATCTCAGGGATCACCGTCCTGGTAACAGTGACAAAATATATCATCTGGAAGAATAGATGGCTTCCTGGAATCCTAAGGGAGTTTATCTATCTTCCCTAGACTGTCATGCCTGGTCTACATTGTTCCTGTGGGGGTTAACAAATGTGTAATCTATACCTCTCCATGACAGCCTTTTCATTCAACAATGGACGTCCCCTGAGAACATTCTAATTTGTTGCTTCAAGGAGTCCCCAGTTATTTTCAGGATAAAATAAATATCTCTGATAAATAAAAGAACGAGATATAAAACATGAGGTAGGAACTAGAGTGATGTCTCAGTTGTTGAGTTAGGTGGTTGCTCTTCTAGGAGACCAAGGTTTTATTCCCAGCATTTACAAAGGAGCTCACAATCATCAATAATTCTGTATCCAGGAGATTAGACACCTTCTTCTGACCTCTGTGGACATCAGGCAGGCATGCAGTACATAGACATACATACAGACAAAACGCTCACACACACAAAATAAATAATTATTACAAACAAAACCCATAAGACAAGTCAATGGACCTCTGTGGCCCTTGAGTTTCTCATCTACAATGATGAAAACTGCATTCCTGTCCACTGGAAAGGGCTGGGTGAGGCTGTGATGAAGCGGTGTGTATTATGTAGAAAATACATAATACACACCACTTCATAAAATGTTAGGAAATTTCAGTTCCTGTCAGTGAGGCACTGAAGAGAACCAGAATGAGGAGCCTTTGTGCCTAGGACGTAGTGAGCTAGAGGTGCAGTATTTATATTGTCCTACAAGGACATTGAAAAGATGCATATGTGGTACCGGAGCAGAGACTTCCAAGGCCACTACAAACAGTCACCCAGAGAGCACCTGGGAGCACAGATCAGTCAGTACGGGCTGGGACCCTCCACACCTCAGTGGAACTGCACTTTTATCTGGGCCCTGGTGACTCACAGAATGAGAGAGAGCTGTGAGGAAAGCTTTGCACTGAACAGGTGCCCTCATTAGCAGCACTGATCCATCATAGCCACAAGACCCTTATTACCTAAGCCCCAAACTGCCCCTCCCACTGAGCAACATTTCCAAGTCTTTGCACATTCTTTGGTGACTTTCTGATCAACAAGATGAGAAAAGCCCCCCTTTTTTTGACTGAGGTTCAGGAGAGTGGCATCCCATGGCCATGCAGCAAATTCAGGACAACCCTGGGTTTTAAGCCAGAATATTCTAAACTTCCTGTGCCCATGCACCCATTCCACCCTCCATGGGCTACTCACATCCCAAGCCAAAACAGGAACCTGTTTTTTATTTAAAGTCACCTTGACTATCACCTCCCTGAGTATCCAAGCACCCCTCATTCTCTCCAACATCTGCTCTGACCCACACTTACTGAACATCTCTGAAGGTCAGAGTCACATGGTTGTTGGTTGGGACCAAAATGTTCCACACACATCTAGCATTGTTGGGATAATTCCCAGGGTAGAATGGACTGGAAAAGTTCCCATAGTGCCAGTCCAGGAGACCTCCGCAGGTGTAGTTCACTGTAAGGAAAGAGTGGAAATGTCGATGAACCCCAGCACACAGCACACAGCTGCCTGACAGGAGGAGGAATGTGTGACACAATATCCAAGTGAGGAACCTAACAAGAGAGAGCCTAGCCCTGACCAATCCTGAGACAAAGAGGACATCTTCCTAGGTGGCTTTTCTTTGTGGGCGGAGGTGCAGGTTGGTTAATGGATGTGGGACAGGAATGGCAGTCTTGGGAAGTTCCATCAAAGCCACAGTGAAGTGTCCCCTAATACTTATGACTCCCCAGTTGCCATCTGATGGTGGTTATGAGATCAATTGGACCAGTGGTTCACATCTTCTGCACCCTGGATACAACGGGACCTTCAGGCACAATTGACATGTATTCCAAGGCTTATTTCAGGTGCATACGTGTTTGCCTTATGGGCTTCAATCTCTCTGGAGGAAGCACTGTGGACTAGACACCTATTTCTACCTGTTCTGGATCACAGAGTCCAGAGCCCCAGTCTTCCTGCAATGCCATGGTGTTATGAATGGAATGGAAGTGTCCACCAATGGGCTCACATTGAACATCTGGAGTCCCACTCATAGTCCAATGCCATGGTCAAATTTTAAGTGCATCATCAAATCTACTCATTATTATGGGATGTTTAAATAGGAGATGGACTTTGTAGACAGACTGGATCACTTGGTATGTGCACAGAAAATGCATGCAGTCTTCCTAATTCCTTTCTTCTCCTTGTTCTTCTGAGCTGTGCTGCACCACAGACTGCAAAAACATTCCAGAATCCCTGTCTCTCTCCAACCTATTGGTTGAACTGTAAAACCTATCCTTTGGTGTCATCCCACACTTACCAGGGGAAGGAGTTGTTGTATCCCACCAATCTGGAGAGAGAAACAAAGATGGATTAGAAAGAAAGCCTGTGCATCAAGTTTGGTCAAGTAGAAAACATTGCACAAATAAGCACTGTGGCAGAGAAAAAAAAGAGAGAGTCCTTTCCACGAGAGCATGTGGTGGCCCTGACCATGCTCACTCATGTCCATCAGAACAATGGTGAGGTGGCCCAGGGATGCAGGGCAACTATACCTTTGTCCTGAGTGACAATTGCATCCTAAAAGAACCAGGCCATCCATGCCTTAGGCATATGACAGGAACAGTCTCTGCTATCCCATGTCATTTGACCTTTGCAAAAGATAGTGCTTTCAATACAAATAGCATAGGAAAAGGCCTCCGAGGCACATGGTTTCACCAGGAAAGTGAAGCTCAGCAAACTGGACTAAGTCCTGCAACGTTCATGGCCTGAGACAAGCAGAAGGTGTCCTTGGCTCAACAGTCGTTACCACCCCACTTTACAGAGATGATGAAGGATCGATCTGGTGCAGACAAAACACTGAGGAGGCCGACCCATTGCTGAGCTGTTTCTGAGGCTGTGAGCAGAAGAGGGACGGGGGAAACACAAGTGTTGAGGGAGATCTGGACTCACCAGGAATGGTCGGGAATGTCGATGGAAAAGCTGTGAGAAAGAGAAGCCATGTCAGAGGCCTTGAACGAAAGGTGCCTAGCCTGGCCCTGGGTTCATGACACTGAGCAGACCAGACAGTGGGTTGTACTCATCTGCTGCCTCAGAGAACAGATTGCTAGTCATCTACATGGCCAGGAAGATGCTAACAATGGGGTCATTAGGAGCCCACACTCTGCTCCCACTTCAAGGGGAGACATGTGTCTGGATGTGTTGACAGGCTGAATCCTGTGAGTGGTATCGGTCCAGTGAGTCAGGGGTAACTAGTCAGGTCCAATTCTTACACTGGACCACTCGGTCCTCACAGGACAGCCCCACCCATGCTGGACATGAGGCACAGAGCTGGAGGACCTTATACTCAAGGACACAGACTCTACCCCAGTACCTTAAAGAACTGGACACAGACATACACCTTCACCAAAGCCCAATGAGGAAACTTGAATTTAGGATTCTCTGATGGGGAGCCAGAGACATGATTGTAAATAAGCAAAGTGTTTTGTCAATGAATCATTTTCCAACTGAAGTAAAGAACTCTATAGTCAAAGAGTAGCATTGTCATGAAATAGGGACTTGAGCTAAGGACAAAGTCAGTGTCTCTGACCCTCACTACATAAGTGACCTTGGACATCACATTCCTCAACCCTTCACCACCAGACTCCTGGATCTACACAGCATCTCTGATTGGAACTCATAACCTCTGATTGAATGTTCTGTCCCTCCGTGTATGTCCTAATCTGTCCTTCTTCAGACAGAAGACAGATGTGCTAGTTCTCAGGACATGGACAGTGACACACACTTTGGAAGAGTCACAAAGCTCCAAACCAGCTGTCACCACCACTCCTGGAACTTCTCACCATCTGCTGAAAAATCAATTAGACGTTATATGTCTCTGGTGATGACACTGAAGCCAGTGTATCCCATCACCAGCCCTGGCCCTCAACCATATTTCTGGCAGCCAGATCCCCAAGACTCACTGGACACAGTCCCTCTCAAC
Source organism: Peromyscus californicus insignis (assembly GCF_007827085.1). Classification (NCBI taxonomy): domain Eukaryota; kingdom Metazoa; phylum Chordata; class Mammalia; order Rodentia; family Cricetidae; genus Peromyscus; species Peromyscus californicus. The sequence goes on from NW_026294562.1 coordinate 72,251,187, forward strand.
AGGAAGCAAGCATGGGACCCAGTAAGGCCATGCTATTGCTTATGTCCCAAACTCAGGAAAGCCGAGGATCAGAAGGCTCCTAGTGACATCCCCAAACACAAATGGACATCCATTCTCTCAGGGGAACTTACTGGTGGCAGGGACAAAGGTAGCGATGTAGTTAGCCTGGAACCCTCTCCTGGTGACACTGCCGTCAGTGATGAAGACTACGGACATGTAGTTCCGTGTTGAGGTGAAAGATCCATTGGCCCCATCACAAACCCGAGCAATGAGGGAGGAATTGTATTGAGGACCATCAAAAAGCAGGATATAATCGTAGCTGCAGCCTCCTTCAAGCCTGGGGAGACAGAATAAACAGTAAGCTTCTCTGTGTCTGGAATTTGATGTGGAGTCTCACATCTCAGGGATCACCATCCTGGGAACAGTGACAAAATATATCATCTGGAAGAATAGATGGCTTCCTGGAATCCTAAGGGAGTTCATCTATCTTCCCTAGACTGTCATGCTTGGTCTACATTGTTCCTGTGGGAGTTAACAAATGTGTAATCTATACCTCTCCATGACAGCCTTTTCATTCAACAATGGATGTCCCCTGAGAACATTCTAATTTGTTGCTTCAAGGAGTCCCCAATTATTTTCAGGATAAAATAAATATCTCTGATAAATAAAAGAACGAGATATAAAACATGAGGTAGGAGCTAGAGTGATGTCTCAGTTGTTGAGTTAGGTGGTTGCTCTTCTAGGAGACCAAGGTTTTATTCCCAGCATATACAAAGGAGCTCACAATCATCAATAATTCTGTATCCAGGAGATTAGACACCTTCTTCTGACCTCTGTGGACATCAGGCAGGCATGCAGTACATAGACATACATACAGACAAAACGCTCACACACACAAAATAAATAATTATTACAAACAAAACCCATAAGACAAGTCAGTGGACCTCTGTGGCCCTTGAGTTTCTCATCTACAATGATGAACACTGCATTCCTGTCCACTGGAAAGGGCTGGGTGAGGCTGTGATGAAGCGGTGTGTATTATGTAGAAAATACATAATACACACCACTTCATAAAATGTTAGGGAATTTCAGTTCCTGTCAGTGAGGCACTGAAGAGAACCAGAATGAGGAGCCTTTGTGCCTAGGACGTAGTGAGCTAGAGGTGCAGTATTTATATTGTCCTACAAGGACATTGAAAAGATGCACATGTGGTACTGGAGCAGAGACTTCCAAGGCCACTACAAACAGTCACCCAGAGAGCACCTGGGAGCACAGATCAGTCAGTACGGGCTGGGACCCTCCACACCTCAGTGGAACTGCACTTTTATCTGGGCCCTGGTGACTCACAGAATGAGAGAGAGCTGTGAGGAAAGCTTTGCACTGAACAGGTGCCCTCATTAGCAGCACTGACCCATTGTACCCCCAAGACCCTTATTACCTGAGCCCCAAACTGCCCCTCCCACTGAGCAATATTTCCAAGTCTTTGCACATTCTCTGGAGACTTTCTGATCAACAAGATGAGAAAAGCCCCTCTTTTTTTTTGACTGAGGTTTAGGAGAGTGGCATCCCATGGCCATGCAGCAAATTCAGGACAACCCTGGGTTTTAAGCCAGAATATTCTAAACTTCCTGTGCCCATGCACCCATTCCACCCTCCATGGGCTACTCACATCCCAAGCCAAAACAGGAACCTGTTTTTTATTTAAAGTCACCTTGACTATCACCTCCCTGAGTATCCAAGCACCCCTCATTCTCTCCAACATCTGCTCTGACCCACACTTACTGCACATCTCTGAAGGTCAGAGTCACATGGTTGTTGGTTGGGACCAAAATGTTCCACACACATCTAGCATTGTTGGGATAATTCCCAGGGTAGAATGGACTGGAAAAGGTCCCATAGTGCCTGTCCAGGAGACCTCCGCAGGTGTAGTTCACTGTAAGGAAAGAGTGGAAATGTCGATGAACCCCAGCACACAGCACACAGCTGCCTGACAGGAGGAGGAATGTGTGACACAATATCCAAGTGAGGAACCTAACAAGAGAGAGCCTAGCCCTGACCAATCCTGAGACAAAGAGGACATCTTCCTAGGTGGCTTTTCTTTGTGGGCGGAGGTGCAGGTTGGTTAATGGATGTGGGACAGGAATGGCAGTCTTGGGAGGTTCGATCAAAGCCACAGTGAAGTGTCCCCTAATACTTATGACTCCCCAGTTGCCATCTGATGGTGGTTATGAGATCAATTGGACCAGTGGTTCACATCTTCTGCACCCTGGATACAAGGGGACCTTCAGGCACAACTGACATGTATTCCAAGGCTTATTTCAGGTGCAGACGTGTTTGCCTTATGGGCTTCAATCTCTCTGGAGGAAGCACTGTGGACTAGACACCTATTTCTACCTGTTCTGGATCACAGAGTCCAGAGCCCCAGTCTTCCTGCAATGCCGTGGTGTTATGAATGGAATGGAAGTGTCCACCAATGGGCTCACATTGAACATCTGGAGTCCCACTCATAGTCCAATGCCATGGTTAAATTTTAAGGGCATCATCAAATCTACTCATTAAATGGGATGTTTAAATAGGAGACGGACTTTGTGGACAGACTGGATCACTTGGTATGTGCACAGAAAATGCATGCAGTCTTTCTAATTCCTTTCTTCTCCTTGTTCTTCTGAGCTGTGCTGCACCACAGACTGCAAAAACATTCCAGAATCCCTGTCTCTCTCCAACCTATTGGTTGAACTGTAAAACCTATCCTTTGGTGTCATCCCACACTTACCAGGGGAAGGAGTTGTTGTATCCCACCAATCTGGAGAGAGAAACAAAGATGGATTAGAAAGAAAGCCTGTGCATCAAGTTTGATCAAGTAGAAAACATTGCACAAATAAGCACTGTGGCAGAAAAAAAAAAAAGAGAGTCCTTTCCACGAGAGCATGTGGTGGCCCTGACCATGCTCACACATGTCCATCAGAACAATGGTGAGGTGGCCCAGGGATGCAGGGCAACTATACCTTTGTCCTGAGTGACAATTGCATCCTAAAAGAACCAGGCCATCCATGCCTTAGGCATATGACAGGAACAGTCTCTGCTATCCCATGTCATTTGACCTTTCCAAAAGATAGTGCTTTCAATACAAATAGCATAGGAAAAGGCCTCCGAGGCACATGGTTTCACCAGGAGAGTGAAGCTCAGCAAACTGGACTAAGTCCTGCAACGTTCATGGCCTGAGACAAGCAGAAGGTGTCCTTGGCTCAACAGTCGTTACCACCCCACTTTACAGAGATGATGAAGGATCGATCTGGTGCAGACAAAACACTGAGGAGGCCGACCCATTGCTGAGCTGTTTCTGAGGCTGTGAGCAGAAGAGGGAAGAGGGAAACACAAGTGTTGAGGGAGATCTGGACTCACCAGGAATGGTCGGGAATGTCGATGGAAAAGCTGTGAGAAAGAGAAGCCATGTCAGAGGCCTTGAACGAAAGGTGCCTAGCCTGGCCCTGGGTTCATGACACAGAGCAGACCAGACACTGGGTTGTGCTCATCTGCTGCCTCAGAGAACAGATTGCTAGTCATCTATATGGCCAGGAAGATGCTAACAATGGGGTCATTAGGAGCCCACACTCTGCTCCCACTTCAAGGGGAGACATGTGTCTGGATGTGTTGACAGGCTGAATCCTGTGATTGGTATCCGTCCAGTGAGTCAGGGGTAACTAGTCAGGTCCAATTCTTACACTGGACCACTGGGTCCTCACAGGACAGCCCCACCCATGCTGTACATGAGGCAAAGAGCTGGAGGGCTTTATAGTCAAGGACACAGACTTTACCCCAGTACCTTAAAGAACTGGACACAGACATACACCTTCACCAAAGCCCAATGAGAAAACTTGAATTTAGGATTCTCTGATGGGGAGCCAGAGACATGATTGTAAATAAGCAAAGTGTTTTGTCAATGAATCATTTTCCAACTGAAGTAAAGAACTCTACAGTCAAAGAGTGGCATTGTCATGAAATAGGGACTTGAGCTAAGGACAAAGTCAGTGTCTCTGACCCTCACTACATAAGTGACCTTGGACATCACATTCCTCAACCCTTCACCACCAGACTCCTGGATCTACACAGCATCTCTGATTGGAACTCATAACCTCTGATTGAATGTTCTGTCCCTCCGTGTATGTCCTAATCTGTCCTTCTTCAGACAGAAGACAGATGTGCTAGTTCTCAGGACATGGACAGTGACACACACTTTGGAAGAGTCACAAAGCTCCAAACCAGCTGTCACCACCACTCCTGGAACTTCTCACCATCTGCTGAAAAATCAATTAGACGTTATATGTCTCTGGTGATGACACTGAAGCCAGTGTATCCCATCACCAGCCCTGGCCCTCAACCATATTTCTGGCAGCCAGATCCCCAAGACTCACTGGACACAGTCCCTCTCAACAGGAAGCAAGCATGGGACCCAGTAAGGCCATGCTATTGCTTATGCCCCAAACTCAGGAAAGCCGAGGATCAGAAGGCTCCTAGTGACATCCCCAAACACAAATGGACATCCATTCTCTCAGGGGAACTTACTGGTGGCAGGGACAAAGGTAGCGATGTAGTTAGCCTGGAACCCTCTCCTGGTGACACTGCCGTCAGTGATGAAGACTACGGACATGTAGTTCCGTGTTGAGGTGAAAGATCCATTGGCCCCATCACAAACCCGAGCAATGAGGGAGGAATTGTATTGAGGACCATCAAAAAGCAGGATATAATCATAGCTGCAGCCTCCTTCAAGCCTGGGGAGACAGAATAAACAGTAAGCTTCTCTGTGTCTGGAATTTGATGTGGAGTCTCACATCTCAGGGATCACCGTCCTGGGAACAGTGACAAAATATATCATCTGAAAGAATAGATGGCTTCCTGGAATCCTAAGGGAGTTCGTCTATCTTCCCTAGACTGTCATGCCTGGTCTACATTGTTCCTTTGGGGGTCACAGATGTGTAATCTATACCTCTCCACGACAGCCTTTTATGTAAACAAAGGAAGGTTACCTGAGAAAAATCTAACTTATTGCTTCAAGGTGTAACCACTTATCTTCAGGATAAAACAAGTCTCTGATAAATAAAAGAATGGGAGGAGAAAACATTGAAGACATGGCTCAGTTGTTAAGTTCACTGGTTGCTCTTCCAGGGGACTAAGTTAGATCCCCAGAACATACAAAGGAGCACACAACCATCAATCATTCCGTATCCAGGGCATTAAACACCTTCTGACCTCTACGGGCACCAGGGAAGCAAGCAGTTCAAACACATACATACAGACAAAACACTCAAACACATACAATAAATAAGTCATACAAAACAAAAATCACAAGACAAGTCATTGGACCTCTCTAACTTTCAAGTTTCTCATCTCCAGTAATGATCACTGCATTCCATGACTGCCAAAAAGGGCTGTGGGTGGTAAGGCCATGAGGAAGCAGTGTATATTAAGGGTGCCTTTGTGCCAAGGACCTGATCATCTACAGGTGCAGTATTTATATTGTCCTACAAGGACACTGATACCATGTTTGTGTGGTACTAGAACAGAGACTTCCAAGACAACTACCAAAGTCACCCAGAGAGGACCAGGGAACACAGCTCAGTCAGTACGGGCTGGGACCCTCCACACCTCAGTGGAACTGCACTTTTATCTGGGCCCTGGTGACTCACAGAATGAGAGAGAGCTGTGAGGAAAGCTTTGCACTGAACAGGTGCCCTCATTAGCAGCACTGATCCATCATAGCCACAAGACCCTTATTACCTAAGCCCCAAACTGCCCCTCCCACTGAGCAACATTTCCAAGTCTTTGCACATTCTCTGGTGACTTTCTGATCAACAAGATGAGAAAAGTCCCCCTTTTTTTGACTGAGGTTTAGGAGAGTGGCATCCCATGGCCATGCAGCAAATTCAGGACAACCCTGGGTTTTAAGCCAGAATATTCTAAACTTCCTGTGCCCATGCACCCATTCCACCCTCCATGGGCTACTCACATCCCAAGCCAAAACAGGAACCTGTTTTTTATTTAAAGTCACCTTGACTATCACCTCCCTGAGTATCCAAGCACCCCTCATTCTCTCCAACATCTGCTCTGACCCACACTTACTGCACATCTCTGAAGGTCAGAGTCACATGGTTGTTGGTTGGGACCAAAATGTTCCACACACATCTAGCATTGTTGGGATAATTCCCAGGGTAGAATGGACTGGAAAAGTTCCCATAGTGCCTGTCCAGGAGACCTCCGCAGGTGTAGTCTACAGGAAAGAGTGGAAATGTCGATGAACCCCAGCACACAGCACACAACTGCCTGACAGGAGGAGGAATGTGTGACACAATATCCAAGTGAGGAACCTAACAAGAGAGAGCCTAGCCCTGACCAATCCTGAGACACAGAGGACACCCTCCTAGGTGGCTTTTCTTTGTGGGGGGAGGTGCAGGTTGGTTAATGGATGTGGGACAGGAATGGCAGTCTTGGGAAGTTCCATCAAAGCCACAGTGAAGTATCCCCTAATACTTATGACTCCCCAGCTGCCATCTGTTGGTGAGTATGAGATCCCTTGGACCAGTGGTGCATAACTTCTGTACCCTGGATACAACAGGACTTTCAGGCACAATTGACATGTATTCCAAGGCTTATTTCAGGTGCATATGTATTTGCCTTATGGGCTTCAATCTCTCTGGAGGAAGCACTGTGGACTAGACACCTATTTCTACCTGTTCTGGATCACAGAGTCCAGAGCCCCAGTCTTCCTGCAATGCCATGGTGTTATGAATGGAATGGAAGTGTCCACCAATGGGCTCACATTGAACATCTGGAGTCCCACTCATAGTCCAATGCCATGGTTAAATTTTAAGTGCATCACCAAATCTACTCATTAAATGGGATGTTTAAATAGGAGATGGATTTTGTGGACAGAGTGGATCACTTGGTATGTGCACAGAAAATGCATGCAGTCTTCCTAATTCCTTTCTTCTCCTTGTTCTTCTGAGCTGTACTGCACCACAGACTGCAAAAACATTCCAGAATCCCTGTCTCTCTCCAACCTCTTGGTTGAAGTGTGAAACCTATGCTTTGGTCTCATCCCACACTTACCAGGGGAAGAAGTTGTTGTATCCCACCAATCTGGAGAGAGAAACAAATCTGGATTAGAAGAAAGGCCTGTGCATCAAAGTTGGGTCAAGACACCCTTGCTGGGAAGAGGAAAACATTGGACACAGAAGCACTGTGGCTGAGAAAAAGAAAGTCCTTTCCTTGAGATCCTGTGGTGGCCCTGACCATGCTCTCATGTGTCCACCAACTTACAGTGAGGTGGCTCTGGGCCCCAGGACAACTATAACTTTGTCCTGGATGACAGTTGCTTAGTTAAAGGATCATGCCATCTATACCATGGGCCTATGACAGGAATAGTCTCTGCTGTCACCATGTCCCATGACTCTTGATAAGACAATGCCTTCTAGACAGACCTTGCAGGAAAGGGCCTTCAGAGCAAATGATTTCACCAGGAAAATGAATTTCAGCAAAATGGATTAAGTGCTGCAATTTTGCTATGTCACTGAGACAAGCAGAGTGTGACATCGGCTCAAGAGAAGATACTGTTCTTAGTTCTTTTCTTTCTCCCCGTCCTTCTGAGCTGTGCTACACCACAGACTTCAAGAACATCCCAGAATTCCTGCCTCTTGCCAACCTCTTGATTGAAGTGTAAAAGCTCTGCTTTGGTCTCATCCCACACTTACCAGGGAAAGGAGTGGTTGTATCCCACCAATCTGGAGAGGGAAACAAGGATGGATTAGAAGGTGGGCCTGTGCATCAAAGTTTGTTTTAGAGACTTGTGCCAAGAAAAGAAAAACATCGGACACAAAAGCACATTGGCTGAGAAGAAGAGACTCCTTTCTGTGAGAGCGAGTAGTGACCTTGGACATGCTCTCTTGTGCCCGTCATTGCAGCAATGAGGTAGCCCAGGGTCCCAAGGCCACTGTAACATTCTCCTGCATGACAGTTGCTCAGTAAAAGAATCATGCCATCTATTCCTTGGGACCATGACAGGAACCGTCTCTACATCACATGGCTCTTGCAAAAGATAGTGCTTTCTAGAAAATAGCATAGGAAAGGTCCTCTATAGCAAAAGAGTTCAACAGAAAAGTGGAGTTTAGCAAAATCAAATAAGTGCTGCCACTCCGTTACCCCACTGAGACAAGGAGAAGGTGATATTTGGCTCAGCAGAAGCTGTCTTTACTTTATGGAGAATGCTGAAAGTTCTGGGACAGACAGAATACGGAAGAATCCCACCATTCTGTAATTGTTGGTTGTGGCTGTGAGCAAAATAAGCAAGCATCCTGACACCTGTCTCCTCCATTCACCAGCCTCACAGCCAAAGGAGACTCTGTTCCTGGAAAGACATGGTGGATTCTCCCTTGTTATTCCCGGGGGGATGATGGCGCTTGTGTGATCACGGGCAGCTCTGTCACGGGGTTTAATGCAATATAGGACGTGAGTTCTCCCATTGTTGCTCCTCGGGTACCCTGTCTTAGAAAGACCTTCACCCTGTCACTCTGACTTCACATCCTCATGGAATGTTCACTACCTGTGTTCTAGACATTAAAGATGTGTCTGTCACCAGGAGGGCTATGTGTCTGCAGGGTTGATATGGGTAGAATCTGCCCTGGATAGTGGCCAGACACCTACTCCATCTTGTAACTAAGGCCTTTGAGAGCCATGCACTCTTCTGGATGACAACATCCACTGCAGAATGTGGGCTGTTTCAAGGAAAGAGAGCAAGCAGAGTTCTCCAACGCCTAACACACAGACTGCACATGGGCACATCCACCGCACCCTGACCCTCACACACCAGCAGTAAGGACAAGAAGAGGAGGTTGCTTTATAACAGACCAAAGGGATAGAATGATGAGCTGGCAGAGAAAGAAGTCCATGGGTCCCTGGCAAAGCACTAGCTGCTCACCCAGACAAGGTGGAGAGTGTATATCAGAACTGCTTTTCAGGCCCACTAGAACAGTATTAAACATGAGTACAAGCTATTGTTCACACACTGAGCTGGGTCACATGACTGCCCCCATGAGCTCACCTTCTGTGTACAATAACAGCCCACTAGAGAACCCCGGGCTTTGTCAATGCTGGTCAGCAAGACTGATGATGTGAACTTATCACCAAAGTCAGGGTTTCAAGCAACCAACATGTTTAAACAAGACAAAGGTCCGCTCCAGTATTGGCCTGGACTAAGCCCCTTGTATTCTAGATAGGGCACCCCTTTGAAGTGACCCCATAATGGGATCCCATAATATAGCATCGGTCTCATTTTGCCACAGAAACCTCTCTGAAAGCTTGTCTTACCTTGATCCTCTAAGCCCAAACTTTATTCTGACATAACACTAAATTTAGAGACTATAGAATTTTGAAACCCACCCTCATGCTGACCGACTCCTCCTCACACAGGGAAATGGGCAGTGACAGGGGTCCCAGTAGAGGATAGCCTCCAAGATCAGGAGGCAATCCCACCTTCTCTAAGTTTTCAAAACACATGCCCACCACCCCACCCCCTTAACTGTCCCAAGAAAGTCACCACCATGAATGACACTGGCATTACAACCGACAGAGAGAGATTTATACAATATTTGTTACCTATTATTACAGTAGTCTCTGGAGTGGTGGTAGGCTCTGGAGTGGTCGGCTCTGCACGTTCATACATAGATGAGAGAGAGAAATGGAAAATATAAAGTTAAGTCTCCATTGAGAAAAGCCAAGACATGCAAGTACAGTTAAGTCTGCTGTCGGGATATGATTCGGGGTCTGTATTAGGTAATGCACACAACTATAGATCTTCCCTGTGGCCAGTCTTGGTTGCACCACCCATCATGCTGACACTGGACAGTAGGGTTCCTGTCCTGAGCAGTACACAGCTCCCAAGAGAATGTTCCCTGAGGCCTGACAGAGTGGGCCCCTCCAGGTGCCGATACAGAATGGACACAGTCCAGTTGCAGACAGATGACATCTTCATCCTGGGTGTTCCCCCTGTCATCACAGACTGTGCCAAGATAGCCTTGGTACAAGACCTCCACTCAGCCCTTACACTGGTCACTGCCATTCACCAGCCTCAAAGGCAAAGCTGCAGGTCCTGGCATGCTGTGCTCTCTACTAAGACCACCTGTGCCCTTTTTCCTCTGACCCCCAGTGCTGTCTTATTTGCCATTTCCCACCCTAGACCTTAAAAATGACCTTCTTCATAGTCTTCCCACTCCCCTGTACCTCAATTCTCTGACAACTTCCAGACAAGGGACCCTCAGGGTCACCTCTTCAGTCCTAATTCAGCCCTGACTGTCCCGGGGCAGAACTCTAGACTCAATTTCAATCAGCTTTCAGCATATCCATGTCTACCATCCAAACTCAGTCTCCCTCCTCCATCGGGATCCAGGATGCCACCCTGTGACACCCTGTGCCACCCTGTGACACCCTGTGACACCCTGTGCCAGTGTGCTGAGAATGTGGACATCAACTTTGATGTCTTCCTCCGCCTCTCTGCCCTGCTCTCATCTGTGTCCCTTGCTTGATCCTTGAGCTTCGTCTTGACAAAGTCACGTGTATTTCAGTCACTTCCCTGCCCTAAGGGCTTCAGCACAGGCCAGGAACAGTGGCACACAACTTTAAGTACTCAGTAGGCAAAACCAGGTAGATATCTGTAAGTTCAATTTCAACACGGTCTACATAAGGAGATGCAGTCCAGCCAGGGCTACATGGTGACACACGGTCACACACACTCACAAAGAGTGTTTGAGCATCCTCTCCATCCTCATCAGGATCAAGGATGCAATGGTATTTGTCTAACAGAAGTCTTCCCTCTACCACCCCAGCCTGCTCTCCCCGTGTAAGGACCAGCATGACTGAGGAATCTGCAGGCAGCATGCTTCTGCATGATGGGGTGCCCCTAAGTCACTCACAGTGGTACTCTGGGCTGCTTGTGGGAGGAAACAGACAGCAGGTGAGTGCTGTCAGGCCCTCAGGAAGGAACTGCTTTAGCATCCTGACAGCAGGAGCTGGATCCTGGGTGTGGCTTTGCTGTGGCTACTCTGTGGTTATGAGTACTCTGTGGTATGACAGCGGTACGTTGGAATAGATATAAGGTGAAGGATCAGATGTGTGCTGATGTTTGAGATCAAACAGGGGTGGGATGAGGATGGGCAAAGAACAACTGGGCATTCCAAGATATTCCCAAGAGCACTCTGAGTCTCATGAACCCATCTTGCTGCCCTCTGCTGGTCACTCTGTGAATGTCCCACTAGAGAACTGCCAGCCTCAGGTTGGCTCTCCCTAGAGGTTGATCAGAAAGCTTCCCCTGAGTCCCTGCCAGGACATTTCTCCATCTCTCAAAGAATGTACTGAAAGGGGAGGAATTGACTTTAGCATGCCAGGGTCACAGTGGCACAGTCAGTTGTCCTCTATGGCCTCACCTATCAAACTCAGACTCAAAAGTCTGCACACTCTCTGCCCTGATTGGGCAAAGTTAGTCCGATACAGGCAGTGATGGGTTCAAAGCCCACCTTCCCATAAACAGCCACAGAATCTTAGAGGCAAGTATTGACAAATTATCTAACTATGTCTTAACTTTCCCATCTGCAAAATGGCATTAATGACACTTATCTCAAAATGTTGGGAAGGTTTTATGATAACACATATTACCTGTATTAACTGAGCATTGATTATGTGCAATATATTTAACATTTGAAACATTTCTTTTATTTTGAATGATATGCATGGGCTTGTGTCTATGTGTGGGTATGTGCATATTAGTACAGGTGCCCATAGAGGCAAGGAGAGGGTGTCAGAACGCCTGGAGTTGGAGTTATAGGTGGTTATTAGCTGTCTAAACTGAGTGCTGAAAGCTGAACTCAGGTCTTCTGCAATCACAATGTGTGTTCTTAATGCCTGAGCCATCTCTCCAGCCTCTTCTTTCAATACTGATGCATTCATTTCACACATGAAAATGATTTGGCTGGGGGTACACAACAAGTTATCTAACTTTGATGATACTATTTACCTTTGCAAAGCCGGCTCAGATTGTACAGAGGAAGAAACAGTGACTGTTTCCACTAGCTTTTCTGACACTAGGCTAAAGTTAATTTCATCCATAGAGTGACTGGAGGGCAGAGAGAAGAAGGAAGGTGAGGGACAGGGATTGGTGGAGTGTGCCCGGCACCTTGACAACCACGTCTCTCATCTCGACTCCATCCCTGACTTCTGTGCCCAAAGCTGCACCTGGATTCCACCAGACAGCAGCAGCAGGGCTGCCCATCCGTCCTGGTGAGCTGCATTCTCACCTTGGCACAGCTGAGGCATTTGAAGGAGTCTCAATTGGGGATTTGATAAGATCGTGATTGCTTATGGCCATGTCTGTGGGAAATGGTCTTGATGGAGAACTGATTGGGAAAGGCCAGCCCACTGTCCTGGGCAGGGGAGTCTATGCTGTATAAAAATGTTAGCTAAGGATGAGCCAGAAAGCTAGCAAGCAGGGCTCCTGCATGTCCTCTGTATCAGTTCCTGCCTCCAGCTTCCTGCCTCCTGCTCCTGCAATGGCTTCACTGGATGATGGACTGTAACCTGTAAGCCAAATAAACCCTTCCCCCTCCAAATTGCATGTTGAAGAAAGCAAACTGGACCCCAAAACTGTAGCCTAAAGCCAGAGACCAAGAGCAAAGGACTGAGCATTAGTTGTAGCTTCTGGGATCCACCAACCTTATGAAAAATGAAACTCAATTTAGAAAGAATCCACTGTTTAGAAATGATCTCATAGGTTACAAAATTAGCTTCAACTGCATTGTACACTACTACTGGGATGGGGGGAGATGTGGTTCAGTCTTTTCTAAGTGCACAGAAGAAGGTGTTGATAAAAATGATTTTTTGCAAAAGGAGATAAAGCAAGTGGGTAGGAGATGAAGTTACATCATTTCAATATGATAAACAAGAGCTGGGCATGGTGACACTCTTGGAATCCCAGAATTCTGGAACTAGAGGTAAGAAGATCAGGAGTTCAAGTAGCCTTACCTACAAGCAAGTCTGAGAACAGCCTGGGCTACATAGGTCTTAAAATAAATAAATAAGCTGAAAAATTTACATATTTTATTGGTTTTTGAAGACTAAGAAAACTAATGGCACTTTCCCCTTGCTAATATTAAAGTCTTACTATTTGGGCCAAGGAGGAGTTTACTCAAAGTGTGCAGGAGGGCAGGTTATGCTCACATATCATCTGCCAGAGCACAGGTCCCTGAGCCACTCTGGGTCTCCATGAGTCAGAATCTTATGAGGGAAGGATGTGAATCCAAGACCCACACTCAGACATTCTATTTGATTCTGACACACAATAAAATTCCAGACAGGGGCACCATCCATGAAGACTGTGACTGACTGTGACCACATGAGACTTGATGCTCCAGCTGAGAGAAGCTTCTGTTGTAATTACATGTCCAGATGGGACACAGTTTGATCAGTGCAGCCTAGTATCATTCATATTCATTTAGTGAGGCAGTGGTTATTATGATATAGAGGGACACTATAAAATGATAGAGGTCCATCTATTCAAAGTACTTACCAGGTGTGGAATAGCTTGCTTGAGAAGCTGTAAGGAAAAAAAAACAAATTCAGATTGTGTGTTTCACCCACAGGAATCCTGGAAAACCCCTACCTGGGAAGCAATAGCCCTGACTCTTATGCATTGATCAACCAGGAACACCCGAGGTCAAGTTCACCAGCCCCTGAACAGAAAGCGTCCTCACTCTGCTATGTGGGCTTGCCCAAAGCCAAAAATCTAGCATTGAGCTTCCATTTTCACTGGTCAAAAGAGCATAACAGTTTTTATAATACCAATCGGCACTCTGTGTCCATGGCATCCTTCACTGATTACACAGGTGTTGGATCAAAAAATGGGGAACCCCTGCTCTGTACTAAGCATGCAGACACTTCCTCTCCTGTCCTCATCCCAGGAGCACTGTGGTCCAGCAGTGACCTATGCAGTCGGGATATTCTATTAGGTCTATGTGTGAGGATGACTGGAAGGACACAGGAGGGCATGTGGGGGTCACACACCAGGTTATATAAAGACTTGAGTATCAGAGGGTTTGGATGTAAGCAAAGGAGTTCTTAGAAAATACCTCCAATGGAGACTGAGAGATAACTGCTCAGAAATGACGAGGATGGTCAATAGTGTTCTTGGTTTATCATATGAGTATATATATATATATATATATATATATATATATATATATATATGTGTGTGTGTGTGTGTGTGTGTGTGTGTGTGTGTGTGTGTGTGTGTGTGTGTATGCATACATTATGGAAACAGCAGGGAGGCTCAGGTCTGGCAGGAGGCATGAGGTTGGGGTGCTCAAACTTACAGCCTATGTCCTGCTTGTTGAAATACATTCTTGCAATCCAGTTACCCTGTTAGGCTCATGTACCCTCATAGGCTACATTTTACAAGCTGGGCACAATATACAGAGATGTGTTCCCTGGCCACCAGAGACTTACACCAGAGTTAGGCTGGAAATGTATCATCAACATTGATGAAGACATCAACAGACAGTCTCACACAGCGGGCAAGTGCTAGCTGAGATGTTATTATGAATATGAATGTGTTGAGAATATGAATGGCCACTGGATGACATACAGTGTATGTGTGTGCCTCTGCGTCAATGTCCATTTCTGTCTATGTGTGTATGTCTGGAATTGCATGTGTCAGTGTATCTGAGTGTGTGTGTGTGTGTGTGTGTGTGTGTGTTCTGTGTGTAAAAATTTGTCTCTTCATCACATCTATCTGTGATGTGCATGTTTGCTTGTGAGAATATATGTATATGCCTTGCTGTATCCATGTATGTATTTCTCTGAATATACAGTTTGTGTTCATGCAAGTATCTATCATATGGCTTTATCTCTGTGTATATCTGAGTTTACTTATGTCTGAATGTTTGTGTGTGTGTGTGTGTGTATGTTTCTAAATATGTTGAGTATAAATCAGGAAGGGTCTTCTAAAGGGACAACGTCCCTGGTCTTCTGAAAGAGCAGTTGGAAGAGGCTGGTAAAGGAGAGGACAAGAATAGACTGACTCTAGAGACCAGAGCAGCCAGAGTGAGCTGACTGTGGCTACAGGTGGTGATGTTGGAGTGTGGACTGTAGCAAGCACAGCATCGCAGAGTGAGTGACCTGGAGAAGCCTTTATGATAGGAGAATAAATGAGAGGCACTCTGGGCACGGTGGCTCACACCTTACTGCTTTTCCCTCTGAATGCTGGAAAATCATATACAAACCGGGTTACATTTCTCCAAACCAACACTGGGTTACTCCTTGTACAGCATGTGTGTGCTGTCCCTGTGCTTTAGTGTGGGCGTGCTGCTGCTTTCCCATGGGTTACCTGTGTCACATAAACTCTAGAGTCCCTGAGAACTGAGAGGATTGACAGGACCCTGAGTGAGGATGCCATTGCTCTGGACATTCAGCAGTCCTTACAGGGGCAGTACTAAAAGGGACAGAATGCAGTTCTGGGAGCGTTAAAGGAGACCTGTGCATACTGCATTGCTGGGAGGCAGAGCTAGTGATCTCTGGGTCATACCTGAGCAGATGACTCCAGCATCCTCATGGTGTCCACAGTTATGGGAGAGCCAGCCTCGGTGGGAGCAGCCCCACAGGTAGTACTCATGTCCTGTACAGGCCACATCATCCAGGACAATGGGCCCTGAGCCCTGTCCAAATGGGGCATTTCCAGGGGCAGACACGGCCCAGCCACAGCCCAGCTGCCTGCACACCACGTTGGCATCATTGGTGTCCCAGCCGTCATCACACACGGTGCCCCAGGAACCCTGGTAAAGGACCTCCACACGACCCTGACACCTGTCTCCTCCATTCACCAGCCTCAGAGCCAAAGGAGACTCTGTTCCTGGAAAGACATGGTGGATTCTCCTTTGTTATTCCCGGGGGAATGATGGCGCTTGTGTGATCACGGGCAGCTCTGTCACGGGGTTTAATGCAATATAGGACGTGAGTTCTCCCATTGTTGCTCCTCGGGTACCCTGTCTTAGAAAGACCTTCACCCTGTCACTCTGACTTCACATCCTCATGGAATGTTCACTACCTGTGTTCTAGACATTAAAGATGTGTCTGTCACCAGGAGGGCTATGTGTCTGCAGGGTTGACATGGGTAGAATCTGCCCTGGATAGTGGCCAGACACCTACTCCATCTTGTAACTAAGGCCTTTGAGAGCCATGCACTCTTCTGGATGACAACATCCACTGCAGAATGTGGGCTGTTTCAGGGAGAGAGAGCAAACAGAGCCCTCCAATTCCTAACACACAGACTGCACATGGGCACATCCACCCCACCCTGACCCTCACCCACCAGCAGTAAGGACAAGAAGAGGAGGTTGCTTTATAACAGACCAAAGGGATAGAATGATGAGCTCCCTGGCAGAGGAGAAAGAAGTCCAAGGGTCCCTGGGGAAGCCTCTCACCAGCTGCTTACCCAGACAAGTTGGAGAGTGTATATCAGAACTGCTTGTCAGACCCACTTGAAGGTATTAAACATGAGTACAAGCTATTGTTCACCCACTGAGCTGGGTCACATGACTACTTCCATGAGGCACAATCACAGCACACTAGAGAACCCAGGGCTTTGTCACTGCTGGTCACCAAGACTGCTGATGTGAACTTATCATCAATGTCAAGTTTTGGGTTTATTTCAGCCCAATACGTTTAAACAAAACAAAGATCCCCATGGTTTTGGCCTGGATAACGCCCCAAGCTCTCTAGACAGGGCACCCCTTTGAAGGTCAGCAGAATGGGATTCCATAATATATCATCAGTCTCATTTTAGCTCAGAAATCTCTCTAGAAGCTTGTCTATTCTAGACCCTCTATCCCCAAAGTTTCTTCTGACATAACACTAAATTTAGGGACCATAGTGTTTTGAAACCCACCCTCATACTGACATACTCCTCACACAGAGAAATGTGCAGTGATGGGGGTCCCAGTTGAGGAAAGCCTCCAAGATCAGGAGGCAAATCCACCTTCTCTAAGTTTTCACAACACATGTCCACCACCTCATCCTCTTAAGTGTCCAAAACATCACCACCCTGAATAACACTGGCATTACAACCTACAGCAAGGGATTTAAACAGCTTTTATTACCTATTGGTGGATAAGGCTCTGGAGTGGTGGTAGGCTCTGGAGTAGTGGTAGGCTCTGGGGTGGTATAAGGCTCTGGAGTGGTGGGCATTGCATGTCCATACGTAGATGAGAGAGAGAAATGGAAAATATAAAGTTAAGTCTCCATTGAGAAAAACCAAGACAAGCATGCACAGTTATATCTGCTGAGAGGATGTGATTCGGCGTCTGTACTGGGTAAGGCTATGTGACTTTAGATGTATAAGAAATCTATGTAGTCTTGAGTTCTCCCATTATAAAAGGCTATTTGTGTAGAGAATGTTCTTAACCTACAGATTCTAATTTTGCATCTAACTTCTGCTGAGCTCTAGGGAATCAATACAAAAGTACTTCCCATACTTACACAACTAATTAATTGTTCTTATCTAATTGCATTGGCTATTATGCACAATACAATATTCAAACAGAAGGCTGGAATGCCTGCTTGTTTTTGTATGTGAATATATATTTTAAATTCAATATGCCTGATATACACTAGGCTAGACTGAAATTCAAGATCCTCCTAACTCAGTTCCTGAGTGCTATAATTGTGTGTGTGTGTGTATGTGTGTGTGTGTGTGTGTGTGTGTGTGTGGCCATACCTAGCTCACCGTTTTTTACTTTAGTGGATTTGCTTTAAATATATCCCTTTAAAATAAGATATGAGCTTCAAACACATGTGTGTAAATTGTTTAAATGGGCCCTGTCCTTTGCTCAGGACACCTTTAAACCGTGACGTGGTCCTGCAGCTTAGAGTGGACATATCTGGAGATCAACCCACTGCTGCCGAACATCCAGCTTCATTCTGAGAAACCTTAATAACTCTCTGCTACGGAGGAAGTTCATAAAAGCAAATGTGGTGGAGATGAAATTACATCATTTCATGTATGATAAACAAGAGCTGGGCATGGCAGCACACTCCAGGAATCCCAGAACTCTGGAACTAGAGGTAAGAGGATCAGGAGTTCAAGGGTAGCCTTGCCTACTCAGCAAGTCTGTGTAGACCAGCCTGTGCTGCCTGGGCCTCAAAAATAAATAAATAAATAAATAAAATATGTACATTTTTTTCTGTTTTCTGAAGTCTTAACAAACTAGTGACAGTATATCCTCTTAATATTAAAGTCTTAGTAGTCTTGGGCCAAAGAGGAGTTTTATCAAAGTCTGGACGGTGACAGGATATCCTCAAATATCATCTGGAGAAGCACCAGTCCCTGAGCCACTCTGGGTCTCCAAGTCAGAATCTCTTGAGGGAAAGATGTGAGTCCCAAGACCCACACTCCGATATTTTATTTGATTCTGAGACACACTGAAATTCGAGGCAGGGGCAACATCCATGAAGACCGTGACTGTATTACCACATGAGCCTTGAAGCTCTAGCTGACAGAAGCTTATGTTGTCATTTTTTTTCCAGAGGGAGTGTTTTGAGACAGGGTTTCTCTGTGTAGCTTTGGATCTTGCTATCGAACTCATGTGGCAGACCAGGCTGGCCTCGAACTCACAGAGATCTGCCTGGCTCTGCCTCCCAAGTGCTGGGATAAAATCGTGCACCACCACCGCCCGGGTCAGCTTCTGTTGTCATTGAATGTCCAGACTGGACACAGATTATTCAGTGCAGCCTAGTATCATTCACATCCATTTAGTGAGGCAGTGGTTATTATGACATGTGGGACACTATAAAGTGATACCGGTCCATCCTTTTAAAGTACTTACCAGGTGTTGAATAGCTTGCTTGAGAAGCTATAAGGGAATAAAAGCAAATTCAGATTGTGTGTTTCACCCACAGGAATCCTGGAACACCCCTACCTGGGAAGCAGTAGCCCTGACTCTTATGCTTTGATCAACCAGGAACACCCGAGGTCAAGTTCACCAGCCCCTGAACAGAAAGTGTCTTTACGCTGCTATGTGGGCTCTCCAAAGCCAAAAATCTAGCATTGAGGTTCCATTTTCATTGGTCAAAAGAGCAAAACAGTCTTTGTAATATCAATCGGCACTCTGTGTCCATGGCGTCCTTCACTGATTACCCAGGTGGTGGATCAAAAATCGGGAGGAACTCCTGCTCTGTACCAAGCATGCAGACACCTCACCTCGTGTCCTCTTCCCAGGAGCACTGCGGTATAGGGATAACCTACACAACTGAGATATTCTATTAGGTCTGTGTCTGGGGATGAGTGGAAGGAAGGACACAGGAGGGCATGTGGGGGTCACACAACAGGCTATATAAAGACTTGAGGATCAGAGGGTTTGGGTATAAGTAAGGGAGTTCTTAGAAACAACCTTCTATGGAGACTGAGAGGTAACTGCTCAGCAATGTTGAAGATAGGGTCAATAGTGTTCCTGGGTTAGCTAGGAGTAAATGTATGTGTGTATGCATACATTATGGAAACAGCAGGGCTGTTCAGTCTGGCAGGAGGCAGGAGGTTGTGCTGCTCACACTTACAGCCTATGGCCTGCTTGTTGAAATACATTCTTGCGAGCCAGGTAACCTGTTAGGCTCTTGGTACATTTACCAAGCTGGGCACAATTTACACAGGTGTGTTCCCTGCCCACCAGAGACTTCCAGCATAGTAGGTCCCTGAAGACATCAACTGACAGTCTCGCACAGGGGGCAAGTGCTAGCTGAGATGTGATTATGAATATGAATGTGTTGAGAATATGAATGGCCACTGGATAACATACAGTGTATGTGTGTGCCTCTGCGTCAATGTCCATTTCTGTCTATGTGTGTATGTCTGGAATTGTATGTGTCAGTGTGTGTGTGTGTGTGTGTGTGTGTGTGTGTGTGTGTGTGTGTGTGTGTCTAAATTTGTTGAGTATAAATCAGGAAGGGACTTCTAAAGGGACAATGTCCCTGGTCTTCTGAAAGAGCAGTTAGAAGAGGCTGGTAAACAGAGGACAAGAATAGACTGGCTCTAGAGACCAGAGCAGCCAGAGTGAGCTGACTGTGGCTATAGGTGGTGCTGTTGGAGTGTGGACTGTAGCAAGCACAGCTTTGTAGAGTGAGTGACCTGCAGAACTCTTTATGATAGGAGAATAAATGAGAGGCACTCTGGGCACGGTGGCTCACACCTTACTGCTTTGCCCTCTGAACGACGGAAAATCATATACAAACCGGGTTACATTTCTCCAAACCAACACTGGGTTACTCCTTGTACAGCATGAGTGTGCTGACCCTGGTGCTTTAGTATGGGCTTAGTGCTGCTCTTCCATAGGTTACCTGTGTCACATAAACTCTAGAGTCCCTGAGAACTGAGAGGATTGACAGGACCCTGACTGAGGATGCCATTGCTCTGGACATTCAGCAGTCTTTACAGGGGCAGTACTAAAAGGGACAGAATGCAGTTCTGGGAGCGTTAAAGGAGACCTGTGCATACTGCATTGCTGGGAGGCAGAGCTAGTGATCTCTGGGTCATACCTGAGCAGATGACTCCAGCGTCCTCATGGTGTCCACAGTTATGGGAGAGCCAGCCTCGGTGGGAGCAGCCCCACAGGTAGTACTCATGTCCTGTACAGGCCACATCATCCAGGACAATGGGCCCTGAACCCTGTCCAAACGGGGCATTTCCAAGGGCAGACACGGCCCAGCCACAGCCCAGCTGCCTGCACACCACGTTGGCATCATTGGTGTCCCAGCCGTCATCACACACGGTGCCCCAGGAACCCTGGTAAAGGACCTCCACACGACCCTGACACCTGTCTCCTCCATTCACCAGCCTCACAGCCAAAGGAGACTCTGTTCCTGGAAAGACATGGTGGATTCTACTTAGTATTCCGGGGGGATGATGGAGCTTGTGTGATCACGGGCAGCTCTGTCACGGGGTTTAATGCAAAATAGGACGTGAGTTCTCCCATTGTTGCTCCTCGGGTACCCTGTCTTAGAAAGACCTTCACCCTGTCACTCTGACTTCACATCCTCATGGCATGTTCACTACCTGTGTTCTAGACATTAAAGATGTGTCTGTCAGCTACACAGAGAAACCCTGTCTCGAAAAACAAAAACAAAAAAAAAAAAAAATATGTGTCTGTCACCAGGAGGGCTATGTGTCTGCAGTGTTGATATGGGTAGAATCTGCCCTGGATGGTGGCCAGACACCTACTCCATCTTGTAACTAAGGCCTTTGAGAGCCATGCACTCTTCTGGATGACAACATCCACTGCAGAATGTGGGCTGTTTCAGGGAGAGAGAGCAAGCAGAATCCTCCAACGCCTAACACACAGACTGCACATGGGCACATCCACCCCACCCTGATCCTCACCCACCAGCAGTAAGGACAAGAAGAGGAGGTTGCTTTATAACAGACCAAACATATAGAATTATGAGCTCCCTGGCAGAGGAGAAAGAAGTCCATGGGTCCCTGGGGAAGCCTCTCACCAGCTGCTTACCCAGACAAGGTGGAGAGTGTATATCAGAACTGTTTTTCAGGCCCACTAGAAAGGTATTAAACATAAGTACAAGCTATTGTTCACCCATGAGCTGGGTCACATGACTGCCTCCATGAGCTCACTTTCTGTGTACAATAACAGCCCACTAGAGAACCCTGGGCTTTGTCAATGCTGGTCAGCAAGACTGATGATGTGAACTTATCACCAAAGTCAAGGTTTCGAGTACCCAACATGTTTAAACAATCAAAGGTCTGCATGGTTTTGGCTTGGACTAAGCCCCTAGCTCTCTAGACAGGGCACCTCCTTGAAGGGCCTTAGAATGTGATTCCGTAATATATCATAAGTCTCATTTTGCCTCAGAAACCTCTGTGGAAGCTTGTCTATTCAAGACCCCATAACCCCAGAGTTTCTTCTGACATAACACTAAATTTAGGGACTACAGAATTTTGAAACCATATATCAGGCTGACACACTCCACACAAAGAAATGGGCAGTGACAGCGATCCCAGTTGAGGAAAGTCGCCAAGATCAGGAGTCAAATTCACCCTCTCTAAGATTTCACAACACATGTCCACCACCTCATTCCATTAATTGTCCCAAAAATTCACCACCATGAATGACACTGGCATTACAATATACAGAGAGAGATTTAAACAGCTTTTGTTACCTATTGGTGAATAAGGCTCTGGAGTGGTGGTAGCCTCTGGAGTGGTGTACGGCTCTGGAGTGGTCTGCTCTGCACGTCCATACGTAGATGAGAGAGAGAAATGGAAAATATAAAGTTAAGTCTCCATTGAGAAAAACCAAGACAAGCAAGTACAATCAAATCTGCTGATGGCACGTGACTCAGGATCTGTACTGGGCAAGGCTATGTGACGTTAGATGCATAAGAAATCTATGTAGTCCTGAGTTCTCCCATTATAAAAGGCTATTTGTGTAGAGAATGTTCTTAACCTACAGATCCTAATTCTACATTTGAATTTTGCTGAGCTCTAGGGATTCAAACAAAAAATGTTTCCCATACGTACACAACTAATAATGTTCTTATCTAATTGCATTGGTTGATATGACCAATGAAATTTTCACTAACAGAGGATTGGAAAGCCTGTTTGTCTGTTTTTGTGTGTGAATATATTTATTAAATTAAATATGTATGTATGTACCCTAGAGTAGACTAAACCTCAAGACCCTCCTAACTCAGCCTCTTGAGTCTTAGAATTATGTCTGTGTGTGTGTGTGTGTGTGTGTGTGTTTGTGTGTGTATGTGAGTGTGTGTGTGTGTGTGTGTGTGCGTGTGTGTAACTAGCTTATTGTTTTTTATTTAGTGGAAATGCTTCTAACACGCCCCCTTAATATAAGATATGAGCTTCAAACATATATGTATAAATTGTTTGAAGTGGGCCCTGGCTCTTGCTCAGGGCACCTTCAAACGGTGACGTGATCCTGCAGCTTAGAGTGTACATATCTGGATATCAACCCACAGCTGCCCAACACCCAGCTTCATTCTGAGTAACCTTCATAGGTCTCTGCTATGGAGGAAGTTGACCTCTTCCCACACACTAGGTCCTGATGCAAACAGCCCTAGGAAAGTCCTCTCTTGCAGGATGGTGCCAAAGGCTAGTCCAGTCCTCTCTTGCCCTTCAATCTGACTGATACAGTTGCATCATAGTGCATATCAAGCCTAGAGGAGATACTGCTACCTAAGAGTGTCCTGCAGGGTCCCCAACACAGAGGAGAAAATGGATTTTCCTTGTAGAGTTGTTACAAATAGGAAAAGGTGGAATCTTGGGGAAAAAAAGTACAGCTAAGTCAGAATAAAGCCAGTCTTGTCCTTGACATAACCTCACATGCCTGACCTATGGGCCATTCGATTTCCAAGAAATTCTGGTATGGCCAGAGCCCTTGGCGTGGAGATTGTTCTTGCTGATGACCTAGAATCAAAAAATCCCATGCAGAAAGGAAGTGATTTCCCTTCCCAAGGCCTGAGCTGACAGAGTCTAAACTGTTCTGATATGCCACCAACATCTCTCACTGGAGGAAGTCGAAGAGGAAGAAGAGGATCTGTGATGTCCCAGGGCAGAGAATCAGGACGTCCATGGGAGCTTCCTATGACTTCAGAGGGAGGGAAATGACAAGGGTCCTGGCTAAGCAGACTTTGTCTTCCTCTCCAGGCACGGAAGCCAGAGAGTCAATTCCGAGGCTGGCCACGGTGCAGTGTGAAACATGGGGACCTCCGGGCACTGAGAATGGTCAACAGACCCCTAGAAACAAGACCACCTAAGATCCCCTTATATTATATCTCAGGGACATAATCCATGGCATATAGTTCCATGTAGGCTTGAGGCCTTATTGAGAAATTTCCCCTGAGAGCTTAGGACCCACATCCTCAGCCTTCTGCCCATCTTCTGAATCAGAGGTGATCCTGTGGGTTATGGGGGCAATACGGCCACAGACATAACACATAATACATGTTACCTTCTGTGGACACCATTGTAGTTTCTTCAGTTGGATAGATAACATCTGTGGAATGAGAAAAGAAGAAGTCATTGGAAGTTGGTCCTCACTTGAATCTCAGAGGCTGAAGCTGGCATCTCAAACCTAAAGGCCTTCTGTCACTGAAATGCTGGAATTTTCCCTGTAGAATCTGATATTGACCTTTCTGTTACTTTGCTGCTGAGATGTCACCTTGAGCATCCTTTGTCCCTCACTCTCATTCAGCTCCTCTGCTTCTATTCCATCCCAACCCCCACCCAGTTCACTAGCAGCCCCACCCTAGACACAAGATAGGAAATAGCCACATGACATTTGAATTCAATAGTCATTGGGCTGTTTCTGTAGTTCAAACACAACCTCTCGTTATAAACATTTGCCATCACTAAAATATTCCTGAGAAAGTGGCCCCAAACAGAAAGAGAGGGGACTTCCAGAGATTATTCCAGAATGGGCCTCTCCGGGTGCTGATACAGAATGGCCACAGCTGAGCTGCCGACAGATGACATCTGCATCCTGACTGTCCCAGCTGTCGTCACACACGGTGCCCCAGTAGTCTTGGTACAGGACCTCCGCCCGGCCCTGACACCGGTACCTGCCATTCACCAGCCTCAGAGGCAAAGCTGCCTTGACACAGTGGGAACTGCTCTCTTGGGATGTTGTGCCCTGTGCCAGCACAACCTTGGGACCCTTCTTCTTCTGACCTCCAGTGCTGTATTGCTTGTATTCCTCACCCTGGACCTTAAAAATGACCTTCTTCATAGTCTTCCCACTCTCCTAAACACCACATTCCCTGAAAACGTCCAGACAAGGGACCCTCATAATCACCTCTTCAGTTCTAATCTAGTCCTAACCATCCTAGTGCAGAATTCTAGACTCAACTTTCCATCAGCTTTCAGGATATCCATGACTACCATCCAAACTCAGTCTCCCTCCTCCATCAGGATCCAGGATGCCACCCTGCAATACCCTGTGCCAGTGTGCTGAGAAGGTGAACATCCAGTTTGATGTCTCCCTCTCCACCTCTCTGTGCAGCACTCACCAAGGCTGTCACACTAAGCTAGATGTCCATCATCCTGAACCCACCCTCCTCTGGGACCTCTCCAGTCAACTCTGCCTCTGCCCAGCTCTTATCTAATGCTTGCTGATCCGGGTCCCAGCCAGTCCTTCTGAAGGGCATGCTTCATGTCTATTGTTGTCCTGAGGTCTCATCTGTGTCTCATGGTTGCTCCTTGAGTTTCATCTTGACAAAGTACGTGTAAATTTTAGTCACTTCCATACCTAAAAGTCACCCAAAGTGCTTTAGCATTTGCCAGGAATGATGACATACACCTTTAATGCCTGTACTTGTGTAGCAGAACCAGGTACATTTCTGCAAGTTCAAGTTCAATGTGGTCTACATAAGTTGTAGTTCATCCAGGGCTACATGGTGTGAAACTGTCTCACAAGCACACACACACACACACACACACACACACACACACACACGTGTTTAGGCATCCTCTCCATCCTCATCAGGATCAAGGATGCAATGGTATTCATCAACTAGAAGTACTCCCTCTACAACTCTAGCCTGCTTTCCCGTTGTAACATTGAGCATGACTGGGAGTTTGCAGGCAACATGCTTCTGCATGGTGGGGTGCCCCAAGTCACTCACAGTGGAACTCTTGTGGGAGGAAACAGACAGCAGGTGAGTGCTGTCAGGCCCTCAGGAAAGAACTGCTTTAGCATCCTGACAGCAGGAGCTGGATCCTGGGTGTGGCTTTGCTGTGGCTACTCTGTGGTTATGAGTACTCTGTGGTATGACAGCGGTAGGTTGGAATAGATACAATGTGAAGGATCAGATGTGTGCTGATGTTTGAGATCAAACAGGGGTGGGGTGAGGATGGGCAAAAAAAACCCTGGGCATTCCAAGATATTCTCAAGAGCACTCTGAGTCTACATGAGCCCATCTTGCTGCCCTCTGCTGGTCACTCTGTGAATGTCCCACTAGAGAACTGCCAGCCTCAGGTTGGCCCTCCCTGGAGGTTGATCAGAAAGCTTCCCCTGAGTCCCTGCCAAGACATAGC
Organism: Peromyscus californicus insignis; assembly: GCF_007827085.1. NCBI lineage: Eukaryota > Metazoa > Chordata > Mammalia > Rodentia > Cricetidae > Peromyscus > Peromyscus californicus. Next base: position 72,277,327 of record NW_026294562.1, read on the forward strand.
TGCATCTCTCAAACCATGTACTGAAAAGGGAGTAATTGGCTTTAGCATGCCAGGGTCACAGTGACACAGTCAATTGTCCTCTATGGCCTCACCTATCAAACTCACACAAAAGTCTGCACACTCTCTATCCTGATTGGGCAAGAACTGGTAGATGGAAGCCTTCTGTTTGATGAATACCATTGCACCTTTGATCCTGATGAGGATGGAGAGGATGCTGAAACACCTGTGTGTGTGTGTGTGTGTGTGTGTGTGTGTGTGAGAGAGAGAGAGAGAGAGAGAGAGAGAGAGAGAGAGAGAGAGAGAGACAGAGAGAGACAGAGAGAGACAGAGAGAGACAGAGAGAGAGAGACAGAGAGAGAGAAAGAGAGGATATCACCACGTAGCTCGGGCTGAACTGGAATTCCTTATGTAGACAATATTGAACTTGAACTTTCAGGAAGCTACGTGGTTCTGTCTCTCAAGTGCTAGGATTAAAGGTGGATGCCATTATTACTGGAAAATGCTGAATCATTTTGGGCATGGAAGTGACTAAAATATATATGTACTTTGTCAAGATGAAATTCAAGGACCAACCAGGGGACAAACATTTGTCCTCAGGACAGCAATGGACATGCCTTGACTGGAAGGGGAAAAAAAGTCTGATATAGTTTATCCTGGGTTCAAATTCTACCTTCTCATTTTCAGTCTCAGAATCTTAGACATGCAAGTATTGACAAATTATCTAACTGTGTTTTAGTTTTCCCATCTGCAAAATGGGAATAATGATACCTCAAAACGTTGGGAAGGTTTCATGATAACAGCACATATTACCTGTATCAGCTGAGCATTGATTATGTGCAACATTTTTAAGTTTTGAAAGATTTGTTTTATTTTTAATTACGTGCATGTGTCTGTGTGTGGGTATGTGTACATTGGTACAGGTGCCCATAGAGGCAAGGAGAGGGTGTCAGAGCGCCTGGAGTTGGAGTTATAGGTGGTTATTAGCTGTCTAAACTGAGTGCTGAAAGCTGAACTCAGGTCTTCTGCAAGAACAATGTGTGTTCTTAATGCCTGAGCCATCTCTCCAGCCTCTTCTTTCAATACTGATGCATTCATTTCACACATGAAAATGATTTGGCTGGGGTACATAACAAGTTATCTAACTTTGATGATACTATTTACCTTTGCAAAGCCGGCTCAGATTGTACAGAGGAAGAAACAGTGACTGTTTCCACTAGCTTTTCTGACACTAGGCTAAAGTTAATTTCATCCATAGAGTGACTGGAGGGCAGAGAGAAGAAGGAAGGTGAGGGACAGGGATTGGTGGAGTGTGCCCGGCACCTTGACACCCACATCTCTCATCTCAATTCCATCCCTGACTTCTGTGCCCAAAGCTGCACCTGGATTCCACCAGACAGCAGCAGCAGGGCTGCCCATCCGTCCTGGTGAGCTGCATTCTCACCTTGGCACAGCTGAGGCATTTGAAGGAGTCTCAGTTGAGGATTTGATAAGATCGTGTTTGCTTATGGCCATGTCTGTGGGAAACGGTCTTGATGGAGAATTGATGGGAAAGGCCAGCCCACTGTCCTGGGCAAGGGAGCCTGTGCTGTATAAAAATGCAGCTAAGCATGAGCCAGAAAGCCAGTAAGCAGGGCTCCTGCATGGCCTCTGCATCAGTTCCTGCCTCCAGCTTCCTGCCTCCTGCTCCTGCAATGGCTTCACTGGATGATGGACTGTAACCTGTAAGCCAAATAAAACCTTCCGCCTCCAAGTAGCTTATGGCCTGTGTTTTATCACAGCAACAGAAAGCAAACTGGACCCCCGGCACACCAGTAGCCTAGAGCCAGAGACCAAGAGCAAAGGAGAAGGACTTACCATTCATTGTCGGGTCTTGGTTCCACCAACCTTAAGAAAGACCAAACTCAGTTTAGAAAAGGACTCACTATTTAGAAATGGTCTCATATCATTTACAAAATTAACCTCAGCTGCACTGTATACTCATGCTGGGATGGGGGGAATTCTGTGATTCTATCTTGGCTCCGTGCACTGCCCGAGCTCTTGATCAAAATTATTTTTTTTTGTAAAAGTAGATAAAAGCAAGTGGTATGGAGATGAAGTTACATCATTTTAGATATAATGAACAAGAGTTGGGCATGGCAGAACACTCCTGGAATTCCAGAACTCTGGAAATAGAGCTAAGAGGATCAGAAGTTCAAGGATGGGACTCAGATATTAATAAATAAATAAATATGTACGTATTTTTCTTGTTTTGTGAATTCTTAGCAAACTAATGGCCCCTTACTCTTGCTAATATTAAAGTCTTACTAGTCTTGGGCCAAGGAGGAGTTTTCTCAAAGTGTGGAGGGGTACAAGTTATCCTCACATATCATCTGCCAAAGCACAGGTCCCTGAACCACTCTGGGTCTCCAAGTCAGAATCTCTTGATGGAAGGATGTGAATTCCAAGACCCGCACTCAGATGTTCTTTTTAATTCGGACACACACTGAAATTCGAGGCAGGGGCAACATCAATGACGACTGTGACTGTATTACCACATGAGCCTTGATGCTTCAGCTGACAGAAGCTTCTATTGACTTTTTTTTGAGGAGAAGTGGTTTGAGACAGGGTTTCTCTGTGTAGTTTTGGAGCCTGTCCTGAAACTCATGTTGTAGACCAGGCTGGCCTCGAACTCACAAAGATCCACCTGGCTCTGCCTCCCGAGTGCTGGCATTAAAGGAGTGTGCTACCACTGCCCAGCTCAGCTTCCGTTTCATTACATGTCCAGATGGGACACAGATTATTCAATTCAGACTAGTCTCCTTCATATCCATTTAGTGAGGCAGTGGTTATTACGACATGTGGGACACTATAGTATAAACTGATACAGGTCCATCTTTTCAAAGTACTTACCAGGTGTGGGAGAGCTTGCTTGAGAAGCTGTAAGGGAATAAAAACAAATTCAGATTGTGTGTTTCACCCACAGGAATCCTGGAACACCCCTACCTGGGAAGCAATAGCCCTGACTCTTATGCATTGATCAACCAGAAACATCCGAAGTCAAGTTCACCAGCCCCTGAACAGAAAGCGTCTTCACTCTGCTATGTGGGCTCCCCAAAGCCAAAAATCTAGTACTGAGGTTTCATTTTCATTGGTCGAAAGAGCAAAACAGTCTTTGTAATATCAGTTGGCACTCTGTGTCCATGGTGTCCTTCACTGATTACACAGGCGGTGGATCAGAAAATGGGGGAACTCTGCTCTGTACTAAGTATGCAGATATTTCCCCTCCTGTCCTCATCCCAGGAACACTGTGGTCCTGCAGCAACCTACACAGCCAGGATATTCTATTAGGTCTATGTCTGGGATGACTGGAAGGACAAAGGAGGGCATGTGGGGGTCACACACCAGGTTATATAAAGACTTGAGGATCAGAGGGTTTGGTAATAAGCAAGGGAGTTCTTAGGAAAAAACTCCCATTGAGACTGAGAGATAACTGCTCAGGAATGGTGAGGATGTGGTCAATAGTGTTCCTGGTTTAGCATATGAGTACATATATGTGTGCCTATATGCATATATTATCGAAAGAGCAGGGCTGCTTAGGTCTTGCAGGAGGCATGAGGTTGGGATGCTCACACTTACAGACTATGTCCTGCTTGTTGAAATACATTCTTGTGAGCCAGGCAACCCTGTTAGGCTCTTGATACATGTATCAAGCTGGGCACAAATGAGAGATGTGTCCCTGACCTCCAGAGACTTCCAGCATAGTTAGGCCTCTGACAACATCAACAGTCTTTTACAGGGGGCAAGTGCTAGTTGAGATGTGCTTGAAGAATATGAATGGCCAACGGATGATATACAGTGTATATGTGTCTGTGTCAATGTCCATATCTGTCTCTATGTGTCTGTCTGGGATTGCATATGTCAGTGTGTGTATGTGTGTGTCTTTGTTAATGTCCTCGTCTGTCTCTATGTGTCTGTCTGGGATTGTATGTGTCTGTGTGTTTATATGTGTGTGTGTCTATTTTGTGTGCAAAAATTAGTCTTTGTGTCACATATGTCTATAATATGCATATTTGCTTGTGAGAATATATATGTGTGTGTTTTTGTGCCCATGTATATATCTCTCTGTATGTTTCTATTCAAGCAAGAACCTATGTATGTATGGTTTTTAACTCTCTGTATGTCTGTGTGTGTGTGTGTGTGTGTGTGTGTGCGCGCGCGCGCGTATGTGTTTCTAATTATGTTGAGTATAAATTAGGAAGAGTCTTCTTAAGGGACAATGTCCCTGGTCTTTAGAAAGAGCAGTTGGAAGAGGCTGGTAAAGGAGAGGACAAGAATAGACTGGCTCTAGACAGAGCAGCCAGAGTGAGCTGAGTGTGCCTACAGGTGGCGCTGTTGGAGTGTGGACTGTAGCAAGCACAGCTTTGTAGCGTGACCTGCAGAACCCTTTATGATAAGGAGAGTAAATGGAACCAGGAGGCATGCTGGACACAGTGGCTCACAGCTGTAATCCCAGTACTGTGGGGTGGAGGCTGGAGAATCACTCCTTGAAGGCCAGCAGCCGTTGTTATAGAGATAGACATGTCCCCGTGAGATAAGCAATGTAGAAAACAGCAAACAACATGGAGGAACTGAAATACATGGAGATGTCAGCATGAGGGGCTGAGACATAAAGAAAGACACAGGAGACAGCGTGGGACATTAAGGAGGCAGCCTGCAGGCTTGGAGTCAGTACCATGGTGCAACCTCAGACTCTCCATGTTCAATAGCATTCAGCAGTGAGGTTCTGTATGCCCAGTGGTCTGTTCACACCACCATTCATAGACAAGCCTTGTCAGCCTTGAATGTGCAGAGACCAAAGATGATTACAGAGGTAACATGTCTGGTGAAAACCCCGAAGAGTTGAGTAGGAGGCGTCTTCTCAGAACCATAGCGCTAACAGCAAAGGCATGACTCCAAAAGTGAACAGGATAACAGGGCACTCTAAACCTAGGTGTTGAGACTCACCCGAGCTAGGTGTGGAATGCACACCTGTGTGAAGTAGAAGGACAGGTAGACACAAAGTGCTCAGTAGTTCACCAAGATCCCAAAAAGGACAGACTCAGCATTTTTACAAACCTAGTCAAGGCTGGTATTGAAGGGTGGGTGCTTCCTGAAGAATCCATGAATTATGCAGTTGTTCATGGAGGTCTACCATGGACTACACTACCGCAGATGGGACCTGGGTTTTGCATTTACTAACTGCAAGAAAGAAAGTCGTGACCACATCTGGGACAGAACACCAAAGGCTCTGCTTTGTGATGTAGGTAATCAGTCAAAGGTACACTCAGCAATGACTTGTTGAAGACCTAAAGATCCACCTCACAGTATTAGGATTCTGTAGGTCTCTAGCAATGCTCCATGCTCCCCTGCTCCAATCCTTCTTTCCAAGTGGCTTTGGGAGCATACTGCTTATGGTCAACCTGCTACACCCACACCCTCAACATTCATTTATAATTTTCCCCTGTGGTCATGATTGGGCTATTTAACACAAATCTGTGAGAACTCTGAAATTAGTACAGCCAGGAGAGAGGGAAGGAGTTACTGACCCTTTCCCTAAAGAGTCTTCTGCAGAATTTCTGAGAAGGATGCTGAGAAACACTGGGAGAAAAGAGCTTTTCACTGCTACTAGTTCCTTACTGATTTGCCCTCTGAACACTGGAAAATCATACACAAACCGGGTGACATTTCTCCAAACCAACACTGGGTTACTCCTTGTACAGCATGTGTGTGCTGACCCTGGAGCTTTAGTGTGGGCTTGCTGCTGCTCCTCCATGGGTTACCTGGCTCACATAAGCTCTAAAGTCCCTGGAGAACTGAGAGGATTGACAGGACCCTGACTGAGAATGTCATTGCTCTGGACATTCAGCAGTCCTTACATGGACAGTACAAAAGGGACAGAATGCAGTTCTGGGAGCATTAAAAGAGACCTGTGCATACTGCATTGCTGGGAGGCAGAGCTAGTGATCTCTGGGTCATACCTGAGCAGATGACTCCAGCGTCCTCATGGTGTCCACAGTTATGGGAGAGCCAGCCTCGGTGGGAGCAGCCCCACAGGTAGTACTCATGTCCTGTACAGGCCACATCATCCAGGACAATGGGCCCTGAGCCCTGTCCAAATGGAGCATTTCCAGGGGCAGACACGGCCCAGCCACAGCCCAGCTGCCTGCACACCACGTTGGCATCATTGGTGTCCCAGCCGTCATCACACACGGTGCCCCAGGAACCCTGGTAAAGGACCTCCACACGACCCTGACACCTGTCTCCTCCATTCACCAGCCTCACAGCCAAAGGAGACTCTGTTCCTGGAAAGACATGGTGGATTCTCCTTTGTTATTCCCGGGGGGATGATGGCGCTTGTGTGATCACGGGCAGCTCTGTCACGGGGTTTAATGCAATATAGGACGTGAGTTCTCCCATTGTTGCTCCTCGGGTACCCTGTCTTAGAAAGACCTTCACCCTGTCACTCTGACTTCACATCCTCATGGCATGTTCACTACCTGTGTTCTAGACATTAAAGATGTGTCTGTCACCAGGAGGGCTATGTGTCTGCAGTGTTGATATGGGTAGAATCTGCCCTGGATAGTGGCCAGACACCTACTCCATCTTGTAACTAAGGCCTTTGAGAGCCATGCACTCTTCTGGATGACAACATCCACTGCAGAATGTGGGCTGTTTTGAGGAGAGAGAGCAAGCAGAGCCCTCCAACTCCTAACACACAGACTGCACATGGGCACATCCACCCCACCCTGACCCTCACCCACCAGCAGTAAGGACAAGAAGAGGAGGTTGCTTTATAACAGACCAAAGGGATAGAATGATGAGCTCCCTGGCAGAGGAGAAAGAAGTCCATGGGTCCCTGGGGAAGCCTCTCACCAGCTGCTCACCCAGACAAGGTGGAGAGTGTATATCAGAACTGCTTTTCAGGCCCACTAGAAAGGTATTAAACATAAGTACAAGCTATTGTTCACCCACTGGGTCACATGACCGCCCCCATGAGCTCACTTTCTGTGTACAATAACAGCCCACTAGAGAACTCCGGGCTTTGTCAATGCTGGTCACCAAGACTGCTGAAGTGAACTCATCACCAAAGTCAGGGTTTCGAGGACCCAACATGTTTAAACAAGACAAAGACCTGCATGGTTTTGGCCTGGACTAAGCCCCTTGCTCTCTAGATAGGGAGCCTCCTTGAAGGGCCTCAGAATGGGATCTCATAATATATCATCAGTCTCATTTTGCCTAAGAATCCTCTCTGGATCTTTGTGTATACTACACCCCCTAATCCTAAAGTTTCTTCTGACATAACACTAAATTTAGGGACCATAGAGTTTTGAAACCCACCTCCATGCTGACATACTCCTCACACAGAGAAAAGGGCAGTGAAGGCGGGCCCAGTGAAGGAAAGCCCCCTTGATCATGAGGCAAATCCCACCTTCTCTAAGTTTTCACAACACACGTCCACCACCTCATTCTCTTAAGTGTCTCAAGAAAAGTCACCACCATGAATGACACTGGCATTACAACATACACAGAGAGATTTAAACAACTTTGTTACCTATTGGTGAATAAGGCTCTGGAGTGGTATAAGGCTCTGGAGTGGTGTAAGGCTCTGGAGTGGTCTGCTCTGCACGTCCATACATAGATGAGAGAGAGAAATGGAAAATATAAAGTTAAGTCTCCATTGAGAAAAACCAAGACATGCATGTACAGTTAAATCTGCTGTCGGGATGTGATTCAGGGTCTGTACTGGGCAATGCTGTGTGACTTTAGTTGCATAAGAAATCTATGTAGTCTTTAGTTCTCCCATTATAAAAGGCTATTTGTGAAAGCTTCTTCACTCTGCTCTGTGGGCTCCCCCAAAGCCAAAAATCTAGCATTGAGCTTCCATTTTCACTGGTCAAAAGAGCATAACAGTCTTTGTAATACCAATCAGCACTCTGTGTCCATGGCGTCCTTCACTGATTACAGGCGGTGGATCAGAAAATGGGAACCCCTGCTCTGTACTAAGCATACAGACACTTCCTCTCCTGTCCTCATTCCAGGAACACTGTGGTTCAGCAGTGACCTACACAGTGGAGATATTCTATTAGGTCTATGTCTGAGGATGACTGGAAGGACAAAGGAGGGCATGTGGGGGTCACACACCAGGTTATATAAAGACTTGAGGATCAGAGGGTTTGGTAATAAGCAAGGGAGTTCTTAGGAAAAAACTCCATTGAGACTGAGAGATAACTGTCAGGAATGGTGAGGATGTGGTCAATAGTGTTCCTGGTTTAGCATATGAGTACATATATGTGTGTCTATATGCATATATTATCGAAAGAGCAGGGCTGCTTAGGCCTTGCAGGAGGCATGAGGTTGGGATGCTCACACTTACAGACTATATCCTGCTTGTTGAAATACATTCTTGTGAGCCAGGCACCCTGTTAGGCTCTTGGTACATGTATCAAGCTGGGCATAAATGAGAGATGTGTCCCTGACCTCCAGAGACTTCCAGCATAGTTAGGCCTTTGACATCATCAACAGACAGTCTTTTACAGGGGGCAAGTGCTAGTTGAGATGTGCCTGAAAAATATAAATGGCTACTGAATAACATACAGTATATGTGTGTGTGTGTGTGTGTGTCAATGTCCATATCTGTCTCTATGTGTCTGTCTGGGATTGTATCTGTCAGTGTGTCTGTGTGTGTGTGTGTGTGTGTGTGTGTGTGTGTGTGTGTCTGTTTTGTGGGTAACTATTTGTATCTGTGTCATAGCTGTCTGCGATGTGCATATTTGCATGTAGGAATATATTTATATGTGTTTCTGTGTTCACGTATGTAGCTCTCTGTATGTTTGTGTTCATGCAAGTATCTATATATGTATGACTTTATCTCTGTGTATCTGTGTGTGTGTTTGTGTGTGTGTTTGTGTGTGTGTCTGTGCATGTGTGTGCTTCTAAATGTGTTGAGTATAAATCAGGAAGGGTCTTCTAAAAGGACAATGACCCTGGACTTTAGAAAGAGCAGTTAGCACAAACAGGTAAAGGAGAGGACAAAAACAGACTGGCTCTAGAGACCAGAGCAGCCAGCGTGAGCTGAGTGTAGCTACAGGTGGCACTGTTGGAGTGTGGACTGTAGCAAGCACAGCTTTGTAGAGTGACCTGCAGAACCCTTTATGATAAAGAGAGTAAATGGAACCAGGAGGCACTCTGGGCATAGTGGCTCACAGCTGCAATCCCAGTACTTGTGGGGCTGAGGCTGGAGAATCACTCCTTGAAGGCCAGCAGCCGTTGTTATAGAGATAGGCATGTCTCCATGAGATAAGCAATGTAGAAAACAGCAAACAACATGGAGGAACTGAAATACATGGAGATGTCAGCATGAGGGGCAGAGACACAAAGAAAGACACAGGAGACAGCGTGAGACTGTGAGGAGACACCCTGAAGGCTTGCATCCGGTACCAGGGTGGATCCTCAGGCCCTCCATGTTCAGTAGCATTCAACAGTGGGGTTCTGTAATGCCCAGTGGTATGTCCATACAGCCATGATGAAACTGAAAAGGGATAGCTGTGACATCTCGGGGCCCTTTTTGTCAGACTCAGAGCAGCCTCCCTAGTCCCAGACCATTTGCAGCGCCTGGAAGCCCTGGTTCCAATTTCCCCTGCCTTTCCAAGGAGTAGGGCATAGTTTCAATTACACTGTGGAATGGCTAGGTACAAAGAAGGAATCTGCCTGGAATGTGTTCCTAAGCAGCTCCCTCATTCTGTAAACCATTGGCTGTGAAGAAATGGGAACAAGGGACGTGACATTAAAAAGGGTTTTGTTCGTTTGTGGTTTTGTTTTTTAGCTAATTTTAGATTTAAAAGAACACAGCAAAAATCCCACAGAGTTGCCACAGGCCACTTACTCTCTCCCTCTGCCCAACGATAGCACCCTGCATCTCCCCATGCATTTGTCACAACTGACACCCTAATGCGGTGCCCTCCTTGTGACTCCTGGCTGGCCTTATGTGGATTATTCCCAAGTCTCCTCTTCTGGGAGACATTTCACGATCCATACTACCCTAAAGAAGCCACATTAGCACACAATGTTAGGGAACTGTCTAAAATAGGACACGGGCTGTCCTGAGGCTTACTCTATGTGATAGTCCTACCTGGGTGACCTCGTACTTTGACAACCCTTTGTAGAACAGAGAACATCGCCCCATTTGCGAATGAGTAAACTGAGGTCTATGGCAGGAGTTAGGTTGTGGCACCACTGCTGGCCCAATGGTGTTCTCGGCTCGGCCACTGAGCAGCAGAGGTACCACAGACTCTCCCCTGCCCAGCACGAGCCGTGCAGCTGACTTTGTACAAAGACAGCACTGAGAGCACCCATGCAGCAGATGTGCCCCCTTCTGCTCCCTGCATGGGGAAGCCATGGCTTAACCCGCCATAGCCGCTACTTCACTGCCAATAGACCCTACCCCGGGTTCAAATTCTGGCCCAGTTGCCAGATAGCCGCTCTCCTGGGCCTTAGAGTCCCCCAGCTGAACTATGGAGGTGATGAAGCCTAACTTTGAGGTGTCTTGTCACCAGGCTTGAATTGGAGAAGCTCATGTGGAAGCGGGTCAGCTTCCCTCTGTGTGCTGAAGCCATAAGCTTACATGAATATGCAGGCAGGCGTGCATGCATGCATGCACATGTGCATGGCTGTATATGTAGCATCATGTTAAAATGACAGCTCCCTCGGCCCCATAGTGCTACTGCCTGTGTTTCTTTGTGGATAGGACAAGGCAATTGATTATCTGCCCTCCGGGACTGTGGCCATTCCAGGTCACTGGGCAAGGACAGAGCAAGTCTGTCACCCTGAAAGCTGTTCCCACCTCCCATTTCACACTCTCCAAGAAGACAGCCTGTCTAGTCCTAGGCTGCCTCAGTCTAGATCGCCTTGGTCAGGATTTGGTCTTGGGATGATGTTCTCATGAAAACCATCCCCCACATGAGTCTTTGTCTTCAGCAGGCCCTCACCCAGCCTGGAGAGGGTGGTCGTTATGGAATTCATCTGGATAGCTAGCAAAAATATGAAATCTAGTCAAAAGTGACACCAAAGAAGGAAAAAAAAGACAGGGTATGTGAAGAAGAAATGAAGGAAGGAAGGGAAGGGGGGAGGGAAGACAGAAGAGAGGAGACAAAGGAGGGAAGACCTGTGAGGAGATGAAGAGATAAGATATCCAGGAATGGGAATATCCAGGTAGGGGAGGAGAGAGAGACAGAAACAGAGAGAAGGAAAGAGAGAGGGCAGAGACAGACAGATAGACAGACAGAGACAGAGAGAGAGAGACAGACAGAGAGAGAGAGAGAGAGAGAGAGAGAGAGAGAGAGAGAGAGAGAGAGAGAGAGAGCAGGTCGACAGGCTTATCTTCTGTAAGATGACACAGATTCAACCATGCCAAGGACTGGCCAGGTAAGTCTTCCTTGCTCATAATTTGACACTCTGAGAACGTGAAACCATGTTGGAGTGACTGAGCTGCAAGTAAGTGACAGGCACGGTGACACCATCCTGTCTGTCAGTCACTTGACCCAGCTTTGCTCAGCAAACATTGGTCACAGAGCCAGACGTATAAGGCACATGCAGAACACTGCTAGAGGATCGTCACTGTCCATTTTCACAGCACCCACCTGTGTGTCTAGCGAGGTCTAAGGCCTCTTTCTAATGCCCATGAGCCTTTCCTATCCTGGAGACCTCTCAGCACAGTCAATCATTCCCTTCCTTGAACGACTCCCTGAAAACATTATCAGAATGGCTGCTTTTTCTCACTGCCACCATGTGTACCTCTCGGGCAGAAACAGAGCATTCCTTCTACACACTTCCAAGTATTTACAATTATTAGTAAATAACTTCCTTGAGAAGGACAGTCACGGGTCCATGAACAAATTCATCTAACCTGGCAGGACCTATGTCAGTGACTCAGAGAAGCCTCCCCAATTCCAGCACTACTTGTAGTACCTAGAAGAGCACAATTCATGAACATAAAAAATGAGATAAAATACCTGTAGAAAGAATTTGGCCCCATAAGAGACATATTTGGATGATGACCGTGGAGATCCCCATTGTGCAGGTTCCTCTCAATTTGAGTAGAAATTCCTTGACATTTATAAGTTCCTGGGTGGAAGGAGGTGTGCCCTCCTGGGTGGTATATTTCTATTGCTGCTATAAATCGATATGAAGGAAGTGAGGAACTTTGTTAACTGCCTGACTAATCCGTGGGAACAAGGTTAGGTGTGTTTGATTGATTGTGGTATGAACGATCTGGCTATTGCCCAATGCAGAGGGCCTGACTTCAGTGATAAAACTTCCTTCTAGGTGAGCATTGAAGACTCCCAATGGCTCCTTGAAAATGGCCTTGATTTTCATCTTGGAGAGTCTTAAGGAAATTATGGGGAACAGGATGTGGTCTGTTGGGCAAATAAGAGACATGGTGCCAAGGGGAAGGCATGTGTTTGGGATGGTTTATACTGGCAGGTGTCCTCCTAGTTGGCTCTTGTGGCCATCACCAAGGCTCAGAGGACTGAGAATGCCCTTGCTTACTGACTAAAGAGTGGAAGGCATGAGGGAGTGTTCCACGCAGACCACGCACCCGTACTAGCTTCCACCAGATGGGCCACCAACATCTGAGTCTCACCCATGCCAGAGCCCAAGAGCTGAGAAATGCATGGCTTCAAACTTAACCACTCCCAACCATTTCACCAGCCTTGATTTCTTGTCCTCAGCAATCACACTGTGTGATGCTTGGTACTTAGCAAAGGTACACAACTTGTCCCTTATTTCTGCCTGTCTTACATTCAATCTCCTTCTTCGGGTTTGTGATGTAAATGCCCCCACACTCTTTAGGACACTCCACTCTGCATCCCAGGTTTCTGATAGACCCTCACACTCTGAGAAGGTTGCTCGATATTTGTAAGATACTCTCTGTGGTGGAAAGTGCTGGTGAGAAGCAGCCAGCCCGCCAGAATTGCCTGTTTTCCGGCCTGGTGAGTAGGGCCTTGCCTCATAAGACCCTAGGGCACTTGGCTCCTTCACCTTGCACTGTTAACCCGTGGTCTCTGCACTTGATTCTAGTGGGGTGCTGTGAAGTCACCTTTAAGGGATGAGAGTATGCCTCTAATTTCATCCAAAGGCAAGCCACATTCCAGGCTTGACTTCTGTGCTCATCAGGGTCTTCAGACAGTGGGGACAGCTGTTTTAGGGAGGTCCTCACAAGGATAGCACCATTGCCCATGACAGACTTTGAAATCAAACTCACCATAGGACAATCAGATTGTTGGAAGTTCAACTGCACTAATATAATTACACTGCTCAGGTACTCTTGGTATACCAGGAAATTTTAGTCATTGACAATGGAAGTATATTTTGGCTTTAGAATGAGTCTGTGTGAGAGA